>NC_139718.1:5211539-5235460 GCF_964188405.1 Protomyctophum parallelum | reverse complement strand
CGCCACCGAGTGGCGCGATACGAGCTTGTAGGTCTGCTATTTTTGAAAAATGACTGACGACTGACATATAGAAACATAGCTTTTTCAGAAAACTGTCAGGATGTAGAAAAGACATTTTTAGAATCTGATCTCAGGTCAGAATGGAAAACTGTCAGGATGTAGAAAATACATTTTTGGAATCTGATCTCAGATCAGAATGGAAAACTGTCAGGATGTAGAAGACATGTTTAGAATCTGATCTCAGATCAGAATGGAAAACTGTCAGGATGTATAGAAGACATGTTTAGAATCTGATCTCAGATCAGAATGGAAAACTGTCAGGATGTAGAAAAGACATTTTTAGAATCTGATCTCAGGTCAGAACGGGTTATAGCGCGAGGCAGCTCGACGATGATATGCAATGAAGATGCACTATTGCTGCTGTGTTTGCCTGAAGGAATACAGACCAAAACATACATTATACCTGTATATATAACTGTACACATGAGAGATCTACTGTAATAATAACAATACAACAGAACAACCTTGAACCTTGAACATTATAGCTATAGGGGCCCCAATAATACAGTGGCAGCATCACAGCTGATACTCTAGTAGTGTCTAAACAACAACCCACACAGTCCAATTGTCATGTAAATGCATCGACTCTGTGGCGGGGGGGGGTATGTTTACTGTGTGTGTGTGTGTGTGTGTGTGTGTGTGTTGCCGCCTGAGCGTAATCTAATCTCATGGTTTTTAACCCATTCTGAATGGGAACCCATTTTGGTGTCAGCATCATGCCGTGCTTTAGCTATTTAAAAAATAGCAGATCTACAAGCTCGTATCGCGCCACCGAGTGGCGCGCTATGAGCTTGTAGGTCTGCTATTTTTGAAAAATCGAAGAACGACTGACATTTTTTAAATCTGATCTCAGGTCAGAATGGGTTAATCAGACCAGTGTGTGTGTCCAGTGGAAACCTCGTATGAATCTGATCTCAGGTCAGGGATGGAACGCTGGTGTACGTACAGTATACGTACAGTATAGGTACAGTGTGGCAGAGACACTGCAGCATCACGTATATGCTATACTGCCCGTCAACAGTGATTCAGTTTTTTTTGGTTTTTCCACTTGCAGCTTTACGCCTATGAGACCGAAACAGTCTGCAGCGCCCCCTATAGGCATTGTGGATTTGTTTACAAACATTGTGGCTTTGTTTACAGACATTGTGGATCTGTTTAGAAAAAAATTTGATGTATTTACAAACATTGCGGATGTGTTTACAAACATTTTGGATTTGTTTAAAAACATTGTGTATTTGTTTACAAACATTATATGTTTGTTTACAAAAATGGGTTTGTTCACAAACATTATGGGTTTGTTTACAAACATTATGGGTGTGCTTTACCTAAAATTATCATATTTAAGCTGGGGACCCCCTAAAATGATCATAATTGAGCTGGGGGCCCCCTAAAATGATCATAATTGAGCTGGGGACCCCCTAAAATGATCATATTTGAGCTGGGGACCCCCTGAAATGATCATATTTGAGCTGGGGACCGCCTAAAATGATCATATTTAAGCTGGGGACCGCCTAAAATGATCATATTTGAGCTGGGGACCGCCTAAAATGATCATATTTAAGCTGGGGACCGCCTAAAATGATCATATTTGAGCTGGGGACCCCCTAAAATAATCATATTTGAGCTGGGGACCCCCTAAAATAATCATATTTGAGCTGGGGACCCCCTAAAATAATCATATTTGAGCTGGGACCCCCCCAAAATGATCATATTTGAGCTGGGGACCCCCTAAAATGATCATATTTGAGCTGGGGACCCCCCTAAAATAATCATATTTGATCTGGGGACCCCCCAAAATAATCATATTTGAGTTGGGGACCCCCCAAAATAATCATATTTGAGCTGGGGACCCCCCAAAATAATCATATTTGATCTGGGGACCCCCCAAAATAATCATATTTGATCTGGGGACCCCCCAAAATAATCATATTTGAGCTGGGGACCCCCTAAAATAATCATATTTGAGCTGGGGACCCCCTAAAATAATCATATTTGAGCTGGGGGACCCCCTAAAATAATCATATTTGAGCTGGGGACACCCTAAAATAATCATATTTGAGCTGGGGGACCCCCTAAAATAATCATATTTCAGCTGGGGACCCCCTAAAATAATCATATTTGAGCTGGGGGACCCCCTAAAATAATCATATTTGAGCTGGGGACCCCCTAAAATAATCTTATTTGAGCTGGGGACCCCCTAAAATAATCATATTTGAGCTGGGACCCCCCCAAAATAATCACATTTGAGCTGGGGACCCCCCAAAATAATCATATTTGATCTGGGGACCCCCCAAAATAATCATATTTGAGTTGGGGACCCCCCAAAATAATCATATTTGAGCTGGGGACCCCCCAAAATAATCATATTTGATCTGGGGACCCCCCAAAATAATCATATTTGATCTGGGGACCCCCCAAAATAATCATATTTGAGCTGGGGACCCGATAAAATAATCATATTTGAGCTGGGGACCCCCTAAAATAATAATATTTGAGCTGGGGACCCCCCAAAATAATCATAATTGAGCTGGGGACCCCCTAAAATAATCATATTTGAGCTGGGGACCCCCTAAAATAATAATATTTGAGCTGGGGACCCCCTAAAATAATCATATTTGAGCTGGGGACCCCCTAAAATAATAATATTTGAGCTGGGGACCCCCTAAAATAATCATATTTGAGCTGGGGACCCCCCAAAATAATCATAATTGAGCTGGGGACCCCCTAAAATAATCATATTTGAGCTGGGGACCCCCTAAAATAATAATATTTGAGCTGGGGACCCCCTAAAATAATCATATTTGAGCTGGGGACCCCCTAAAATAATCATATTTGAGCTGGGGACCCCCTAAAATAATCATATTTGAGCTGGGGACCAGTGACCACCCACCCTGACAAGCACTTGGAATGCGGGTGATTAAACTCCCTGTCGGTGAATGATCACCTAGACAAATATTATCCCTTACTTAACATACTATTGGACATATATTAGCATTACATTTTATTCATATAAAAGGGTTACATTACCATACAGTATACTGTATATGCCTACAGGTACAGTATTCTCCATGTGAGTCACGAGGACTCTGAGTTTGAATCTGACAAAGCTGTCATATGTGTCATATGTGTCGCATGTCTCCACTCTCTCTCTCTCTGCAATCTAAATAAAGCATAACGCAATGAGAGAGAAGGGTGGGAGAAAAAGATTCCACCCCCAATGCAAAGCAGCCAGGAGAATAACCCATTTAGGCCCAACGTCGAAATAAAAGAAAACTCTCACGCTCTGAAAGAATATATAATCAAAGATTTGTGCCGCATTTGTACGATTTAAAAAAAAATAGCAGAGCTACAAGTTCATAGCGCGCCACTCGGTGGCGCGCTATGAACTTGTAGATCTGCTATTTTTCAATAGCTAAAGTATAACATAATTAATTTCGTTAAAACACCAAAAGGGGTTCCCGTACAGAATGGAATAATTTAGCTGGTCGTCTTCCAGTCTTGCAGTGACGGAAGAATATACTCACGTGGTGTGGTGTACTGTTAAGTAAAAGTATCAGTACCCTTTGTTGAAATACTCTGTTACAGGTACACGTTCGGTGTTCAAAATGTACCCGAGTAAAAGTACAAAAGTATTGTCATCAAAATATACTTTTAAAAGGTGTTTTGTTTGCACACTTTATTTCCCCCAGGCCGAATATCGGAGGGGATTTTGGAGGACATAAAAAAAAGAAGAAGAAAAAGAATCACCTTATGTCAAGCTTGTAATCTGCAAAATGCAGCAAAAGTGTACAAACACCTGTACAGTAAACACCTGTACAGTACCAAACACCTGTACAGTACCAAAAGTAAAAGTACTCATCATGCAGAAGGTCCCATTTCACAAGTTTTCAAATGTATGACATATATAATAAAGCAGATCTGCAAGCTCACAAACGTGTCGCTGTGCTTTAGTGGTTATTCTATAGGTTTTGTAATAATGACCAGACTTGTTACTTCAGCACCTTGGATAGCTCCTACACTGTAGGAGCTATCCATGGTGCTGAAGTGTGTAACACTGTGTATGAGCTATCCATGGTGCTGAAGTGTGTAACACTGTAGGAGCTATCCATGGTGCTGAAGTGTGTAACACTGTAGGAGCTATCCATGGTGCTGAAGTGTGTAACACTGTAGGAGCTATCCATGGTGCTGAAGTGTGTAACACTGTGTAGGAGCTATCCATGGTGCCGAAGTGTGTAACACTGTAGGAGCTATCCATGGTGCTGAAGTGTGTAACACTGTAGGAGCTATCCATGGTGCTGAAGTGTGTAACACTGTAGGAGCTATCCAAGGTGCTGAAGTGTGTAACACTGTAGGAGCTATCCATGGTGCTGAAGTGTGTAACACTGTAGGAGCTATCCAAGGTGCTGAAGTGTGTAACACTGTAGGAGCTATCCATGGTGCTGAAGTGTGTAACACTGTAGGAGCTATCCATGGTGCTGAAGTGTGTAACACTGTAGGAGCTATCCATGGTGCTGAAGTGTGTAACACTGTAGGAGCTATCCAAGGTGCTGAAGTGTGTAACACTGTAGGAGCTATCCAAGGTGCTGAAGTGTGTAACACTTTGTAGGAGCTATCCATGGTGCTGAAGTGTGTAACACTGTGTAGGAGCTATCCATGGTGCTGAAGTGTGTAACACTGTAGGAGCTATCCATGGTGCTGAAGTGTGTAACACTGTAGGAGCTATCCATGGTGCTGAAGTGTGTAACACTGTAGGAGCTATCCATGGTGCTGAAGTGTGTAACACTGTAGGAGCTATCCATGGTGCTGAAGTGTGTAACACTGTAGGAGCTATCCATGGTGCTGAAGTGTGTAACACTGTAGGAGCTATCCAAGGTGCTGAAGTGTGTAACACTGTAGGAGCTATCCAAGGTGCTGAAGTGTGTAACACTGTAGGAGCTATCCAAGGTGCTGAAGTGTGTAACACTGTAGGAGCTATCCAAGGTGCTGAAGTGTGTAACACTGTAGGAGCTATCCATGGTGCTGAAGTGTGTAACACTGTAGGAGCTATCCATGGTGCTGAAGTGTGTAACACTGTAGGAGCTATCCAAGGTGCTGAAGTGTGTAACACTGTAGGAGCTATCCAAGGTGCTGAAGTGTGTAACACTGTAGGAGCTATCCAAGGTGCTGAAGTGTGTAACACTGTAGGAGCTATCCAAGGTGCTGAAGTGTGTAACACTGTAGGAGCTATCCATGGTGCTGAAGTGTGTAACACTGTAGGAGCTATCCATGGTGCTGCAGTAACAATGTAGGAGCTATCCATGGTGCTGCAGTAACACTGTAGGAGCTATCCATGGTGCTGCAGTAACACTGTAGGAGCTATCCATGGTGCTGAAGTGTGTAACACTGTAGGAGCTATCCAAGGTGCTGAAGTGTGTAACACTGTAGGAGCTATCCATGGTGCTGGAGTGAGTAACACTGTAGGAGCTATGTACAGTACAGTACAGTACAGTACAGTACAGTACAGTACAGTACAGTACAGTACAGTACAGTACAGTACAGTACAGTACAGTACAGTACAGTACAGTACAGTTTTTCAATCACAGACATAGCCACGACCACAAATGTCCCAACATAAAGTACTCAGTACTTACTAATACTGTATACTGTACACCTCTGCCAGTGTGCCATGTTTATCTGGGTTCCCATGTGTACTGACATTTATTGTAGGTGTTGTTTCCTCCAGGGCTGAAAGACGCTGCAGGAAGAAGTCAAGCGAATGATATGTTTGCAGATCAGACGTTAACTTATTTGCACAGGCTGTAGGCATGCAGCACACACCTTACCGTACGTCTCTCCGAGGAGGGAGCTTACATCTGTAAACTAAGCAGTGATGAAGAGGCTTGAACACCCTCTGGGGAAAGAAATCACTAGCCCATTCTGACCTGAGATCAGATTCTAAAAAAAAGTTATTCTACATCCTGACAGTTTTCTGAAAAAGCCTTGTTTCTATGGCAGTCGTTCCTTGATTTTTCAAAAATAGCAGACCTACAAGCTCGTAGTGCGCCACTCGGTGGCGCGCTATGAGCTTGTAGATCTGCTATTTTTCAATAGCTAAAGCATGACATGATGCTAACACCAAAAGGGGTTCCTGCTCAAAATGGACTAGGCATCAGAATCCGTCTCTTATCCAGGCTATATATATAGGGAAACATTGCTCACACAACAGTGCTGGGAGAGCTGCCAATGCTATTTTATAAGTGCAATAACTACATATGGAAATGTGTTTCAGTCCTTAAATAGATTTTCTTTGCACCTCTTGGTACCTGTTATGAGTATATATGAATAGAGACGGCACTGGGAGGAAACCCTGAGGCGAAATGGATATAGTGGCCGAATTAATTGGTATTGCAGCTCGAACCAGTGCTGGTCTGTTGACTATCATTGTGTACGTTCATGTTATTGGGGCCATGACACGTGAACGCTGTTTTACACGTTAACGCTGTTTCATACGTGAACGCTGTTTCATACGTGAACGCTGTTTCATACGTGAACGCTGTTTCATACGTGAACGCTGTTTCATACGTGAACGCTGTTTCACACGTGAACGCTGTTTCACACGTGAACGCTGTTTCACACGTGAACGCTGTTTCACACGTGAACGCTGTTTCACACGTGAACGCTGTTTCACACGTGAACGCTGTTTCACACGTGAACGCTGTTTCACACGTGAACGCTGTTTCACACGTGAACGCTGTTTCATACGTGAACGCTGTTTCATACGTGAACGCTGTTTCACACGTGAACGCTGTTTCATACGTGAACGCTGTTTCACACGTGAACGCTGTTTCACACGTGAACGCTGTTTCACACGTGAACGCTGTTTCACACGTGAACGCTGTTTCACACGTGAACACTGTTTCATACGTGAACGCTGTTTCACACGTGAACGCTGTTTCATACGTGAACGCTGTTTCACACGTGAACGCTGTTTCATACGTGAACGCTGTTTCATACGTGAACGCTGTTTCACACGTGAACGCTGTTTCATACGTGAACGCTGTTTCACACGTGAACGCTGTTTCACACGTGAACGCTGTTTCACACGTGAACGCTGTTTCGCACGTGAACGCTGTTTCATACGTGAACGCTGTTTCACACGTGAACGCTGTTTCACACGTGAACGCTGTTTCATACGTGAACGCCGTTTCACACGTGAACGCTGTTTCACACGTGAACGCTGTTTAACACGTGAACGCTGTTTCATACGTGAACGCTGTTTCACACGTGAACGCTGTTTCACACGTGAACGCTGTTTCATACGTGAACGCTGTTTCACACGTGAACGCTGTTTCACACGTGAACGCTGTTTCATACGTGAACGCCGTTTCACACGTGAACGCTGTTTCATACGTGAACGCTGTTTCATACGTGAACGCTGTTTCACACGTGAACGCTGTTTCATACGTGAACGCTGTTTCACACGTGAACGCTGTTTCACACGTGAACGCTGTTTCATACGTGAACGCTGTTTCACACGTGAACGCTGTTTCATACGTGAACACTGTTTCACACGTGAACACTGTTTCACACGTGAACACTGTTTCACACGTGAACACTGTTTCATACGTGAACACTGTTTCACACGTGAACACTGTTTCACACGTGAACGCTGTTTCATACGTGAACACTGTTTCACACGTGAACACTGTTTCACACGTGAACGCTGTTTCACACGTGAACGCTGTTTCACACGTGAACGCTGTTTAACACGTGAACGCTGTTTCACACGTGAACACTGTTTCACACGTGAACGCTGTTTCACACGTGAACGCTGTTTCACACGTGAACGCTGTTTCACACGTGAACGCTGTTTCACACGTGAACGCTGTTTCACACGTGAACGCTGTTTCACACGTGAACGCTGTTTCATACGTGAACGCTGTTTCATACGTGAACGCTGTTTCATACGTGAACGCTGTTTCATACGTGAACGCTGTTTCACACGTGAACGCTGTTTCGCACGTGAACGCTGTTTCATACGTGAACGCTGTTTCACACGTGAACGCTGTTTCATACGTGAACGCTGTTTCAAACGTGAACGCTGTTTCATACGTGAACGCTGTTTCACAGGTGAACGCTGTTTCATACGTGAACGCTGTTTCACACGTGAACGCTGTTTCATACGTGAACGCTGTTTCACACGTGAACGCTGTTTCACACGTGAACGCTGTTTCACACGTGAACGCTGTTTCACACGTGAACGCTGTTTCAAACGTGAACGCTGTTTCACACGTGAACGCTGTTTCACACGTGAACGCTGTTTCACACGCACGTGAACGCTGTTTCATACGTGAACGCTGTTTCACACGTGAACGCTGTTTCACACGTGAACGCTGTTTCACACGTGAACGCTGTTTCACACGTGAACGCTGTTTCACACGCACGTGAACGCTGTTTCATACGTGAACGCTGTTTCATACGTGAACGCTGTTTCAAACGTGAACGCTGTTTCACACGTGAACGCTGTTTCACACGTGAACGCTGTTTCACACGCACGTGAACGCTGTTTCACACGCACGTGAACGCTGTTTCACACGTGAACGCTGTTTCACACGTGAACGCTGTTTCATACGTGAACGCTGTTTCACACGTGAACGCTGTTTCACACGTGAACGCTGTTTCACACGTGAACGCTGTTTCACACGTGAACGCTGTTTCACACGTGAACGCTGTTTCACACGTGAACGCTGTTTCACACGTGAACGCTGTTTCACACGTGAACGCTGTTTCATACGTGAACGCTGTTTCACACGTGAACGCTGTTTCACACGTGAACGCTGTTTCACACGTGAACGCTGTTTCACACGTGAACGCTGTTTCACACGTGAACGCTGTTTCACACGTGAACGCGGTTTCACACGTGAACGCTGTTTCACACGTGAACGCTGTTTCACACGTGAACGCTGTTTCACACGTGAACGCTGTTTCATACGTGAACACTGTTTCACACGTGAACGCTGTTTCATACGTGAACGCTGTTTCACACGTGAACGCTGTTTCATACGTGAACGCTGTTTCATACGTGAATGCTGTTTCACACGTGAATGCTGTTTCACACGTGAACGCTGTTTCATACGTGAACGCTGTTTCACACGTGAACGCTGTTTCACACGTGAACGCTGTTTCATACGTGAACGCTGTTTCACACGTGAACGCTGTTTCACACGTGAACGCTGTTTCACACGTGAACGCTGTTTCACACGTGAACGCTGTTTCACACGTGAACGCTGTTTCACACGTGAACGCTGTTTCATACGTGAACGCTGTTTCACACGTGAACGCTGTTTCATACGTGAACACTGTTTCACACGTGAACGCTGTTTCACACGTGAATGCTGTTTCACACGTGAATGCTGTTTCACACGTGAACGCTGTTTCATACGTGAACGCTGTTTCACACGTGAACGCTGTTTCACACGTGAACGCTGTTTCACACGTGAACGCTGTTTCATACGTGAACACTGTTTCACACGTGAACGCTGTTTCACACGTGAATGCTGTTTCACACGTGAATGCTGTTTCACACGTGAACGCTGTTTCATACGTGAACGCTGTTTCACACGTGAACGCTGTTTCACACGTGAACGCTGTTTCACACGTGAACGCTGTTTCATACGTGAATGCTGTTTCACACGTGAACGCTGTTTCACACGTGAACGCTGTTTCATACGTGAATGCTGTTTCACACGTGAACGCTGTTTCACACGTGAACGCTGTTTCACACGTGAACGCTGTTTCATACGTGAACGCTGTTTCATACGTGAATGCTGTTTCACACGTGAACGCTGTTTCACACGTGAACGCTGTTTCATACGTGAACGCTGTTTCATACGTGAACGCTGTTTCACACGTGAATGCTGTTTCACACGTGAACGCCGTTTCATACGTGAACGCTGTTTCACACGTGAACACTGTTTCACACGTGAACGCTGTTTCACACGTGAACGCTGTTTCACACGTGAACGCTGTTTCATACGTGAACGCTGTTTCACACGTGAACACTGTTTCACACGTGAACGCTGTTTCACACGTGAACGCTGTTTCACACGTGAACGCTGTTTCATACGTGAACGCTGTTTCATACGTGAACGCTGTTTCACACGTGAACGCGGTTTCACACGTGAACGCTGTTTCATACGTGAACACTGTTTCACACGTGAACGCTGTTTCACACGTGAACGCTGTTTCATACGTGAACGCTGTTTCACACGTGAACGCTGTTTCACACGTGAACGCTGTTTCATACGTGAACGCTGTTTCACACGTGAACGCTGTTTCACACGTGAACGCTGTTTCATACGTGAACGCTGTTTCATACGTGAACGCTGTTTCACACGTGAACGCTGTTTCACACGTGAACGCTGTTTCATACGTGAACGCTGTTTCATACGTGAACGCTGTTTCACACGTGAACGCGGTTTCACACGTGAACGCTGTTTCATACGTGAACACTGTTTCACACGTGAACGCTGTTTCACACGTGAACGCTGTTTCATACGTGAACGCTGTTTCACACGTGAACGCTGTTTCACACGTGAACACTGTTTCATACGTGAACGCTGTTTCACACGTGAACGCTGTTTCACACGTGAACGCTGTTTCATACGTGAACGCTGTTTCATACGTGAACGCTGTTTCATACGTGAACGCTGTTTCACACGTGAACGCTGTTTCACACGTGAACGCTGTTTCATACGTGAACGCTGTTTCACACGTGAACGCTGTTTCACACGTGAACGCCGTTTCACACGTGAACGCTGTTTCACATGTTAACGCTGTTTCACACGTGAACGCTGTTTCATACGTGAACGCTGTTTCACACGTGAACACTGTTTCACACGTGAACGCTGTTTCACACGTGAACGCTGTTTCACACGTGAACGCTGTTTCACACGTGAACGCTGTTTCATACGTGAACGCTGTTTCATACGTGAACGCTGTTTCATACGTGAACGCTGTTTCATACGTGAACGCTGTTTCATACGCTGTTTGACATTTGTTTGACATTTGATTGTTTGTTTATTTATTGTGGGGATTATTGGGGAATTGAAAATTTAGTCGAATTGAATATGAAATTAGCATCTTTGCTAAATCCGGTGGTATTTTTACATTACGTTGATATGTATTGTTCTGTTCATTGATGTGCGACGTCCTGTCAAAATAAACTATTACAGCAAAGTAAGTACTATTATGGGCAATCATTATTAACCCATTCTGAACGGGCACCCCTTTTGGTGTTAGCATCATGTCGTGCTTTAGCTATTGAAAAATAGCAGATCTACAAGCTCATATCGCGCCACCGAGTGGCGCGATACGAGCTTGTAGGTCTGCTATTTTTGAAAAATCGAAGAGCGACTGACATTTTTAGAATCTGATCTCAGGTCAGAATGGGTTCATCAGGACCAGTGTGTGTCCGGCGGAAACCTCGTATGAATCTGATCTCAGGTCAGAATGGGTTCATCAGGACCAGTGTGTGTCCGGCGGAAACCTCGTATGAATCTGATCTCAGGTCAGAATGGGTTCATCAGACCAGTGTGTGTCCGGCGGAAACCTCGTATGAATCTGATCTCAGGTCAGAATGGGTTAAATAGGACTATTAAACGCTGATCCTTTTGTGTCATCATGGCCGTATGCCATGATGCCACTGGCACTGCACAGCAAATTCAAGCCTGGATTATTTTTCGTTTCGTGTGTGTGTGTGTGTGTGTGTGTGTGTGTGTGTGTGTGTGTGTGTGTGTGTGTGTGTGTGTGTGTGTGTGTGTGTGTGTGTGTGTCTTATTACCTTCATTTTATAGTAATATTTCTCATTACATATTACTGACTGTGGCTATAATGCACGTTGTGGATGGATACAGTTTGTGTAAGCGTAAAAGGCACGCACACACACACACACACACACACACACACACACACACACACACACACACACACACACACACACACACACACACACACACACACACACACACACGTACGTAAGTGGGCGAGCAGGCGCAGGTTGAGATGTGTCAGCGGTGATGATTGCCTGGACAAAATGGTTGTGACCCGAGGGGTCACATAATGACCTGAGGGGTCACATAACTGTAGTACAGTGAAAAGTACCATGTTTGCCACTGAGAACATGGTGGAGTATAGAGGTACAAACATACATACTCAAGTAAAGTAAAAGTACCTCAACAAATGTCTTCTAAATCATGACAGTTTTCTGAAAAAACCCTCATGTTTCTATGTCAGTGGTTCTCAAACATTTTCATGTCAAGGACCCCCAAGATTAAATTAAATTGGCCGCCGACCCCCATCTGAAAAGATGTTGTTCCAGTGGACCCCCCCAGAAGCAAAGATTTGAGTTAAAAAGGTTCACTCTGAAATAATATATATTCAAAGATTTGCGCCACATTTTCACGATGTTTAAAAAATAGCAGACCTACAAGCTCGTAGCGCGCCACTCGGTGGCGCGCTACGAGCTTGTAGATCTGCTATTTTTCAATAAATACATTATAGCATAATGTTTAAAACACCAAAAGGGGTTCCCGCTCAGAATGGGTACCGTACTAGTGTAATATAATTGGTTGCTTTCCATCAGTGCTTTTTAGGTATATCAGATACCAAGAGTGCCACATGCTCTTCGATTATAGTATAATACATGGGTATATAAGTATATATTACATGGGTATATAAGTATATATTACATGGGTATATAAGTATATATTACATGGGTATATAAATATATAATACATGGGTATATAAGTATATATTACATGGGTATATAAGTATATATTACATGGGTATATAAGTATATATTACATGGGTATATAAATATATAATACATGGGTATATAAGTATATATTACATGGGTATATAAGTATATATTACATGGGTATATAAGTATATATTACATGGGTATATAAATATATAATACATGGGTATATAAGTATATAATACATGGGTATATAAATATATAATACATGGGTATATAAGTATATATTACATGGGTATATAAATATATAATACATGGGTATATAAGTATATATTACATGGGTATATAAGTATATATTACATGGGTATATAAGTATATATTACATGGGTATATAAGTATATATTACATGGGTATATAAATATATAATACATGGGTATATAAGTATATAATACATGGGTATATAAGTATATATTACATGGGTATATAAGTATATATTACATGGGTATATAAATATATAATACATGGGTATATAAGTATATAATACATGGGTATATAAATATATAATACATGGGTATATAAGTATATATTACATGGGTATATAAGTATATATTACATGGGTATATAAGTATACATTACATGGGTATATAAGTATATATTACATGGGTATATAAATATATAATACATGGGTATATAAGTATATATTACATGGGTATATAAGTATATATTACATGGGTATATAAGTATATATTACATGGGTATATAAATATATAATACATGGGTATATAAGTATATAATACATGGGTATATAAATATATAATACATGGGTATATAAGTATATATTACATGGGTATATAAGTATATATTACATGGGTATATAAGTATACATTACATGGGTATATAAGTATATATTACATGGGTATATAAATATATAATACATGGGTATATAAGTATATATTACATGGGTATATAAGTATATATTACATGGGTATATAAGTATACATTACATGGGTATATAAGTATATATTACATGGGTATATAAGTATATATTACATGGGTATATAAATATATAATACATGGGTATATAAGTATATATTACATGGGGCGAGCAGGTAATGATTTCCCCGGATTCTTGGAGGGAATATTATTAGACCGAGGAAGTGATAAACATACATTCTTCCAGAGGGCAAAAGAGCACCCAATGAGATTAAATTCAGCAGCATGATGTGTGTCCCGCACTTCTAAAGACATGTCCAAGTATTACGATAAAAGCCACACAACAGGGCAATGGAATTAACCCATTCTGACCTGAGATCAGATTCATACGAGGTTTCCACTGGACACACACTGGTCTGATTAACCCATTCTGACCTGAGATCAGATTCTAAAAAAATGTCAGTCGTTCTTTGATTTTTTTTTAAATAGCAGACCTACAAGCTTGTAGCGTGCGCGCTATGAGCTTGTAGATCTGCTATTTTTCAATAGCTAAAGCATAACGTGACGCTAATACCAAAATGGGTTCCCGTTCAGAATGGGTTAATTTAGGTGACATTCACACCAGAGAGCTTTGCTGCGATTGAAACGAATCCTACTGCGCATTTTCAGAAAGTGCACTTCGTTTGGCAGGTGTGATTAAGGCTCCTTCGAATCCTGTAACACCCGGATATATTTCTACTTGCAAAAAATAGATTACTACTAGGACTTTGTAGAGGAAATTATGATTTCTTTTTTTTTAACCCATTCTGACCTGAGATCAGATTCTATAAACGTCTTCTACATCCTGACAGTTTTCTGATAAAGCTATGTTTCTATGTCAGTCGTTCTTCGATTTTTCAAAAATAGCAGACCTACAAGCTCGTAGCGTGCCACTCGGTGGTGCGCTATGAGCTTGTAGATCTGCTATTTTTCAATAGCTAAAGCATAACATAATGCTAACACCAAAATGGGTTCCCGTTCAGAATGGGAAAAAAATAAAACTTTATGCACATTTATAATAATTATTAAAATAATATTAATTAATTCATAATTTACATTTGGGGGATATCTTTCACAATAATAAATAAAACATGTTCTAGACATTCTAATGATCACAAAAAACATATATTACAGTTATTTTACTTACATTTCTGACCAGTGTTGTTTTCGTCGAATAAAGCTAAGACGAACAATGTTCGTCGACTACCTATTTTCCACTGAGGAAAACTAAATGGAAACTAAATGAAAACTACATGAAGCTATGATGACTAAAACTGAGACTAAATAAAACACTTCGTCACACTTTCGTCAACAAATAAAAACTAGACTAAAATGTCAGGAAGGGACTAGTGGACAAGAGATCCAGTATAAGTCATTTTACAATTAGTTGCATGCTGACAATAGCAGATCTACAAGCCCACAGCGCGTCGACTAAAATTAGACCAACACTATACAATTACAATTTACAATTTAGGCATTTAGCAGACGCTCTTAATCCAGAGCGACTTACATTAAGCAAGAACAAAAGCATGGGAATACATCACATAATAAGCATTTATCATGAAACATGCGTAAGCTAAGAAAGTAACAGTGGAATATCTATATAATGAAACTATACATATACACTATACAGTACATATAAACTATACATATTTACTACTATGCTATACATATGTACTATGGCGTGCTATGACTACATACAATGCAATTATAGTGCTGTCTATAACATAACTATAACTATAACTATGACTATAACATTCCAGGTGACTAAAATGTGACTAAGAAAAAACAGACTATGACTAAAACTAAAATCCCTGGTTTTGCATGACT
The DNA here is from genome assembly GCF_964188405.1 of Protomyctophum parallelum. Classification (NCBI taxonomy): domain Eukaryota; kingdom Metazoa; phylum Chordata; class Actinopteri; order Myctophiformes; family Myctophidae; genus Protomyctophum; species Protomyctophum parallelum. Next base: position 5,219,862 of record NC_139718.1, on the reverse strand, counting down.
AAGTTCCTGCAGAGAGTTGAATTGAGGACTGCCGCTGTGGATGATCGATCCAGGGTTTATCTAATATGGGCAGCTTATATATTCTTCTCTCTCAAATCCTTAACCCATTCTGACCTGAGATCAGATTCTATAACGCACAGATGAATGGTGGTTCTTTAATGCATTTTGACCTGAGATCAGATTCTAAAAATGTCTTCTACATCCCGACAGTTTTCCATTCTGACCTGAGATCAGATTCTAAAAATGTCTTCTATACATCCTGACAGTTTTCCATTCTGACCTGAGATCAGATTCTAAAAAAATGTCTTCTACATCCTGACAGTTTTCCATTCTGACCTGAGATCAGATTCTAAAAATGTCTTCTATATGTCAGTCACTCTTCGATTTTTCAAAAATAGCAGACCTACAAGCTCGTAGCGCGCCACTCGGTGGCGCGATATGAGCTTGTAGATCTGCTATTTTTAAATAGCTAAAGCATAACATGATGCTAACACCAAAACGGGTTCCCGCCCAGAATGGGTTAAAGCTGCTATAAGCAATAATAAATGTCAAAATTGTAATTACTTTTTTTCAGACAGTCAGCAAACAGGTAGAACGCTCCCAAAACAAATGTAGTCTCTACTGTGACACATACAGTACAGGGGCCACAATCTGCATTCAAAGATGTTCCTAGGAGCTTTTGTCATCAATCAGGAAGTAGACAGGCAAATCGACCAATGACAAAGCTTCTAAGGAAAATCTTTGAATGCAGATTGCGGCCCCTTAGATGAGTCACAGAGACAACTTTTTTTTGGGAGAGCGTTCTCCCCGTTGCTGGCCTTCTGAATACCATTCATATTTTGACTAGGGCTGTCAATCGATTAAAATATTTAATCTGATTAATCGCATGATTGTCCATAGTTAACTGTGATTAATCGCAAATTAATCGCATATTTTTTATCCGTTCTAAATATACCTTAAATCAGTGGTTTTCAAGATTTTTCATATCAAGGTCAATTATTTATTCTGCATTTGAGCCACGGAACACCATTTGATGACATTTAGCCTTCCAGACCCAAACTAAAGAACTGTATTGATGTTGGCCAATGGTACCATTACGAGAGATAACAGGCCATGTTGATCAAAATAACATGTTTTCTAAGTTTTCTAATTGTGTAGACTTAAATTAACTTAAGTAATGCAGCTGTTTAACAATTATTCAACTCTTCAGTGTAAAACTGCCATGCGTCTCTCAACCATTCTGTCAAACTTCACAGTGCGTTAATCGTGCGTCAAAAGAAATAGTGCCGTTAAAAGGATTGTGAGTTAACTAGTTAATAGTGCGTTAACTTTGACAGCCCTAATTTTGACATATTATTGCTTATAGCAGCTTTAATATTTTGTTTGGTTAATAAAGGATCAAAATGCATCTCCACACACTGGGTCTGACAAACAAACAGGAACAAATTGGGACCACACACACACAGCGGATAGAGGAGGTGATAGCTGAGCACGGTGCAGAGGACTGGAGATGACAGCTTGTAGCAACATACAATATACATATACCAAACGTTCCAACCACTAAGGTCTTCAAGGGTATCGGGGGGGGGTCCGGCAGACCGCGCGCACGCCACACACGCGCACACACACACACACACACACACACACACACACACACACACACACACACACACACACACACACACACACACACACACACACCCCCACCATGTATTACACCATGTCAACGCAAATGAGATGCATACATGGACAAATAGGTGCAGTACTGTATGTCATGTGTTTTGAAGGTACGATATAGGCAAGTAGTTGGAGATTTTTAAACTTAACCCATTCTGACCTGAGATCAGATTCTAGAAATGTCAGTCGCTCTTAGATTTTTCAAAAATAGCAGACCTACAAGCTCGTATCGCGCCACTCGGTGGCGCGCTATGATCTTGTAGATCTGCTATTTTTCAATAGCTAAAGCATAACATGATGCTGACACCAAAATGGGTGCCCGTTCAGAATGGGTTAAAGAGAAGGTTCCAGTGCTTGTTTTCACCAATTATTTTCATTCAGGTAGCCTATAATTTGTCGTGTTTCACACTTAATTTCCCCCCTCAGGAGTAAAGTTTACCAAAAAGTAATCTCTCAGAAGATTAAATAAATGACGCATGAAGGAAGCTCTATATTGTGGTGGCTGTGTTGTTGTTAGAATGTTTCACACAGCGAGTGAGCGCATTGGAGGTCATGGTTTGATACGTTTTTTTAATATTTAATTGGCTGTCTGCTCTGCATGTAGCGCAGAAGTCATTTCTATGTACTCAGTACTGTATGGGGATACAGTTTAAGTAGAAGTGCCTCCGCCAAATATGACGGCTGCCAATTATAGCGGAGACACCAGAATTGCCAGCCTTTTTGCCTCCTTTTTGGGCATCCCAAGTTGTTGGAACAACCAGTCTGTGCGTACATGCCCTAGGCCTAGGCCGGCTGCCAAATATAAAGTCAAATAGTCTGCACCGATAACCCAGCTCTAACATGGTACTGTATGTACAGTAGATGGGCTAATGTGAGTAATGATGATATGCGTTTCAACCCTTTACACTATACAGTATTATGCATATGAGATAAAATAACAGCTGGCAGAGAGAGAGAGAGAGAGAGAGAGAGAGAGAGAGAGAGAGAGTGTGTGAGTGTGTGAGTGTGTGAGTGTGTGAGTGTGTGAGTGAGTGAGTGAGTGAGTGAGTGAGTGAGTTAGTTAGTGAGTTAGTGAGTTAGTGAGTGAGTGAGTGAGTTAGTGAGTGAGTTATTGAGTGAGTGAGTGAGTGAGTGAGTGAGTGAGTGAGTGAGTTTATGTTTAGGTTATAGGTTTATTTATTTAGCATGTAGTACAAAAAATAGACAATAACATATCAAAGAACAAAAATACAATGCAAGGAAGGGAAGAAGCCAGATGGCTTATTTGGAATCCTTTCCTGAAGGAAGAGGTCATTGGTTTAAAAGATTAAAAGTTCATAAAGAACAGTACATAAATCTACAAGTTGGCAAAGGGGGGCAGCTGAGTGAGTGTGTGTGTGTGTGTGTGTGTGTGTGTGTGTGTGTGTGTGTGTGTGTGTGTGAGTGAGTGAGTGAGTGAGTGAGTGAGTGAGTGTGTGAGTGAGTTAGTGCGTGAGTGAGTGAGTGAGTGCGTGAGTGAGTGTAAGAGTGAGTGAGTTAGTGTGTGTGTGTGTGTGTGTGTGTGTGTGTGTGTGTGTGTGTGTGTGTGTGTGAGTGAGTGAGTGAGTGAGTGAGTGAGTGAGTGAGTTAGTGCGTGAGTGAGTGAGTGAGTGCGAGTAAGTGTGAGTGAGTGAGTGAGTGAGTGAGTGAGTGAGTGAGTGAGTGAGTGAGTGAGTGAGTGAGTGTGTGTGTGTGTGTGTGTGTGTGTGTGTGTGTGTGTGTGTGTGTGTGTGTGTGTGTGTGTGTGTGTGTGTGTGTGTGTGTGTGTGTGTGTGTGTGTGAGTGAGTGAGTGAGTGAGTGAGTGAGTGAGTGAGTGAGTGAGTGTGAGTGAGTGAGTGAGTGAGTGAGTGAGTGAGTGTGTGTGTGTGTGTGAGTGAGTGAGTGAGTTAGTGCGTGAGTGTGTGAGTGAGTGAGTGAGTGAGTGAGTGAGTGAGTGAGTGAGTGAGTGAGTGAGTGAGTGAGTGAGTTAGTGAGTGAGTGTGTGAGTGAGTGAGTGAGTTAGTGCGTGAGTGAGTGAGTGAGTGAGTGCGAGTGAGTGAGTGAGTGTGTGAGTGAGTGAGTTAGTGAGTGAGTGAGTGAGTGAGTGAGTGAGTTAGTGCGTGAGTGAGTGAGTGAGTGCGAGTGAGTGAGTGAGTGTGTGAGTGAGTGAGTTAGTGCGTGAGTGAGTGAGTGAGTGAGTGAGTGAGTGAGTGAGTCATGAGTGAGTGAGTGAGTGAGTGAGTTAGTGCGTGAGTGAGTGAGTGGTGAGTGCGTGAGTGAGTGAGTGAGTGAGTGAGTGAGTGAGTGAGTTAGTGCGTGAGTGAGTGAGTGGTGAGTGCGTGAGTGAGTGAGTGAGTGAGTGAGTTAGTGCGTGAGTGAGTGAGTGGTGAGTGCGTGAGTGAGTGAGTGAGTTAGTGCATGAGTGAGTGAGTGAGTGAGTGAGTGAGTGAGTGAGTCATGAGTGAGTGAGTGAGTGAGTGAGTGAATGAGTAGTGCGTGTGCAATGCTTTCCCAAGCTTCGCAAGCTTGTTGACAAAGTAGTTGGAGATTTTAAAACTTAAAGAGATAAGGTTCCAGTACTTTTTACCACTGAAGACCAATTATTTTCATTCAGGTAGCCTAATTTGTTGTGTTTCACACTTAATTTCCCCCCTAAGGAGTAAAGTTTACCAAAAAGTAATCTCTCAGAAGATTAAATAAATGACGCATGAAGGAAGCTCTATATTGTGGTGGCTGTGTTGTTGTTAGAATGTTTCACACAGCGAGTGAGCGCAGTGGAGGTCACGGTTTGATACGGTTTTTTAATATTTAATTGGCTGTCTGCTCTGCGTGTAGGGATTTCATTCTTTTATTTATGGCTAAGCTCTGATTGTATTGTCCTTATTATCCCCTGTTCACAGTGGGTAGGTTTCTGACTAATGACTCGCAATACGGTGGGCGTTTTTAATAGGACTTACAATTTTATTGCACTGTTTTGTTTTTATTCCAAAGCGGTCGTGGTGGCCTGATTACACCGTTTCCCATTTTTCTCCCTAGATCTCCGTAGAGCCGCCTGGCACCGCCGTTTAACCCATTCTGACCTGAGATCAGATTAATACGAGGTTTCCACTAGGACACACACTGGTCTGATTAACCCAATTCTGACCTGAGATCAGATTCTAAAAAAATGCCAGTCGTTCTTCGATAAAAATAAAATAGCAGACCTACAAGCTCGTAGCGCGCCACTCGGTGGCGCGCTATGAGCTTGTAGGTCTGCTATTTTTCAATAGCTAAAGCATAACATGATGCTAACACCAAAATGGGTTACGTTCAGAATGGCTTAATTTCAGTTTGCATGTAAATGAAAAAACATGGCTTCCAGTGCTGTTTTTTGCTGCTAATTTCTGTTTTAGTTTAGTCATAGTCTTTGGACTGAAACTTCATTTAGTTTTAGTCAGTCATATTTTAGTGTTAAGTCTAGTTTTAACGCGATTTTTGTCGACTAAATCTACAGTTGATTTAGTCGACTATTTTGGCGGGCCTCGATGCCGTTGTAATGACAGATTTAGTTTTGCTGAAAATAGCCGATCTACAAGCTCACAACGTGTCGCAGCGTGACAATTGTAAAATGACTTAAGCCCAACACACACCGGCTCCGTCCGACGCGGCGTGACGCGTTGCCGCGCGGCGCCACCTGGAAAATAGAACTGGTTCTATCGGCGCGCCAGGCGAGGCGTCGGTGCGCGTCGGACGCCGCCGGTGTGCGATAGGTTCATTGAAAATAATGGAGGCAGCTGTTTTGACGTGCGGCGGTCGCAGACGGTGTGTGATGGGCTTCATACGACGATTTGCTCGTCCACTTGACGTTAATCCTCCACTCATTGTCAAGTTTGTGTGAGACGAAAATCTACACTAATAATAGCTGAATATAGGAGGAGGGGCTATAGCGTCCCTAAAAAAGTGAGGACGCCAAAAAGTGATTGGCTTGAATGTGATGATGTATGATGATAAGAGCGCCCCTCACTTCACACGGGTGTGATTTCGTCGGCTAAAACTAAGACGAAAAATGTTCGTCGACTACCTTTTTCCACTGAGGAAAACTAAATGAAAACTAAGCTATGATGACTAAAACTAAGACTATTTATTGACAATTTCGTCAACAAATAAATCAAATAAATAAATAATCTAAGCTCTAAAAGATCTACAAGCTGTACACTATACACATCATGACACTGTACGAGCTGGTTTATTCTTTCCGTTGATATATAGACAATTTTAACTATTTTAGAAAAAGATAAACACTTTTTTTCCCCCTCGATTATCAGATTAATTTGGGGGAAAAAAAGGAAACGAAATAAAGGTTGCGTGACACAAACGTGACTACACGCTTTCCACCCACTCTCTCAGAAAAAGTTATCTTTATGCATTCATATTAATAGAGATTAATCTGACTTATCCCATTCTGAACGGGAACCCATTTTGGTGTTGGCATCATGTCGTGCTTTAGCTATTGAAAAATAGCAGATCTACAAGCTCATATAGCGCGCCACCGAGTGGCGCGCTACGAGCTTGTAGGTCTGCTATTTTTGAAAAATCGAAGAACGACTGACATTTTTAGAATCTGATCTCAGGTCAGAATGGGTTAATCAGACCAGTGTGTGTCCAGTGGAAACCTCGTATGAATCTGATCTCAGGTCAGAATTGGTTAATAATTATGTCACTGAACATTGGAGAAAAATAAGGCTGATGCAGGCGACAAAATACACTTTCCATCCGAGCCTTAATTAATTCCACATATTGCAGGGATAAACAACTTGGTCACAGGTCTATGGAGCCAGCCAGCTCCCTCCAGAACTGTTTAATTCCATTTCCACATCCACAGAGAAGGTGTTATTACCGAGCCTAAAAGCAGCGAGTGTGACCATTAATTTTAACTACATGTCACCTACCCATACAGTATATACACCTTTCATATAACTCGAACACATGCAGCCATATTTCCCTGAGGTGTCTCTGTATATCGTTTATATGTCAGTCAGGCCCTCAAATTTGATAAGCATAAATAGTTGATGAATATGAGATTCCATAATTCTGCAATATTACATGCTCTTGTGTCCTTTTGCAATTTACATGTTACAGTGGACCTATTTTTGGTGATCAGCACCTAGGGTGTCGGCCTTCTCAGGGTGATATATCCTGGAGCCGAATTCCGGTGGTTATTGGCATGACAAAAGAGTTTGTTGACATGAAGAAAACAGACGGGTTGATCAAAGACTTTGGTTTTACATATGCAATAAATGTCGACACCCCACGCCAATGTGAAGGGCTTAAGTAGTCACCTAGAATACAATAATTTGTTCAGTTGGGGCGCAAGCCTTGTGTGGAGACGTGAGCCACTTTGCTGGCTGGCGTGAGAGAGTCTGTCTATGCTGTAAGCTGTACTTCGTTGAAATAAACAACTCATGGAACATCGAATCTCGTCTGTCTGCCTTGCACATTTTCTCCTCTGTATGGTATAAAATATACATCATAGTCCTTAGGCCGAGTGAGATATCGTTGCCATAAAAAAGGGACAAGACATAATATAATATGTGGTGGAATTTTGTTCGTCTGACATCCAGGAGTGCTACATTGTGTGATAGCAGTTTCAGAAGGGCAGCTGAATATGATTTTAGGGGTATAACCCATTCTGAACGGGAACCCATTTTGGTGTCAGCATCATGTTATGCTTTAGCTATTGAAAAATAGCAGATCTACAAGCTCATAGCGCGCCACCGAGTGGCGCGCTACGAGCTTGTAGGTCTGCTATTTTTGAAAAATCGAAGAACGACTGACATTTTTAGAATCTGATCTCAGGTCAGAATGGGTTAATCAGACCAGTGTGTGTCCAGTGGAAACCTCGTATGAATCTGATCTGAGGTCAGAATGGGATAATCTGATTATGCAAAACTCTAAACTCCAACATTATTCACTTGTATGCACATTTCTGATGTTTGCACCATGGATGGGCAGCATGACCAACATCATAATAGCACAACAAACATGCTGAATTATACTCCTTTTTAGCCATAAATCCACAATACCTGCCTCTCTGAAACAGGGTATACATCTTACACTTCTGAATGATACGTCTTTTTTATGGGTTTATGAGGATGTAGAAACCATTTAGACAATACTTTGAAGAGAGAGAGTGAACACACACACACACACACACACACACACACACACACACACACACACACACACACACACACACACACACACACACACACACACACACACACACACACACACACACACACACACACACACACACCCCACTGGCAGCAGCTGTCCGTTTATCATTAGCACAACCACAAACGTCCAACATATATACAATTAATTACTCACCTATCTGCATGCAGGTTCCATGTTTAATTCCAGCGTGTAACCTACATTGTCTAAGTGGCGGATTTCATATTGTAAATATGGTCGCTAACGTGGTTTAGCGACTTTAGCACTTTGACAGCTCATCCATCGTAGCTTGTTTACAAGCCACCGGCCTACTTGAGAACGATGCAACTTGGGAACCTAATAATACCCGTTATCAACTTGTCATAGCACCTGTTTTATAGTGCACAGTGTACATGATATTATGCAATATATGGCAACACAGCTGCAGCTAATCAA
>NC_139718.1:4786539-5206539 GCF_964188405.1 Protomyctophum parallelum | reverse complement strand
GAGGTATATCTAATGTTGATGTGTACACTGTGTCATTCTATAGAGGTATATCTAATGTTGATGTGTACACTGTGTCATTCTATAGAGGTATATCTAATGTTGATGTGTACACTGTGTCATTCTATAGAGGTATATCTAAAAAGCACAACGTACGTTTCTGAACATATACCAAGTATCGCGAGACTGTCCATCGATCGTTTCGATACCTCAGAGACGGAAACGATACCTGCTGCTGTTTAGATCAAATGATGTTCTGTGCACACCGAAAAGCAAGTGATTAGAAAACAACCTGTGTTATGTCTTCTGTAACAACATTGGGCCAAAATGTCCTCTCAGTACAGGGTTGTGTAGCATGGAATGGCCTTCCTCTCAGGGGGGCAGTCAGACAGATATTTTGTGAAGCCTGAAACTCCTGAAAGTTCATATAATGGCCTGTTGTGGCGCTGTCACTGGACCCAGAAAAACCCATAGCCCCATAGAGGTCCATGTATTTGGGCCCAACTTCACCTAGACTGTATTACCTTAATAAACATGATCATGAATACTTTCTGCTTCCAGTCACTAGTTTAAAGTCTCATTTCTAATGTCATAATATTCTTTTTGGAAAATTATGGTCCCATTTATAAAATAAATGACCATAAAGTCGCGTATGTTCTGAGGGGCGTGGCTACCGCTACAGTCTATGATCGGGAGTCCCCACCCACTCGAGTCAAAATAAAAACCAATGGAGAAGAAGGGGGGAAGTCCCGCCTCGTTGTCTGGGCAGCCAATGGCCAGCTGGGCCCAAACGGAGCCAGCCAATGGCCAGCTGGGCCCAAACGGATCTAGAAAGATGGCGACTTACAGTGCAGGAATAACAGGCTTCATTTTACGTCCATGTTAGACCCGGGGAACGCTTTGTCCATATTTTTTACAGTCTATGCTTCCTCTGCGTATAAGGGATTGTGCTACATGTCTCCCTCTTTTAAATACAATCTGAAAAAACCAAAGCTGCAACCATTTACGATCTTATTTTAGGTGTATTTCTTTCTTATGCTGTGTTCCCTTAATGTAATGTCATGTAAATGTATCCGTCTGTTTTTCCTGTGAGGACTGTGGATGAAAATTAGCAACTGTGCTATATCCGGTGAAATGACGTCCATGTTGACGTCCATTAATACCGGGGACAGTGGTTTAATATACAAGGGGTCCATGGTCATTTTTCAGTTCTTTACATACAAGTAAGACGCGCAAACGCGGGAAGCGAACGCAGCTTGTGTGTGTGTGTGTGTGTGTGCTACAGCTGCGCCCTGTGTGTGTGTGTGTGTGTGTGTGTGTGTGCTACAGCTGCGCCCTCTGGTGGCGGGCGGGTGGTGTAACAGCGTGACACACACACAGACATTCAGCCCTTGCTGTCATAGTAAGTGGCTCACTGCGTTCGCAATTATGAAACTGCACACTGTAACCTTTCATAGTTTCATATGATGTATTGCTCATTGAAATTGGGGGGAAAATGAAGAAGATATGACCATTTGAAACTTGTTGAATTAGCTTTAGGCGGACCGAAAATAAACACACTTTTTACAAAATACGATGGTTAATACTTATTTCTCTGCTATTTCTGTTAGCCAGTTAGTAAAAGACTAGTATTATCTTCAAAAACGATTGTGTACAAAAAAGCGGATTTTAGCGGAATTTGCATACTTTGAAAGGAAAGCTGATTTTCTGATTAGCAACCAATGGTTAAAACATTAGACATAGTGACTTGTTTCAGCAATTAGAACGACTTAATGACACTAAAACGACTTTCTGATCATTCTTTAACATTCCAACTGTGTTAATGTGGCTAAAAACGAAAACCACCAAAAAAAAAAGAAAGAATGTATTTCGTTCAATTGTGAAGTTATACTATTGCCGACTTGTGGTTGAAATCACTGGCACTGGTCACATATGCTTGGGCAGAATGGAACAGAGCCTTGCAGAGCTATAGCCTATAGACTATATAATATGCTTGGCCAGAATGGAACAGAGCCTTGCAGAGCTATAGCCTATAGACTATATAATATGCTTGTCCAGAATGGAACAGAGCCTTGCAGAGCTATAGCCTTGCTTAAGGTTAACACCTTTGAATAGAAGCAGGGAAGCTGGGCCGAGAGGTAGGAGGTGTTATTCTGTATGCATAACACAGCCTATTGCTGCCCTCCACTCCCTCGTGGCCATGTCTCAGGGTCTGGAGCTTCAAGGGTCTTGAAGTGAATTTAGAACAGGAGAAGAAACTATTGCAAAAGAAACTTGAAATACTTAAGACTAAAGTCCTGTCCAAAGTTGATGGAATTTTGGGGGAAGGTCGGGCAGGGAAATACAGAAGATTTTGTCAATACATATTGTAAACCAGAACCAAAGTTCTTCCTGCTCGGTCTATACCCAGAGGGACAGAAGATAAAGCGTAATGAACACATATTTATAGATATATGTCTTTTACATGCTGAGAGAATGATAGCATTGACCTGGAAGGGACCAGACAAACCGAGTATTACACAGTGGTTCAGGGAAATGTCGATATGTTTACCTTTGGAAAAGATTGCATATATTCTCAAGGACAAACAAGAAGTGTTTCAGGAGGTTTTATTAGATATATAAAGAACAATCATTTGTCACACTTAATGGATGGAGCTGAAGAGGAGTAGTGCTGTTGTTGTTGTTTGTTTTTTGTTTTTTTGTTTTTTTTGGTTATTGTTGTTTTGCTTTCTTTATAGTAGTAATTGTATTGTCTCGTAATGCTCATTGTTGTTTTCTGTATGTTTGTATTGTCATTTGTGTGTAAAAAAAAGGAAAATAAATACATTGTTAAAATAAAATAAAAAATGAGAAGAATTGAGAAGCAGCAGACAGGCAACGCTTGTGGCTTCCGACCGTACGACAGAAAATTGCAGATATTTAGTTGACTACAGTAGGACAGTGCATCATGTATGTATTGTAGGGTTTAGGCCTTATCTTCTGCTCAATGCTGTTACTAAAGAACGAGTGAGTGTCAGACAGTGTTGTTTTCGTCGACTAAAACTAAGACGAAAAATGTTCGTCGACTACCTTTTTTCACTGACTAAAACTAAATAAAAACTAAATAAAAACGAATCTATGATGACTAAAACTAAGACAACTTTGTCAACAAATAAAAACTAGACTAAAATGTTAGTAAGGGACTAGTGGACAAGAGATCCAGTTTTATGCTGGGTTGCATGTTGAAAATAGCAGATATACAATCTCACAACTTGTGAGATTGTATATCTGCTATTTTCAGCAACCCAGTGTAAAATATGTCATTACAACGACATCAAGGCCTGTCAAAACACATTTTAGTCGACTAAATCAACTGTAGATTTAGTCGACTAAAATCGTATGCCATTTAGTCGACTAAAACTAGACTAAACACTAGAACATTCCAGGTGACTAAAATGTGACTAAAACCAAGTGAAAACTATTCAACAGACAACGACTAAAACTAAAATAGAAATTTGCTGCCAAAAACAGCACTGACCTGGATGACCGGTGAAGCTGCCGTTTCACTAAACCGATTGGATATGGACTAGAGATGTCCCGATACTGTATCGCTATCGGAAAAGTATCGGATCGGCCCTCATTTGGTCATATCGGCATATATGCCAGTCTAACCACCGATCCGACACAGGGGTTAACCCATTCTGACCTGAGATCAGATTCATACGAGGTTTCCACTGGACACACACTGGTCTGATTAACCCATTCTGACCTGAGATCAGATTCTAAAAAATGTCAGTCGTTCTTCGATTTTTCAAAAATAGCAGACCTACAAGCTCGTAGCGCGCCACTCGGTGGCGCGCTATGAGCTTGTAGATCTGCTATTTTTCAATAGCTAAAGCATAACATGATGCTAACACCAAAATGGGTTCCCGTTCAGAATGGGGTAAGGAAGGGGTTGACACTATGGCAGGTGAATAAAATGTTGGGACATGTGGAGTTTGCTTTCGAGTCGCCACAAACTGCAAAGTCCACATTTGAGTGAGGAGTGCATGCTGCTATATAAACACAACACGAGATATGTAGCTGGATAGATAAAAAAACATTATTCACGGTCGGTGGACTTCAAAATAAGAAAAAAAAGTGTATCGGGACATCCCTCATATGGACACATACCTGGACCTAACTTAATTTCAACACCACAGCGATACAATACATGGATTAGGTCATTTATCCACAGAGCCTGTACCCCCCAGATACATCACCTCACCATCATCTCTACTGCCAGCGTCCCGCTGGCAGTAGAGATGCTTCTGTCGATCCGTAAATGGGTGTTTTTCTTGGAATTGATTTTTAATGTCCGCTTTGCTTCTGGACCGGCGTGAACCCCAGTCTTCTTCCTCTCCTCTCCTCTCCTCTCCTCTATGGACCAGAGACAGGGAAACCCTGTCTCTGGTCCATAGCCTTCTCTCCTCTCCTCTCCTCTATGGACCAGAGACAGGGAAACCCTGTCTCTGGTCCATAGCCTTCTCTCCTCTCCTCTCCTCTATGGACCAGAGACAGGGAAACCCTGTCTCTGGTCCATAGCCTTCTCTCCTCTCCTCTCCTCTATGGACCAGAGACAGGGAAACCCTGTCTCTGGTCCATAGCCTTCTCTCCTCTCCTCTCCTCTATGGACCAGAGACAGGGAAACCCTGTCTCTGGTCCATAGCCTTCTCTCCTCTCCTCTCCTCTATGGACCAGAGACAGGGAAACCCTGTCTCTGGTCCATAGCCTTCTCTCCTCTCCTCTCCTCTATGGAGCAGAGACAGGGAAACCCTGTCTCTGGTCCATAGCCTTCTACTGCTTCCATTCTGCCCTGCAGGAAGGCTATGCGACTTACCGGTTTAAATCTCAAATCAAAATCAGACCAGCCTCTCCTCTTTAGTGGAAATCTCACGAACGTTTGACCTACTCACCAATAAAAAGACAGGGTTGTGTCAATAGAAAGCCTACTTTCCTTAGTGGACGCACTCTGAGCCCCCCACCCCCCCACCACACGTATAAACGGTACTTTTTGGCCAGAAAGGGATTTTTTTTCACCGGAGGAAAAATATTCTCTATGAGGCAGTTCTCTGGGAAATATCAGTAGAGGGCGCAGCGGAGTAACTAAAAGTATTATTTTTTTTTCGGTGGAAACTAAATCCCTTTCTGGCCAAAAAGTACCGTTTATACGTGTGGTTTATACGTGTGGTTTCCACTAAGGAAAGTAGTCTTTCTGTTGACACAACCCGTGTTTGTATTGGTGAGTAGTTCAAACGTTCGTGAGATTTCCACAAAAGAGGAGAGGCTGGTCTGATTTGAGATTTGAGATTTAATACTGATAGTCACATAGCCTAACTGCAGGGCAGAATGGAAGCAGTAGAAGGCTATGGACCAGAGACAGGGAAACCCCAGTTACTGAACAAACACTATATATAGGATCAGGTTATGATATTTTAAAAATCTATTACACTTACAGCATCTTTAAATTGTGTCATTGTGACATTATCAACTAAAACATCAAACATGATCAGTCTACACTTCCCAAAAGGAATCTATTAATCAATCTAAATCTAATCAAACGCTATGCGTATTATGACTTTCATGTCATTCACATTCACGGATGGAAGCTGCTCTCACTACGGGCATTGAGATTCAGGGGAAGTGCTCGGAAGCAATTTAGAGGGAAACGGATAGTGTTTGGCAACCATTTTAATCCATTCTGAACGGGAACCCATTTTGGTGTTAGCATCATGTTATGCTTTAGCTATTGAAAAATAGCAGATCTACAAGCTCATAGCGCGCCACCGAGTGGCGCGCTACGAGCTTGAGGGGTCTGCTATTTTTGAAAAATCAAAGAACGACTTGACATTTTTAGAATCTGATCTCGGGTCAGAATGGGTTCATCAGACCAGTGTGTGTCCAGTGGAAACCTCGTTTGAATCTGATCTCAGGTCAGGATGGGTTAAAAAGGTATACCCTTGAGGTCCACATAAATCACGTTGGGGGGACGAGGGGACCATTACTGAGGATATGGAGTGGAGTCCCAGTGCTCTGTCGTGTCGCCTACATCCTATTCAACCACAATACAATCTTGCAGAAGAGAATTCTTTTAACCCATTCTGACCCGAGATCAGATTCATACGAGGTTTCCACTGGACAACACACACTGGTCTGATTAACCCATTGTGACCTGAGATCAGATTCTAAAAAAATGTCAGTCGTTCTTCGATTTTTCAAAAAAATAGCAGACCTACAAGCTCATAGCGCGCCACTCGGTGGCGCGCTATGAGCTTGTAGATCTGCTATTTTTCACTAGCTAAAGCATAACACGATGCTAACACCGAAATGCGTTCCCGTTCAGAATGGGTTAATCAGTGGTTCTTCTAGGTCTATTTCTGGATCAGGTATATTTCTCCTCAAGGCCCAGATGTTGATATGACTGTAATACTGTACTGTTGTACAGCGCATCCGTTTCTATAACAGATGCGCTGTACAGTACAATTTACAAACAACACAAGTGGTGGTGTGATGTACACTATACGTCCCATCGTAATGAAATGCATTTTTTATAGCGCTTTTTCCAAATGCTCAAAGCGCTTTACAACGAACGGTTCATTCATTCATACACTGAAAAGAAATCGTGTGCGGCCGGTGGTGGAAAGTAACTAAGTACTTTGACTTAAGTATACTGTACTTAAGTACATTTGTATAGGCATTTGTATACTTTACTTGAGTATTTCCAATTTCCAGTACTTTTACTTCTACTCCACTATACATCTCAGTAGCCAAAGTTTGTACTTTTACTCAAGTGCATTTTCAATTCCGTATACTTTTACTTTGTAACGAAGTAGATCTACATTGTAGTATTGGTACTTTTAATTAACCCATTCTGAACGGGAACCCATTTTGGTGTTAGCATCATGTCATGCTTTAGCTATTGAAAAATAGCAGATCTACAAGCTCATAGCGCGCCACCGAGTGGCGCGCTATGAGCTTGTAGGTCTGCTATTTTTGAAAAATCGAAGAATGACTGACATTTTTAGAATCTGATCTCAGGTCAGAATGGGTTCATCAGACCAGTGTGTGTCCAGTGGAAACTCGTATGAATCTGATCTCAGGTCAGAATGGGTTCATCAGACCAGTGTGTCCAGTGGCGAAGTTGCAGTTGGATCCCAGGCTCCCCCAGAGTCAGTGGTTAGTGGTTGGTGCCTTGCGTGGTAATTCCTCCGCCATCGGTTATGTATGAGTGTGTGTGTGTGTGTGTGAGAATGGGTGAATGTAAAGCACAATCTACGTAAAGTTGCGAACTACAAGCTCACATGCGTCACATGGCGACACATTGTGATTTTGTAGATCAGTGTTGTTTTCGTCGACTAAAACTACGTCGAAAAATGTTCGTCGACTACCTAATTTCCACTGACAAAAACAACTGGAAACTAAATGAAAACTAAGCTACGATGACTAAAACTAAGACTAAATATATACTGACAATTTCGTAGACAAATAAAAACTAGACTAAAATGTTAGGAAGTGACTAGTGGACAAGAGATCCAGTATAAGTAATTTTACACTTGTTTGCATGCTGAAAATAGCAGATTTACAAGCTCACAACGCGTCGCAACGCGACACGTTGTGAGCTTGTAGATCGGCTATTTTCATCAAGTGTAAATACACTCATTACGACGGCATCAAGACCCGCCAAAATACATTTTAGTCGACTAAATCAACTGTAGATTTAGTCGACTAAAATCTTACGACATTTAGTCGACTAAAACTAAGACATTCCCAGGTGACTAAAATGTGACTAAAACTAAATGAAGTTTCAGTCCAAAGACTATGACTAAACTAAAATAGAAATTTGTTGCCAAAAACAACACTGGTGTAGATGGCCTATTTTCAAACGGCCGAAATGTATATGGCTGAATTAATTAAATGTATATGGCTGAATTAATTAAATGTATATGGCTGAATTAATTAAATGTATATGGCTGAATTAATTAAATGTATATGGCTGAATTAATTAAATGTATATGGCTGAATTAAGTGGGTAATGCATGTTTATATATATATATATATATATATATATATATATATATATATATATATATATATGGATGAGAGGGGCAGTGATTTGGCCAATCACTGCTAATGACCCCGCCAACTGGAGAGAGTTGTGGTCAAGGGTTCGAAACACTCTAAGAAGGTTGGAGACCACCTGATGACAGGTCTCTTTGACGCGTTTACAAACATAATAATTATCAAAACCCTACAAAGTATAACTATACGTTTTCAAATAAATGTAGTGCATTAAAAGTACAATATTTCAGTCCAAGATGTAGTGGAGTAGAAGTAAACGTATAACGTAACGCGCCACGAGCTTGTAGATCTGCTATTTTTCCGACAGCTAAAGCATGACATAATGCTTAACCCATTCTGAACGGGAACCCATTTTGGTGTCAGCATCATGCCGTGCTTTAGCTATTTAAAAATAGCAGATCTACAAGCTCATATCGCGCCACCGAGTGGCGCGATACGAGCTTGTAGGTCTGCTATTTTTGAAAAATCCAAGAACGACTGACATTTCTAAAATCTGATCTCAGGTCAGAATGGGTTAATCAGTACCAGTGTGTGTCCAGTGGAAACCTCGTATGAATCTGATCTCAGGTCAGAATGGGTTAAAACACCAAAAGTACAGTAAATGTGCGTTAAGTAAAATGTGCTTATATTATATGCACATACAGTAAGACTGATGATGACGCCGGAGAGATGATCTTTATGGCTTCCATTAGAAGCGGCGTAATGTACAGTTTTAGCCCGCTAATACAATGCCTTAGTGGAGGATAAATCCGCAGATGAAGTAAAACATGCATCAGCGTCCGTACAGTATGCACCAAATAGTAGATTGTACGAAGCCAGGAATAGATGCTCAGATTATTTCATAGGCTAGTAAAGCACAAGCATAATAGTCTGATCAGGGCCGGATCTACCATATGGGCACTTTGGGCACGTGCCCAGGGGCCCTTGGGCACCAGGGGCCCCTCAAAAAAAAAGATTTTAGTTCCACAGATAATTTCCCTGCTAATCCGAATGAAATAAATGGTGTCTAAATTGATTAGTGTTTTATTGTTGGTGAGAAGGGCAGCTGAAAAGTGCAATTGTGTTTAAAGCAGCAACAATGCGCTAGATTGGCTGTCACTCTGGGGTAGGTGACCGGAAATAGGCCAATATAACGGCATAAAACTGCCCCAAAACGGCTACAAAACAGCAAAAATGTTGCGTGCGCGTGAAGGGGGGCCCTTCTAGCTTCAGTGCCCAGGGGCCCTCAGTGGTGTTAATCCGGCCCTGAGTCTGATTCACCATCGTTGTTATTCCTACAGTGATCCGTTTGTCGTGGTACACTCAACACGCACACACACTCACGTCTGGGGCCATGTCATAGAATAGAATGTCTCGTATTACACACAACATACAACCGCTGTTGTAATCTGATCGCACATGGCTGTGTACTTGTACTAGTTAGGCTACGAGAGACATCTCGGTGACAGCCAGGTCGCCCTTTGCTGCAGTATAGGCACGTTATTATGTCTGATGTCTTGTGGTCACGTCATTATGATCCAGCTCTATACATGTTCCTGTGTGTGTAATAGACTCTATACATGTTCCTGTGTGTGTAATACTCTATACATGTTCCTGTGTGTGTAATAGACTTTATACATGTTCCTGTGTGTGTAATAGACTCTATACATGTTCCTGTGTGTGTAATATACTTTATACATGTTCCTGTGTGTGTAATAGACTCTA
Source organism: Protomyctophum parallelum (assembly GCF_964188405.1). NCBI lineage: Eukaryota > Metazoa > Chordata > Actinopteri > Myctophiformes > Myctophidae > Protomyctophum > Protomyctophum parallelum. Next base: position 5,196,741 of record NC_139718.1, on the reverse strand, counting down.
TACATGTTCCTGTGTGTGTAATAAACTCTATACATGTTCCTGTGTGTGTAATAGACTTTATACATGTTCCTGTGTGTGTAATAGACTCTATACATGTTCCTGTGTGTGTAATAGACTTTATACATGTTCCTGTGTGTGTAATAGACTTTATACATGTTCCTGTGTGTGTAATAGACTCTATACATGTTCCTGTGTGTGTAATAGACTCTATACATGTTCCTGTGTGTGTAATAGACTCTATACATGTTCCTGTGTGTGTAATAGACTCTATACATGTTCCTGTGTGTGTAATAGACTCTATACATGTTCCTGTGTGTGTAATAGACTTTATACATGTTCCTGTGTGTGTAATAGACTTTATACATGTTCCTGTGTGTGTAATATACTCTATACATGTTCCTGTGTGTGTAATAGACTCTATACATGTTCCTGTGTGTGTAATACTCTATACATGTTCCTGTGTGTAATACTCTATACATGTTCCTGTGTGTGTAATAGACTCTATACATGTTCCTGTGTGTGTAATAGACTCTATACATGTTCCTGTGTGTGTAATACTCTATACATGTTCCTGTGTGTGTAATAGACTCTATACATGTTCCTGTGTGTGTAATACTCTATACATGTTCCTGTGTGTGTAATAGACTCTATACATGTTCCTGTGTGTGTAATACTCTATACATGTTCCTGTGTGTGTAATACTCTATACATGTTCCTGTGTGTGTAATAGACTCTATACATGTTCCTGTGTGTGTAATACTCTATACATGTTCCTGTGTGTGTAATAGACTCTATACATGTTCCTGTGTGTGTAATAAACTCTATACATGTTCCTGTGTGTGTAATAGACTCTATACATGTTCCTGTGTGTGTAATAGACTCTATACATGTTCCTGTGTGTGTAATACTCTATACATGTTCCTGTGTGTGTAATAGACTCTATACATGTTCCTGTGTGTAATAGACTCTATACATGTTCCTGTGTGTAATAGACTCTATACATGTTCCTGTGTGTAATAGACTCTATACATGTTCCTGTGTGTGTAATATACTCTATACATGTTCCTGTGTGTGTAATAAACTCTATACATGTTCCTGTGTGTGTAATATACTCTATACATGTTCCTGTGTGTGTAATACTCTATACATGTTCCTGTGTGTGTAATAGACTCTATACATGTTCCTGTGTGTGTAATAGACTCTATACATGTTCCTGTGTGTGTAATAGACTCTATACATGTTCCTGTGTGTGTAATAGACTCTATACATGTTCCTGTGTGTGTAATACTCTATACATGTTCCTGTGTGTGTAATAGACTCTATACATGTTCCTGTGTGTGTAATAGACTCTATACATGTTCCTGTGTGTGTAATAGACTCTATACATGTTCCTGTGTGTGTAATAGACTCTATACATGTTCCTGTGTGTGTAATAGACTCTATACATGTTCCTGTGTGTGTAATAGACTTTATACATGTTCCTGTGTGTGTAATAGACTTTATACATGTTCCTGTGTGTGTAATACTCTATACATGTTCCTGTGTGTGTAATACTCTATACATGTTCCTGTGTGTGTAATAAACTCTATACATGTTCCTGTGTGTGTAATAGACTCTATACATGTTCCTGTGTGTGTAATAAACTCTATACATGTTCCTGTGTGTGTAATAGACTCTATACATGTTCCTGTGTGTGTAATAAACTCTATACATGTTCCTGTGTGTGTAATAAACTCTATACATGTTCCTGTGTGTGTAATAGACTCTATACATGTTCCTGTGTGTGTAATAGACTCTATACATGTTCCTGTGTGTGTAATAGACTTTATACATGTTCCTGTGTGTGTAATAGACTCTATACATGTTCCTGTGTGTGTAATAGACTCTATACATGTTCCTGTGTGTGTAATAAACTCTATACATGTTCCTGTGTGTGTAATAGACTCTATACATGTTCCTGTGTGTGTAATAGACTCTATACATGTTCCTGTGTGTGTAATAGACTGTGTGAACCTTTAGCGTGATACTGTCTCGTGTTGCGTTATTTGTTCTCCTGGGCCCGCCGTCGCTGTCGCCGTACCAAAGGAATACTTCAACTGGATTATCACACACCACCCAGAACCACACACCACCCAGAACCACACACCACCCAGAACCACACACTACCTGTCTGTCAGAACCACACACCACCCAGAACCACACACTACCTGTCTGTCAGAACCACACACCACCCAGAACCACACACCACCCAGAACCATACACTACCTGTCTGTCAGAACCACACACCACCCAGAACCACACACTACCCGTCTGTCAGAACCACACACCACCCAGAACCACACACCACCCAGAACCACACACCACCCAGAACCACACACCACCCAGAACCACACACTACCTGTCTGTCTGTCAGAACCACACACCACCCAGAACCACACACTACCTGTCTGTCAGAACCACACACCACCCAGCCGGCACACACACTACCTGTCTGTCAAACCAGACGAGGGTCCAGTACTTAGAGTTATTAGAAAGCACGGGGAGGAGGTGGGTGGAATGCGGCATATTCTAACATAACGGGAATGACAATAAACCGTCCGAGGCACAATAAATCATGGCGTCATTAGTGTCAAGCTTTTAGAGCTGCCTATATCAATGCCCACGTCATTCTAATTCACTACAGTGCCTGGTCTTAGCCGATTATAGGCTGGAACCCCTTTTGGTGTTAGCATTATGCTATGCTTTAGCTATTGAAAAATAGCAGATCTACAAGCTCTGACACTGACACAGAAAACTGTCAGGATGTAGAAGACATCTTTAGAATCTGATCTCAGGTCAGACTGTGCTAATTGAACGGGCGTCGCCGTGAGGCCTGTGCGGATCCAAGCCTGCCCCCCCCCCCCCCCCCCCCCCCCCCCCCCACGGCCATCCATCAACTTCAACGACCAACTTCCAGTTAATATCAATTTCAAATCCGAACCGCAATAGTGTCGCCGAGGCAACAATATCATGGATTTATTTATATGAACATATACTACTGTACTGTACTGTACTGTACTGTACTGTACTGTACTGTACTGTACTGTACTGTACTGTACTGTACTGTACTGTACAGAGGCTTTTGAAAGCAGCATAGCAGTTATTCCATCTCTCAGTTCTACTGAACTCCAAAATGTCTTTAGGAAAATTGAAAACTAAATGAAAAAATAATCAGAAATGAATAATCAAAGTTGGTATTGTGAACGTTATATATTGTGAAATACCTGCCTTGAAGGCTGACATGCATGGATCACATTCACAATGCATGAAATGCCCTGATGCTTCATGACACTACTTATTATATTAAGCATGTATATATGCCTACAATAATAAGCCTTTAAATATTACAATAACTTCCGCAAAGAGGGGGTTGGCGGAGTTTGCAGTTTCAGTAGAACTATATCTCATTATTTCTTGTCACATATAGAAAACCTTTAGAAGTAGAATTATTTGTTTTCACCGTCAGTGCTCTAAGTTTGATAAACACTGCATAGTTACGTTTGACAGACTACAGCGGGGGAAATAACCAGCCTCGTTAGTTAGTTAGTTAGTTAGTTGTCTTTGCATCCTAGTCTGCAGCAGCCACACAGGGGAGAGAGCGGGTGAAGTAAGCTGCATGGTTTGGTCGACACTTTGAGGTGTTTTTGACCTTTTGCAGAGCACTCCAGAGTTTATGGAAGCGCTCGTTTTCAAGGTTCAAGTTTATTCAGTGTCCCCGAAGGGCAAATTGGGTTGCAGCATATAGACAGTACATTAAACAATGAAACAGTACAAACAAACAAATAGTTCACATAGCAGATACCAGAGTACAAAGGTGCACACAACCATTAAAGTGCAGGCGTTTAAAGTGCTTCAGTAAAGCAATGTCCTGCTGCCTCCTGCATTACCCCTTAGATAGCATTTCTGTAGACTTAGATAGCATTTGATACAGACTTATAGCATGTTATGTAGACAGCACTATAATTGCATTGTATACTGTATAGTCATAGCACGCCATAGTACAGTAGTATAGATATATAGTTTATATATGTATAGTCTCATAATATAGATATTCCACTGTTACTTTCTTAGCTTACGCATGTTTCATGATAAATGTTTTTATGTGATGTATTCCCATGCTTTTTGTTCTTGCTTAATGTAAGTCGCTCTGGATTAAGAGCGTCTGCTAAATGCCTAAATTGTAAATTGTATCTGTAAGATTCAAAACAGCTAGTGGAACGAACGCATATGGGCCATTGAGTGATATCCAACGAGCACTTCCAAACTCCAACACTTAACCCATTCTGACCGGGCACCCATTTTGGTGTTAGCATCATGGTATGCTTTAGCTATTGAAAAATAGCAGATCTACAAGCTCATAGCGCGCCACCGAGTGGCGCGCTACGAGCTTGTAGGTCTGCTATTTTTTGAAAAATCAAAGAACGACTGACATTTTTTAGAATCTGATCTCGGGTCAGAATGCGTTAATCAGACCAGTGTGTGTCCGGCGGAAACCTCGTATGAATCTGATCTCAGGTCAGAATGGGTTCATCACAAATAATCACCTGCAAGGACAGAACGTCGCTCATAACATGTCTACAGTGGATTTCTTTATGAAACAAACACTTTTATCACCTCTATCACACAAACACGCGTTCGGAAATAGCGCACTGAGCGCACTGCAGTGCATTGTGGGTAATGCAGTTTGTAGTGCTATCTTAGACCCGTACATTATAGAGCAAATTCTAGTTATAATGTTTAACATTGTGAGGAGCCTGCATGGCGAGGCAGAGCTCTTCAATAGTTATCTATAGGCGGGCTATAACTAAAACATTTTGGGCCGGGAACCCCTTTTGGTGTTTTAAGCATTATGTTATACTTAAGTTAGGGGCAGCGGTGGCCGAACGGTTTGCGGAGCGGTCTTGATATCGGAAGGTCGCTATAGTTCGTATCCCCGGACCGGCACGTTAAAATTACCACCGCTGAAGTGCCCTTGGTCATTGCATTGAACCTCTACCATGAAATGTTCTATGAGCAGGGCCTGGCTGTAAACAAGTTCTTGAACTTAGTCCAACATAGTACCTTTCCTTTCCAGCTATTGAAAAATAGCAGATCTACAAGCTCATAGTGCGGCAGCAAGTGCCGCGCTACAAGCTTGTAGGTCTGCTATTTTTGAAAAATCGTGAAAATGTGGCGTAAATCTTTGAATATATATTCCAGTCCCTGGAACAACATATTTTCAGATGGGGTCGGCGACCAAATACATATAATGACATTTTTGGGGACATGGACATGAAATATTGAGAACCACGGACATAGAAACATGAGGTTTAAACCCTGTGAGAACCACAGCCATAGAAACATGAGGTTTAACCCTGTGAGAACCACTGACACAGAAACATGAGGTTTAACCCTGTAGAGAACCACTGACACAGAAACATGAGGTTTAACCCTGTGAGAACCACGGACATAGAAACATGAGGTTTAACCCTGTGAGAACCACTGACACAGAAACATGAGGTTTAACCCTGTGAGAACCACTGACACAGAAACATGAGGTTTAACCCTGTGAGAACCACTGACATAGAAACATGAGGTTTAACCCTGTGAGAACCACTGACACAGAAACATGAGGTTTAACCCTGTGAGAACCACTGACACAGAAACATGAGGTTATAACCCTGTGAGAACCACTGACACAGAAACATGAGGTTTAACCCTGTGAGAACCACTGACATAGAAACATGAGGTTTAACCCTGTGAGAACCACGGACATAGAAACATGAGGTTTTAACCCTGTGAGAACCACGGACACAGAAACATGAGGTTTTATCCCTGTGCGAACCACTGACACAGAAACATGAGGTTTAACCCTGTGAGAACCACGGACACAGAAACATGAGGTTTAACCCTGTGAGAACCACTGACACAGAAACATGAGGTTTAACCCTGTGAGAACCACGGACATAGAAACATGAGGTTTTAACCCTGTGAGAACCACGGACATAGAAACATGAGGTTTAACCCTGTGAGAACCACGGACATAGAAACATGAGGTTTAACCCTGTGAGAACCACGGACATAGAAACATGAGGTTTAGGACATAGAAACATGAGGTTTAACCCTGTGAGAACCACGGACATAGAAACATGAGGTTTAACCCTGTGAGAACCACTGACAGAGAAACATGAGGTTTAAACCCTGTGAGAACCACTGACACAGAAACATGAGGTTTAACCCTGTGAGAACCACGGACATAGAAACATGAGGTTTAACCCTGTGAGAACCACTGACATAGAAACATGAGGTTTAACGTACCTGTGAGAACCACTGACATAGAAACATGAGGTTTAAACCCTGTGAGAACCACGGACATAGAAACATGAGGTTTAACCCTGTGAGAACCACTGACATAGAAACATGAGGTTTAACCCTGTGAGAACCACTGACATAGAAACATGAGGTTTAAACCCTGTGAGAACCACTGACATAGAAACATGAGGTTTAACCCTGTGAGAACCACTGACATAGAAACATGAGGTTTAACCCTGTGAGAACCACTGACATAGAAACATGAGGTTTAACCCTGTGAGAACCACTGACATAGAAACATGAGGTTTAACCCTGTGAGAACCACGGACATAGAAACATGAGGTTTAACCCTGTGAGAACCACTGACATAGAAACATGAGGTTTAACCCTGTGAGAACCACTGACATAGAAACATGAGGTTTAACCCTGTGAGAACCACTGACATAGAAACATGAGGTTTAACCCTGTGAGAACCACTGACATAGAAACATGAGGTTTAACCCTGTGAGAACCACTGACACAGAAACATGAGGTTTAACCCTGTGAGAACCACTGACATAGAAACATGAGGTTTAACCCTGTGAGAACCACGGACATAGAAACATGAGGTTTAACCCTGTGAGAACCACGGACATAGAAACATGAGGTTTTTCAGAAAAATGTCATGATTTAGAAGACTTTTTTTTTAAATTTCCTCCTCAGGTCTAAATGGGCTAAACCAGATATCCAGGGTGAATACTATGAGAGCCGTGTCCGAGTAGAACATGAACTATAGTTAACCCATTCTGATCTGAGATCAGATTCATACGAGGTTTCCACTGGACACACACTGGTCTGATTATAACCCATTCTGACCTGAGATCAGATTCTATAAAAATGTCAGTCGTTCTTCGATTTTTCAAAAATAGCAGACCTACAAGCTCATAGCGCGCCACTCGGTGGCGCGCTATGAGCTTGTAGATCTGCTATTTTTCAATAGCTAAAGCATAACATGATGCTAACACCAAAATGGGTTCCCGTTCAGAATGGGTTAATAATGGAACATGACATCACTCACAAACCCATGCACAACATAAAGCTATCACTCTGCACGATATTATTCATATAATACAGTATGTGCCCCCCCGGTATATTATATATCCGTTGTTGTCATTCATGGTGGCGCGTCTCGAGTCTCGACTGAACTCCATTCGGGGGCACCAGTCGCTGTCATTGACTGACTCATCTGTCTGTGTCTGTCTGTGTCCCGCGCGTCTGCCTGGAATGGGTCATTTCAGGGCATTTTAAGTATAGACCTATTTCTGTCATTTCTGATTCGTGCCTTTTGATTTAGTGATGACTGTACTTGCTTCAGTCTATACTATGCATTGAAAGTGAGGGCCTGCCTCAACTAAAGACTATGATGTTGACTTCATAAAAAGACAGATCAACGCAGAAATACAGGAGAGAGAGAGAGAGAGAGAGAGAGAGAGAGAGATAGAGATACTGTAGAGAGAAAGCCCAGTCTTTTTTCTTAAAAAACTAAAAATTATCCCACGATTTTGTAACCCATTTTTTTCACCCAGTGTCAAATATCTAATGTAATCCTGGGCGCTACACTTCCTCTGCCAACCTGGGGGGGGGGGGGGGGGGGGGGGTAGTTTAGAGACCAGGATTACTGGTTGTTTTTTGAGGGTACCTACCCTAGGGGACACGGGGAGAACATGTGAGGGTACTTACCCTAGGGGACACGGGGAGAACATGTGAGGGTACCTACCCTAGGGGACACAGGGAGAACATGTGAGGGTACCTACCCTAGGGGACACGGGGAGGAGAACATGTGAGGGTACCTACCCTAGGGGACACGGGGAGAACATGTGAGGGTACCTACCCTAGGGGACACGGGGAGAACATGTGAGGGTACCTACCCTAGGGGACACGGGGAGAACATGTGAGGGTACCTACCCTAGGGGACACGGGGAGAACATGTGAGGGTACCTACCCTAGGGGACACGGGGAGGAGAACATGTGAGGGTACCTACCCTAGGGGACACAGGGAGAACATGTGAGGGTACCTACCCTAGGGGACACGGGGAGAACATGTGAGGGTACCTACCCTAGGGGACACGGGGAGGAGAACATGTGAGGGTACCTACCCTAGGGGACACAGGGAGAACATGTGAGGGTACCTACCCTAGGGGACACAGGGAGAACATGTGAGGGTACCTATCCTAGGGGACACAGGGAGAACATGTGAGGGTACCTACCCTAGGGGACACAGGGAGGAGAACATGTGAGGTTACCTACCCTATAGGGACACGGGGAGAACATGTGAGGGTACCTACCCTAGGGGACACGGGGAGAACATGTGAGGGTACCTACCCTAGGGGACACAGGGATAACATGTGAGGGTACCTACCCTAGGGGACACTGGGAGAACATGTGAGGGTACCTACCCTAGGGGACACGGGGAGGACACCATGTGAGGGTACCTACCCTAGGGGACACGGGGAGAACATGTGAGGGTACCTACCCTAGGGGACACGGGGAGAACATGTGAGGGTACCTACCCTAGGGGACACGGGGAGAACATGTGAGGGTACCTACCCTAGGGGACACGGGGAGGAGAACATGTGAGGGTACCTACCCTAGGGGACACGGGGAGAACATGTGAGGGTACCTACCCTAGGGGACACGGGGAGAACATGTGAGGGTACCTACCCTAGGGGACACGGGGAGGAGAACATGTGAGGATACCTACCCTAGGGGACACGGGGAGAACATGTGAGGGTACCTACCCTAGGGGACACGGGGAGAACATGTGAGGGTACCTACCCTAGGGGACACAGGGAGAACATGTGAGGGTACCTACCCTAGGGGACACAGGGAGAACATGTGAGGGTACCTACCCTAGGGGAGAACATGTGAGGGTACCTACCCTAGGGGACACGGGGAGAACATGTGAGGGTACCTACCCTAGGGGACACGGGGAGGAGAACATGTGAGGATACCTACCCTAGGGGACACGGGGAGGAGAACATGTGAGGATACCTACCCTAGGGGACACGGGGAGAACATGTGAGGGTACCTACCCTAGGGGACACGGGGAGGAGAACATGTGAGGATACCTACCCTAGGGGACACGGGGAGAACATGTGAGGGTACCTACCCTAGGGGACACGGGGAGAACATGTGAGGGTACCTACCCTAGGGGACACGGGGAGAACATGTGAGGGTACCTACCCTAGGGGACACGGGGAGGAGAACATGTGAGGATACCTACCCTAGGGGACACGGGGAGAACATGTGAGGGTACCTACCCTAGGGGACACGGGGAGAACATGTGAGGGTACCTACCCTAGGGGATACAGGGAGAACATGTGAGGGTACCTACCCTAGGGGACACGGGGAGAACATGTGAGGGTACCTACCCTAGGGGACACGGGGAGAACATGCAAACTCCACACAGAAAGGCCCTTTCGCCAACCCCGCCTCAGGTATGGGCACTGATGACGCGGAGGAGGGAACCAGCGCCCCCCAGCGCCCACAGCATCCCCAGCGGGAATCGAACCCAGGACCTTCTAGCTGTGAGGCGACAGCACTACCAACTGTGCCACCGTGACCCGAACCCCAGTCTTTTGATGAGCATAATATACTGTAGTCCGTCGGGTGGAAACCTCATGTCCAAAACTGTTACTTTTCAGGAGTCTGTCAAAAAATCAGATTAATAAGCTCACAGCGTGGCCAGCGCTTTCTGCTGCATGTTGACCTTGTACTGTACTGTAGGTCTGCTACTGTAAACAGAGGTCTGCTATACTGTAAACAGAGAAATCCCCATGCAGGATTAATGGATCCATTTGTAAAATGCAGAGAGAGCACCAACGGACTTATACTAATACTTATAATAACGTAACGTTAGTTATCTTATACTTAACGGTCCATTTGGTTCCATTTTCTACACTCTCTGAGTTAAATGAACAGAGGATTATACTTTGTATAGGCAGTGTGTGTGTGTGTGTGTGTGTGTGTGTGTGTGTGTGTGTGTGTGTGTGTGTGTGTGCATGTGCACTTCATAAAAAGACAGATCAACGCAGAAATACAGGAGAGAGAGAGAGAGATAGAAACATTGGAAGCCCAGTCTTTTTTCTTAAAAAACAAAAAATGTATCCCACAATTTTGTAACCCATTTTTTTCACCCAGTGTCAATTATCTAATCCTGGGCGCTACACTTCTCTGTGTGTGCGTGTGCGTGTGCGTGTGCGCGTGTGCGTGTGCGTGTGTGTGTGTGTGTGCTCAACAGTGCCATCCAGCAGTACCAGCGGAGGCAGAAGATGAAGACGACTGAAGTGACAGCAGAAAGAATCCCCCAAAGAGAGTCCCTGAGAATAACCCATTCTGAACGGGAACCCATTTTGGTGTTGGCATCATGTTATGCTTTAGCTATTGAAAAACAGCAGATCTACAAGCTCGTAGCGCGCCACCAAGTGGCGCGCTACGAGCTTGTAGGTCTGCTATTTTTTGAAAAATCGAAAGAAACAACTGACATTTTTTAGAATCTGATCTCAGGTCAGAATGGGTTAATCATCAGACCAGTGTGTGTCCAGTGGAAACCTCGTATGAATTCTGATCTCAGGTCAGAATGGAATAATGATGTGGTCGTCCTCGGGGAACGTGGCGGCCATCAACACCGACAGGGGAGATGAAATAAAACACAGATAAAAGGCTGACACTGTTACCGAGGACAGGACAGAGAAAGAGAGATGTAAAACTCCAACAATGCTCACTGACATCGGTATTAATGCCATCCGGAAAAGACACACCTCTACTCTGTGAGAGTCACAGAGAAGCTGTCCAAATACAGAGAGAAAAATATAACGGTAATGAACACCTGTGCGAAGCTCTTAGCTCCGACGTAAACTCTCCATTCATTGTCAAATTAATGTTTGTGCAGGACGAAAATAGCCAGTTTGCTCAGACACTATGACGTAAATTCTACATTCATTGTCAATGGGAATTTAAAGGAGAATTCCATACTAAAAGGCTTTCTTACCTTTCTTTGTAGTTGTTACGTCCCCACCAAAGAGGTCCAGGTGTTATTTTGTGCAAAAGCTCCCCTACCATAAGCCCTCAATGAATTGCATTGAATGGGAATTGAATGGGGCTATGGGGTGTCGTGCTAATTCGCTTATTTCCATCGCTCAAAATTATAATTTCTTTGTATATATCCTCTCTTCATAATGTAAATAATATCCCAAGCGGCACACTTTACTACTTCTTTCGATGGAAATAAGCGAACTAGCATAACATCCCATAGTTCCCATTCAATGCAATGCAATTCATTGAGGGCTTATGGTAGGGAAAATAGCCAATAAGGAGTTTTTGCACAAAAAAACACCTGGACCTCTTTGGTGGGGACGTAACAACTACAAAGAAAGGTAAGAAAGATAAGAAAGCATTCTAGCATGGAATTCTCCTTTAATGTTTGTGCAGGACGAAAACCTACACACTAATAGCTGAATATTTAAAAAAAACGTTATTTTAAAAGGTTGTTAATCACATTATAAATAATGCTTCATAGGGGTGGGCGATATGAAACCCTATTATATCACAATAGTTTTTCAAGCTGTATCACGCCTACTTCTAAGTATTTTCCCGTCTTATTAATGGATATAAAAAGACTAAAATGAAATTATTTTGAATACATTTTGTCAATTTTGGAATTTTCGGGGGAATTTGTTGAAAATCTTTTGAAATAAATGTGTGTGTGAGTATATATATATATATATATATATATATATATATATATATATATATATACTGTACACTATAAATATTGGAGCGTTGAGCTTGTGTGTCCAAGTCCATTTCCTGTCAGTACACTTGGCAACACTTCACCAGGAAAACAAACCGTCCCCTGAGCGTACTGCGGAATGTTTGTGTTGTCAAGTCTGAAAAGGTCTATATCTATAAAAAGAAGTCTGGTGTCCTTTTCAACTGCCTGTCTAGCGCGCACACGCAAGCACTCACGCACGCACACACGCACGCACGCACGCACGCACGCACGCACACACGCAAGCACGCACGCAGGTTCTTTGTCTGCGCTCGCCATGCAATAACCCATTTTGGACGGGAACCCCTTTTGGTGTTAGCATTATGTTATAATATAGCTATTGAAAAATAGCAGATCTACAAGCTCGTAGCGCGCCACTTGGTGGCACGCTATGAGCTTGTAGATCTGCTATTTTAGAAAAATCGAAGTACGACTGACATAGAAGCTTTTTCAGGAAACTGTCAGGATGTATAGAAGACATTTTTAGAATCTGACCTCAGGTCAGAATGCAATAAGTGAGGCAGAGGAAGGGAAACACACAGCAGTGGGACATTTTCTCAACAGGGGAGCAAACCGTCGGCGGATGTGTGTGCTACTTGCATGAATTAAAGTGGATTAAATCAATCACTATAGCAAACACAATAATCGAGGAAATATCAAAGACTTGAAAACAGTAAATGGTTTTTTAGATTCTAAAAAAATGTCTTCTACATCCTGACAGTTTTCCATTCTGACCTGAGATCAGATTCTAAAAATGTCTTCTACACATCCTGACAGTTTTCTGAAAAAGCCATGTTTCCATGTCAGTCATTCTTTGATTTTTCAAAAATAGCAGACCTACAAGCTCGTAGCGCGCCACTCGGTGGCACGCTATGAGCTTGTAGATCTGCTATTTTCCAATAGCTAAAGCATAACGTAATGGGTTCCCACCCAGAATGGGTTAATGGAATTTCTATCTCTGAGACCCCAATTTTTAATGTAAAATCAATGTTAACGTAACTCTGAGAGTGTACAAATGGATCATTATTGTACACTCTCAAGAGTTACAGACCCAGAAGGGTCCATTTTGGTTCCAAACTATCATCTAGCACGGGGACCCCCTGGAAGTCCCTCAAGGAAGGGGGGGGGGGGGGGGGGGGGGGAAATAAAGAAAATAGGAGAAAGATAGACAGGGAAAGTAAAGAGATGCAGGCAAATAAAAGTGGTATGGCAATAACAATAATTAATGTAATAGTGTAGGATATTATAATATGGTATAGCAATGTTGTCAGATAATAATAATAATAACTAGAAAAAGTGCCCTTCCGGGCACAGGTCTCCACCAGGTTATCCACAGATCCGTGCAGTTAGAGGTAAAAACACTTTTCGGCCAGTTATAGCGCCACCTTGAGGCTGAGTTGAAATTGTTCATGTGGCATTTCGTCCTGGGCCTAGTGGGAATGTGGGTGCACAATTTCACGGAAATCACGCGATGTGATTTGCAGCATTTTGTTTGAAACTGAGCACTCCTGTGAACTTTGGAAGCCAATCTTAACCAATCAGGATGGAGTGTGAGAAATCTGAAAGACCGTTTCGTTGAATGGCTCTAGAGAGACTGTGTACCAATTTGCGTGATGTTTGGACAAAATCTGTAGGTGTACTGTGCAAAAACTTGTTTTGCACAAAGCGGCCTCCTGGTGGCGCTATAACAGGCCGTTCTGGAAAGTTTGGGGCAGAGGTTCATCGTTGGCATCCAGGGAGTGTGTGTGCAAAATATGGCATCGACCGGGTTAACGGTGGCCGAGATTAGCTGTTCACGGACACACGGACGGACACGCGGACGGACGGACACGCGGACGGACGGAGTGCAAAACATACTCTCCCCACATGCCTTCGGCCTGGTGGAGACAATAAAGTGTATAATATTAAGATATATACAGTGTAGTGGTGTAATAATATGATAGCAGTCCATGGTCGTGCTCTGTGAGGAGGCCGGGTCCACGGTCACACTTTTGGTGGGCTTTCCAAATTACATAAAAGAAAAATTATATTAAAAAGAAAAATTCAGACGTATTATGGAGATACTGTGTGTTCAAAGGTCTGAACTCATAACATATACCGCAAGTTTAATATCCAAGATGTTTGTCTTTGTAGAAGTTTCTTCATTTCTCACCTACATACTCTCTTGTTAACCCATTTTGGTGCGGGAACCCCTTTTGATGTTAGCATTATGTTGTGCTTTATAGCTATTGAAAAATAGCTGATCTACAAGCTCATAGCGCGCCACCAAGTGGTGCGCTACGAGCTTGTAGGTCTGCACATTTTTCAGAAAACTGTCAGGATGTAGAATCTGATCTCAGGTCAAAATGGGTTAAGACTGCACTCTATCTACTGCTGCATCTTCATTTCCATCCCTGGTGAATATGGAATATTTGTGCTCAGCAATAATTATCTCCTTCAGTTTTCTTTTCACCCCACATCAAAAAGGAAACAGTACTTTAGTTCTATATAGCAGTTAAAGAATCCTAGTTAGTTTTTATTTGATCTTAGTATACGTCCTTGAAGGCAGAACCTTGTGAGAGCAAGCTTGAGTGTAAAACTATCAACGCATCCCTCTACGCCAGCGGTTGCCAAACCATTTTTTACTAACTATGAATTGCATAATCTATATAAAGACATACATTTCATATTGATCCACATATGAACCTGAATATGGCATATATATGTGCAGCATATATTATTATTGTTATTATATTGCTACTACTTGTATTTGCTTGCTCCCTCAGCTTCTTCCCCTGTCTCGTCTCATCTTTGGATATTTAGTTGACAAAAACTAAAACCTTTCAGATGACTAAAATATGAAAACTAAATGGAATTCTATTCAAAAGACTATGACTAAAACTACATAAATTCCCTATCAAAATAAACACTGTGGCAGTGAGAATGACGGGTCTCTGCTCTACATGTAATGTGTCTTGAGATCAGATTCTAAAAATGTCTTATACATTCCGACAGTTTTCTGAAAAAGCCATGTTTCTATGTCAGTCGTTCTTGGATTTTTCAAAAATAGCAGACCTACAAGCTCGTAGCGCGCCACTCGGTGGAGCGCTATGAGCTTGTAGATCTGCTATTTTTCAATAGCTAAAACATAACATAATGCTAACACCAAAAGGGGTTCCCGCCCCAAAATGGGTTAATTCAAATTGAATTGAAACTCAACCCAGGAAAGCATCTGTGTCCCTTCATGTATACGATCTGCTAAAGGACTCTGGAATCGGCCTACAGGTCTAAATGGGTTTTATATCTCAGGTACTGAACAAGAACTATCATCATTTCGTGGTGATTTTGTCTCTCTGAAGGTTATCCTCTGCCGAAAGAGAAATACAGTAATCCGTGAAATTATATTTTCACTACAAATGACAACCTGAAACTATGAGCTTATACAGCATGACTTTAAACCGCTTGATTTTCTCTGGACCATATAATGAAAACACAGTGATGGACATGGATACTGTGGGTACTGTGGGTCTTGACAAGCAGGCTGACAGAAACACATTGCTTCAGGGAAATATAGCTTCCAATCCTGACAACTATATGAAAGGTCTTACGATGATTTTTGATTAAGTGCCGCTGGCAGGTTTTGAAGCAAAGGGGGGAAAAACACTGCATTCTAAACAGACGCTATATAAACCCGTACTGTTTGATAAGGCCTGTACTGAAGCTAAGACATTAAAGAAGACAGGATGCCCATGAGAACAACAAAGGTCTATTGTAGAACGCACACGCACGCACGCACGCAAGCACGCACGCACGCACGCACGCATGCATGCACGCATGCACGCACGCACGCACGCACGCACCTTGTTACAGTATAATCGATATATATAGTTATCTATTATAGTCATTCTATTGTACTACTCTGTTGCCTGGCAGCTGACCATTGTTGATTTTGTCGATCCAGTTTAACCCATTCTGACCTGAGATCAGATTCATACGAGGTTTCCACTGGACACACACTGGGTCTGATTAACCCATTCTGACCTGAGATCAGATTCTAAAAATGTCAGTCGTTCTTCGATTTTTCAAAAATAGCAGACCTACAAGCTCGTAGCGCACCACTTGGTGGCGCGCTATGAGCTTGTAGATCTGCTATTTTTAAATAGCTAAAGCATAACGTAATGCTAACAACAAAAGGGGTTCCCGCGCAGAATGGTTTAAGTCATTTTACAATTGGTTGCATGCTGCAAATACAAGCGGAAATACAAGCTTTTCTAATTGGCCTCAATCAAAATATTTCCCCCCCTGGATTCCATGGATCATGACAGAACTCCCCAAATATATCCCAGATATACAGTATGTACAGTAGGCTACCATGTGCCAGATTTTCTCTTCAAAACACACTTTTTTCCTACTATACTCAGTACTCACACAAATCATTACACTATATCTCTGGTGTCATGTGATCGACATGCATTCTCAGATTTGTCTGATTCCTTTCAAATGGGATAAATGGTGCATTTGTGTAGTGCTTTTATCCAAAGCACTATACATATAGATTGTGCATTCAATTTAACCCATTCACACACCGATGGCAGAGGAAAGCATACAATCTGCACATGCGGGGATCAATTTAGGGGTTCGGCATCTTTGCTCAAGGTCACTCAGACACCAACTCTGGGGGAACCCTGGGATCGAACTGTTCTACCGGCCACTCTACCCCCTGATCCACTGCCTTGCCACAGTCACCACAGTATAAATACACCCGTGCGCCGACCAGTGTTGTTTTCGTCGACTAAAACTAAGACGAAAAATGTTCGTCAACTACCTTTTTCCACTGAAGAAAACTAAATGGAAACTAAATTAAAACTATGCTATGGTGACTAAAACTAAGACTAAATATACTGACAATTTCGTCAACAAATAAAAACTAGACTAAAATGTTAGGAATGGACTAGTGGACAAGAGATCCAGTAAAAGTAATTTTACACTTGGTTGCATGCTGAAAATAGCAGATCTACAAGCTCACAACGCGTCGCGCTGCGACACGTTGTGAGCTTGTAGATCACAATTTTCTATTTCAGCAAGTGTAAAAACAGTCCTTACGACGGCATCAATGCCCACCAAAATACATTTTAGTCGACTAAATCAACTGTAGATTTAGTCGACTAAAATCTCATGACATTTAGTCGACTAAAACTAGACTAACACTATCACATTCCAGGTGACAAAAATGTGACTAAAACTAAATTAAAACTGTTCAAAAGACTATGACTAAAACTAAAATCAAAATTTGCTGCCAAAAACAACATTGGCGCCGACATCTACCTGTTCTCACTGCCTACGTTGATCCAGAACAATCCCTCCGTCCACCCCTTCTACCTCCATCTACCTGTTCTCACTGCCTACGTTGATCCAGAACAATCCCTCCGTCCACCCCTTCTACCTCCATCTACCTGTTCTCACTGCCTACGTTGATCCAGAACAATCCCTCCGTCCACCCCTTCTACCTCCATCTACCTGTTCTCACTGCCTACGTTGATCCAGAACGACCCCTCCGTCCACCCCTTCTACCTCCACCTCAATAATCACACTTGTCTCCTTGTCTTTCATGAACCCGGGGCAGTTCCGGAGCAGAGACGCCCGATCTCCGAGCGCGCATACATACACGGCGTCCTCTCCCGAGACTACACACCCCCATCCTGAGTCTCACCCATCCCAGGTCCCCCCCCCCCCCCCCCCCCCCCCCCCCCCATTTCATCAATCAATTTATCTTCCAATAAATGGTTGAACTTGAGCGAAGGTGTGGTCTCTTACTATAAGTGAAACGAGGATTTACGCAGTGATGTCCACATTCCTGCGAGGCCCGGCAATGCAAGCAGTGATCAAGGGGTTTTATTAAGGGCTTAATACGTTTTTCAAAAGAGGTACTTTACCGACAAACAAATCCAAATCCAATTTATTGTGCACTTATCTCGCTCGCATACCAAAGCCAGAAACGGTCGAACACAAATTAATTAAATTTCACATATCTCGAGAGAGGGGTTTAAAGTCCTCCTCTCTCCAGGATAAGGGCTCTGTTTCCCCATATGTGGCACTTCTTTCTTTCTTTCTATCTAGTTTGTTTAAAGAAATCCTGAGAAATAAGAAACCGCACCGCCAAAAGTGCCTTGTGAATGAATGTCGTTAAATGCCAAGTGTACAGAATGTTGTATTTTCTTTTCATGAATGTTTTAGCCTTATGAACGTTTCTGGTGGCCCAGTTGAACATTGTTCACGGCCCACTCATCTGACTACTCAACACGGCAGCCGTGCGTGAGCATATTTATTTTAATGTTGCTTCAAATGTTGTTATCAATCAATAAATAGTGTTCCCGGATTACAATCAATTATAGCTTTAAAGGAACAATTTAATGCAAGCGTTTTTTGGTCAAGGGTTACCAGAAAACATACCATGACGTTGTTTTTGAGGGTCTCTTGAGGGGACTTTGAGGATACTACAATATGTGACTAAATTTGACTGAGGGACTGCCATTGGATTTTTTTTAATTTTCGTTTTTTTCATGTCATATGAAAGCAGGGAATCATAGCTTCAAATTGACATATTGGTTGTTCAGTTTGGCCCACCATTTTAGGAGATATGGCTTATGGAGTAATGTCTTGCAGAAAACAGCGAGTTGAGAAAACAGGCTTGAAATGAAAGGTTCACTTCTGTGGTCTCTTACACCTAGCTACATGTTTGGGCATTTATTTCATATTTACATGTCGATTTCAGCTCTGACACTTATTTCAGACATGCTCTAGTATGTGAAGAGTCTGCCTGTGCTATTAACTCATTAAAAGAAAAAAGAAAAAAAAAGGTTTTTCTCCTCTGGTGAAAAGCTGGAATTTGCGCAATGGCAGTCAAATCTGGTCACATATTTTGTTACCATCTCACTCGCACAGTAAGACAAGATATAGTGCAATTGAATGGAGCATCTGTATCCTTTGAAATCTCCCCCATCAACCAGCCAACAGAAAGGCATGTCATCAGTGGTGCATTCACTGCAGACAATCTAAGACTGTCAGAACACACATAGCCTGTCAAACAGACTACGCCCATCTCATTACAGCCACAGAGCCAGTTCTAATGGGGCCTGATGGCCATACATACCAGATTAGGATGGGCTCTCCCAAGGGCCAGCCAGTTTAATCCAAACCCTTCACCAGACTCTGTGTTTCAAGAGTGAATTGCTTCGTAATGTGGAGAGAGACTCTGGCAGATTGACACCTTTCCCAATGCAAAGGAAAAGACAGCGATAAGGTCAAAGCAATACATGGGCCAAAATCTGAACAAATGTCTCCTGCCCGGCCCAACCTTGGGTCCTTCTTAGCTCTGGTCCATAGCTCTAATGCGTTGCATTTTAGAGCTATGTTACTCTAAACTTCCGCCGCTCGCATGAATGCAGACCTGCAGCCTCTCGTCTTTAGCGTGAATAAAAATAAAGTTTTTGCTGCTCACCAAAACAAAGGCGGGTTGTGTCATTAGAAAGCCTACTTTCCTTAGTGGACGCACTCTGAGCCCCCCCCACCACACGTATAAACGGTACTTTTTGGCCAGAAAGGGATTTCCCTGCTTTCTGATGGTGGGTTTGACATCAGGCTGTAGCAGCTGACCCAGCTGTAATACACCATCTCCCACCAGATGTTAAATCCAAAAACCAGTGAACTGTGTCTGTGTGTGAATGTGGGAAGTGAGGACGCTGCAGGCGTCGACTGTTCGCCGCTTCACCTCCCAATGAATGAACCGCTTTGTAAAGCGCTTTGAGCACTTGGAAATGCAATTCATTAAATACCAAATGGACAATTTGCGTAATACAAACATTGAAGGTGAGGACGCAAATTCTGACGGAATGAGATCATGTATGATGATGTACGGTGGTAAGAGCTCCCCTCACTTCACACAGGGATTTATATTATATATAAATATATATATATGTATAATTATTACCATTATTTTGTGCAAAAGCGCATTATTGGCTATTTCCCCTACCATAAGCCCTCAATTAATTTAATTTAATTGAATGGCATTGGGGTGTTGTGATTATTCGCTTATTTCCATCTTATTTCCATCGCTTTTTTGTATAAATCCTCTCTTCATAATGTAAATAGTATCCCAAGCAGCACACTTTACTACTTATTTAAAAATAAATAAGCTAATTTGCACAAAAACCCAACCCCCATTGAGGGCTTATGGTATAGGGGAAATAGCCAATAATGTGCTTTTGCACAAAATAACACCTGGACCTCTTTGGTGGGGACGTAACAACTACACATAAAAGGTAAGAAAGCCTTCTAGCATGGAATTCTCCTTTAATGGAGGGTAAGGGGATCAAGGCCGTAAGGTCAATGAAGCAATGGTCGGTTACAGATGGAGACACTGATATATCCCAGCAAACACGCAACATTGAAACATGATGCAACATCGTACGGACGTTCTATTCAGGTGGAAATGATGTCCGTTGGTCGGGGACCTGAATACGACGTCCGTACCACGTCATATTCAGGTATTGAAATTTGACATCTTTGGTAGGGACGTAACAACTAAGGTAAGAACGCCTTCTAGCATGGAATTCTCCTTCACAATCGGTGCCGGAAGTGCATCAAAATAGAAGCTCCGGGGTGCCAGAGTTGTCTGATCGCTTTTACTCTGAAAGCCATGAACCGGAAACACTTTCCTAAAAAAGTTGACTTTACAAAGAGACCTCACATCCCCGATCATCTTAATTAAAAATTTTACACTCCAAAAAGCGTTCATATTTTGCGGGAGAGACGGATGAGGAGCAGAAATGAAGCGCCAGCATATCGATCCATTCATCACCACGGAGAGCGCCCTGGATTAGGAGATACGAGACATTCTTCCGCCGCGCTAACATGGGAGTCAATGACAAGCTAATAATTGCACTGAGCGTTAGCATACGGAAAGCGAAATGCGAAATGCCAAAAAAAAAAAAATCTGAATATTCTTATCTCGCCCCGCGTTGCTGGGACGTCGCTAGGACGTCCACAGACGTCGTAGGCACTAATATTTCGGGATCCTTATGACGGCCTCAGGCGTCGTATGAACTGAAACGGTTAAAGGGGGACACTTACAGTAGGTGGCATCCTGGACCTAAAGCCCTCCAGTGGGCCCCGGGCCACAGGTTGAGAACAACCGGTGCATCATGAAATGGGCCAGAATAAGGATCATCCGCTATAGTGGTCCATGCACCTGGTTCATTATCTCCAGCTCATCACAGCTGGCCTTCAAGGCAGAGGAACAGAGCCGCGCCACATCAGACACAGACTGTGTTGCTCTCCGACTAGCCTGGAACTCACCTATGCTTTCTATGGCATAGGCACCTCCCGGCAGGATCCACCGGGAGAAACTATGCGCAGCTGCGCGACATGAGACTAATTACTTAGAGCGACAGAGAGAGAGAGGAGTGTGTGTGTGTACATGTGTGCGTGTCTGTGTCAATTTTACAAAGGTGCAGACGCTCAGAAATCAGCAGAGAGTGAGCAATGTTTGCGCTACTCAATGCCGAATTGAAGTGGACTCTTTTTTTTCTCCATGGAAATAAAAACGTCTGCGTTTCCGAGGCTACTCTCCGACTGGCTTCATGTTGTTACTGATAATAACCCCCCCCCCCCCCCATCTGAAAATATGTTGTTCCAAGGGGACGCCAGAAGCAAATATTTGAGTTTAAAAAAACGTTCACTGTGAAAGAATAGACATTTGAAGATTTGCGCCACATTGATCTACAAGCTCGCAGCGCGGCACTCACCGAGTGCCGCGCTGCGAGCTTCTATAGATCTGCTATTTTTCCAACAGCTAAAGTTTTAAAATAATGGTTAACGTGTTTAAAAGTTTTAAAGGTGACATAGATGCATTCCCGTCCTGAAACCATCCAGGACGGGAATGGGTGTGAGTATATTGAACAGCTTGACAGGCCATTCCAAGTCTTTAATCCATTCTCACCTGAGATCAGATTCTAAAAATGTCTTCTATATACATCCTGACAGTTTTCTGAAAAAGCTATGTTTCTATGTCAGTCGTTCTTCGATTTATCAAAAATAGCAGACCTACAAGCTCATAGCGCGCCACCGAGTGGCGCGCTATGAGCTTGTAGATCTGCTATTTTTCAATAGCTAAAGCATAGCATAATGCTATAACACCATAAGGGGTTCCCGAACGAAAATGGGTTAAACTTTAAAGACATGGAATGGCCTGTCAAGCTGTTCTACACTCACACCCACGCTTAACGGACTGGAGCGCATTACAGGCGCCCATCTGCTCGTCTATATCGCACAGCAGCCAGAGTAGAGCTTTAGAACTAATTTATTCCGAGGAGTTGAGTGTATAGGCAACAGGACCCGCGCTATTTACTTTTTTTCCCTCCAACATGTGGCGCTATGCTTAGGTGTTAAGACTTCAGAACGACCCTGACAGAGGGTGTTGTTGTGTGGGCGTTAACTTGGCATCTATGGGGCGGCGGTGGCTCAGGGGTAGAGTGCCTGGATGGTAACCGTAAGGTTGTCAGTTCAAACCCTGTGGGCTCCCCAGGAGTTACTGTCGAAGTGTCCTTGAGCAAGACACTGAACCCCTAATTGCTCCCGATGTGCTGGTTGGTGCCTTGCATGGTTTCCGCTGCCATCGGTGTGTGAATGTGTGTATGAATGGGTGAATGTAATGCACAATCTCTGTAAAGCGCCTTGGATAAAGGCGCTATATAAAATGCACCATTTATCTCCTGGTGAACTAGGGCAGGAATGCATCTCTATGCTCACAGAATTACTCTCCCTACTTCTAGGCCCCTTCCTTCCCTACAGATGATACTAATTAAGGCTCTGTTCCATTTAGTGTACAGTGGTTCTCAAACTTATTTTAATTTCAAAGGACCCAGTGACATAACTCTGAGAGTGTACAAATCCATCTACAAGCTCACATTGTGAGCTGGAGTGGCTATTATCAAAAGTCTGAAATATAAGTCAAAATCTACAAAGTAACTAGTAACTAAAGTTTTCTTATATTTGCAGTAGTGTAAAAGTACAATATTTTGATCTCAATGCAAGTCAGGAGCAATGTAAAGTAAGTACCCTAAAAAAAGAGAGAGAGAGAGAGAGAGAGCATGCAGTGTTTGGGCAGCACAAGTCACTATAAAAAAAAAAGAACAAGCAAGATATGATATTTCAACAAGATGTCTGGAGCTCTGCTAATCCCTGAATCCCTGTGAGTAATAATGATATATAGCTAGGTCATTAAAAAAGGGGGGAAAGCAAGCTGAGAGTGTGCAGTCAGTCAGTTGCCAATACAACCTCAAGACTTATAGCAGTTATGTAGACAGCACTATAATTGCATTGTATATAGTCATAGCACGCCATAGTACATATTATGTATAGCATAGTAGTATATATGTATAGTTTCATTATATAGATATTCCACTGTTACTTTCTTAGCTTACGCATGTTTCATGATAAATGCTTTTTATGTGATGTATTCCCATGCTTTTTGTTCTTGCTTAATGTAAATCGCTCTGGATTAAGAGCGTCTGCTAAATGCCTAAATTGTAAATTGTACAACAGGATTGTCAGCAATATTTTATTGACAGGTCAGGCCGCCCTCGTGGCCTATACACAGCACTGCACTGCACTTTATTTCAGCGGCTTATAAGGAAAGTTGCATGGCACATCTATGTACAATATTTTCATAATAAGGGACATGTTGTGGAAGACTGCCCCTAAGAACCACACACCCACTGGATGAAGACTGCCCCTAAGAACCACACACCCACTGGATGAAGACTGCCCCTTAAAGAACCACACACCCACTGGTTGAAGACTGCCCCTAAGGACCACACACCCACTGGATGAAGACTGCCCCTTAAAGAACCACACACCCACTGGATGAAGACTGCCCCTAAGAACCACACACCCACTGGATGAAGACTGCCCCTAAGAACCACACACCCACTGGATGAAGACTGCCCCTAAGAACCACACACCCACTGGATGAAGACTGCCCCTTAAAGAACCACACACCCACTGGATGAAGACTGCCCCTAAGAACCACACACCCACTGGATGAAGACTGCCCCTTAAAGAACCACACACCCACTGGATGAAGACTGCCCCTTAAAGAACCACACACCCACTGGATGAAGACTGCCCCTAAGGACCACACACCCACTGGATGAAGACTGCCCCTTAAAGAACCACACACCCACTGGATGAAGACTGCCCCTAAGAACCACACACCCACTGGATGAAGACTGCCCCTAAGAACCACACACCCACTGGATGAAGACTGCCCCTTAAAGAACCACACACCCACTGGATGAAGACTGCCCCTTAAAGAACCACACACCCACTGGATGAAGACTGCCCCTAAGGACCACACACCCACTGGATGAAGACTGCCCCTTAAAGAACCACACACCCACTGGACGAAGACTGCCCCTAAGGACCACACACCCACTGGATGAAGACTGCCCCTAAGAACCACACACCCACTGGATGAAGACTGCCCCTTAAAGAACCACACACCCACTGGATGAAGACTGCCCCTAAGGACCACACACCCACTGGATGAAGACTGCCCCTTAAAGAACCACACACCCACTGGATGAAGACTGCCCCTAAGAACCACACACCCACTGGATGAAGACTGCCCCTTAAAGAACCACACACCCACTGGATGAAGACTGCCCCTTAAAGAACCACACACCCACTGGATGAAGACTGCCCCTAAGAACCACACACCCACTGGATGAAGACTGCCCCTAAGAACCACACACCCACTGGATGAAGACTGCCCCTAAGAACCACACACCCACTGGATGAAGACTGCCCCTAAGAACCACACACCCACTGGATGAAGACTGCCCCTAAGGACCACACACCCACTGGATGAAGACTGCCCCTTAAAGAACCACACACCCACTGGATGAAGACTGCCCCTTAAAGAACCACACACCCACTGGATGAAGACTGCCCCTAAGGACCACACACCCACTGGATGAAGACTGCCCCTTAAAGAACCACACACCCACTGGATGAAGACTGCCCCTAAGAACCACACACCCACTGGATGAAGACTGCCCCTAAGAACCACACACCCACTGGATGAAGACTGCCCCTAAGGACCACACACCCACTGGATGAAGACTGCCCCTTAAAGAACCACACACCCACTGGATGAAGACTGCCCCTTAAAGAACCACACACCCACTGGATGAAGACTGCCCCTAAGGACCACACACCCACTGGATGAAGACTGCCCCTTAAAGAACCACACACCCACTGGATGAAGACTGCCCCTAAGGACCACACACCCACTGGATGAAGACTGCCCCTAAGAACCACACACCCACTGGATGAAGACTGCCCCTTAAAGAACCACACACCCACTGGATGAAGACTGCCCCTAAGGACCACACACCCACTGGATGAAGACTGCCCCTTAAAGAACCACACACCCACTGGATGAAGACTGCCCCCTAAGAACCACACACCCACTGGATGAAGACAGCCCCTAAGAACCACACACCCACTGGATGAAGACTGCCCCTAAGAACCACACACCCACTGGATGAAGAGTGTTGTACCTGGTGGTTGTTGGGAAGTAGCAGCCACCGTCATTCCTCCTGCACTGTTTACCACAAGTGGTCCAAGCTCCTTCATGGCTGGAGGCCTTCAGACACCCACTGTCTGAAGCTCCTTCATGGCTGGAGGCCTTCAGACACCCACTGTCTGAAGCTCCTTCATGGCTGGAGGCCTTCAGACACCCACTGTCTGAAGCTCCTTCATGGCTGGAGGCCTTCAGACGCCCACTGTGGAACTCCTGAACAACAAGACACAACAAGACACAAGGGAACACCATCACTTTTCTGTGAATGACTCCAAAGTGCATCAGTAATCACAGAACCAATGGAATAAATCACTTAAATATAATCCACACACACACACACACACACACACACACACACACACACACACACACACACACACACACACACACACACACACACACACACACACACACACACACACACACACACACACACACACACACACACACACACACACACACACACACACACACACACACACACACACACATTCTCTCATACAATGATATTTAAGTGTAAGCTGTAAAATACCCAAAAGCCAGCTTTAGAATTTACAAATCGGTTGATATTCAGCTATTCAGAGAATGTAATTCAAAACATGCAAACGGATACAAACTGCAATCAGAGAGTTGACTGCTTTCAATCACAACATCGAAGAAAGTAATTAGATCCTGGAAGTAAAAAAAAAACCTGACATCCAGACAGAGAATCAGCAATGGTGAAAGCAAGTATTATTTAGAATCAGTCAGGTATATTATGAAATCATAATCATAATCATCATAATCATTCCATGAGTGCATGCAGATGTCACGATGTGGTTCAGGAGGTGTAGGACTCGAATGCCAAGAAAAGGGTTCTGGGGACAAGGCCCACGGTTCTGGGGACAAGGCCCACGGTTCTGGGGACAAGGCCCACGGTTCTGGGGACAAGGCCCACGGTTCTGGGGACAAGGCCCACGGTTCTGGGGACAAGGCCCACGGTTCTGGGGACAAGGCCCACGGTTCTGGGGACAAGGCCCACAATCGGGTGGCCTGCACAATGGACTGAGGGCAGAGCTGAGGAACCCAGGCGGATGTCCTCCTGGGAAGTGGAGTGCCGGTAGCCGCAATTTGCAACTCTTTAGATTTTTTTAATAATGGGATGAATCTAGAGTTGCAATGCACTCCATTGACTCCCCACTCATCCAATTTGCGTTTGCGATCTGCTTGTATTAAACAACGTTTGTGTCATACAAATCTACCGTAGATATGTTAGGAGCTACTTTCTGTCAAGAGATTCTGTGCACTTTTTCTAAGTGTTGGAGTTTGGAAGCGCTCGTCGTAAGTCTCTCTCTCTCTCTCTCTTCTATTCCTTCTTCCCATTCCCCCTCTACCCTAGTTTTTTGTTACCATTGTCGCAATATTGCTTGCTCTGGTGGATCTTTGTTGGTTGTAAAGTGTCTTGAGACAACTTGTTGTGATTTGACACTATAATAAAATTGAATTGAATTGAATTGAATTGAAGGGCCCTGCGTACCACCGGTTTGACATTTGCACAAAATGCAGGAGGCAGCAGGGCGACCACTTATTAAAAACGAGAAACTTCCAAACGCCAACACAAAAATAATTGCAAATTGTGGCTAGTCTTCCTCCAGTGGTGCAGGAGTGGGGATGGGCAGATGCAGACGCCCACAAACTGGAGTCTGATTGACTGGGGGCATGGGCTGGCCCCCAAGCAGGCTGGGAAGCAAGCAGGGGAACCAGAACTCGACAGCTAAAAGCGATTCAGCATCTTCCCGGTTCTTCCGGAGCACATCGAGGTGAGGAACAAAGTGGCTCACCCACGACCTTTCATCAAACCGTTGCTATGCTGGTATGAAATCCTCCCAATGAGGCAATTCACAGCATAATCAACATTCCTGTGCCGCTTCTGCTGAAAGAGCTTTTTCGTCTTTTTCATCTTGGTGAGTTCATACTGTGACGATATGGTTCAGGAGTATGAATATGTAGTAGAATATGCAAGTAGAATATGTATTATCAAAAACCCACACAAAGGAAACACGAGGAAAACGGGGAAATATACACTGGAAACTTGGAAATACAAGAAATAATCACGTCCCTTATGTAACCAGGTGGGGCAAGGAATTTAGCTTAGCATAATATGAAATGTACGACTACGCCACCTTGATGATGTTTGTATCAAGGAAATTAAAGAATGAATACCTCTAAATTGGGTTCCCCAAAAACACAAGTTCACACAATGAGACTGAGACGTGAGTTTCCCCCAAATGTATAACATTTATTCACAAGTCAAGACTTATACAATATATACACTGTAGGAAGACAATACGTTCTTAAATAAGCTCAGTGGCCTTGTGGTTAGAGTGTTCGCCCTGAGACTGGGAGGTCGGGGTTCGATCCCCGGCCGGGTCATACCAAAGACTGTAAAAATGGGACCCAGTGCCTCCCTGCTTGACACTCAGCATCAAGGGTTGGATTGGGGGTAAGTCCCTGCGACATACTAGCGTCATGTCCAGGGGGTGTACTTGTACATCAAGCTGCCTCACGCTACAGAAACAGGAGATAGGCTCCTGCCTAGCCGCAATTTGCAACTCTAGATTTCTTTTATAATGGGATGACTCTAGAGTTGCAACAAGCTCCATCCACTTCCTATTCATCATTTTTGGTTTGTGATCTGCTTGTCTTAAACGACGTTAAACTCACCAACATTGCAGCTGTAGTCCAAGCTTGAATTATCCTCTTTCAATCTGCCGAGCTTGTTTTTCATAAAAATCCACCTGCAAGTGATTATTTTTCTAAGTGTTGCAGTTTGGAAGCACTCGTTTCTGTTAACGGGTCGCACTGCTGCCTCCTGCATTATGTGCAAATTCAAAACAGGTTGAACGCAGGGCCATTCAGTGACGTACGACGAGTGCTTCCAAACTCCAGCACTTAGAAAAATAATCACTTGCAGAGGATGTCTTGACAAAAAGTATCTCATAACATCTCTACGGTGGATTTTTATGAAAAACAATCTCGGCAGATTGAAAGAGGATAATTCAAGCTTGGCCTACAGCTGCAATGTTGGTGAGTTTAACGTCGTTTAAGACAGGCAGATCGCAAACCAAAAATTATGAATAGGAAGTGGATGGAGCTTGTTGCAACTCTAGATTCAACCTAGCCCTCCAAGCAGAACCCAATGGTACTGAAGTTTCTGACTTTTTGACGACACAGACCATTGGGTCCTGTTCCAGCAGTATCCTGCCACCTGGTACGCGGACATACATAAAACATAAACAACGTGGATAACGCCTGTCTGCGCTCTTTGACGACATTTTTTCGTGTGAGGGCTTCTGAATATGTGAAGTATAAGTACCCATACATGCCGCTGCGAATATCTCCTGTGGCGCGGAAGCCGTTAAGTATTTTTAATCTTTGTTTGACCGATTTGGTCGCTTTGATTCTTCTCTCCCTTCCTTGTTTATTGACACCTCATTGTACCGCCTATCTGGCTAGCTAGTGGCGCTATAGCTATGACAGCAGATCAGAGGCAGGGACGTAGCCGGCACAAGCCAACCGCACACCGGGAGGCGGTACAATGAACGGTAAACAAACAAGAAGAAATAAAGCGACCAAATCGGTCAAACAAAGATTAAAAATACTTAACGGCTTCCGCGCCACAGGAGATATTCGCAGCGGTTTGTATAGGTACTTATAG
The DNA here is from genome assembly GCF_964188405.1 of Protomyctophum parallelum. NCBI lineage: Eukaryota > Metazoa > Chordata > Actinopteri > Myctophiformes > Myctophidae > Protomyctophum > Protomyctophum parallelum. The sequence goes on along the minus strand of NC_139718.1, from coordinate 5,167,281 downwards.
TTCACGAATTCAGAATAACTTAAACTAAAAAAGGCCGTCAAACGCCGCAGATACGATCTTAGAGAGAATATTTATGTCCACGTTCCAGAATTCCCATACGAAAATATAGTTATGAGCAGGGACCCTACATAAAACTCATCCAAGCTTTATGGAGGGTCCCGAAAGGGGCTAGATTCAACCCATTGTAAAAAAATCTAGAGTTGCAAATTGCGGCTAGGCTCCTGCCCTATGGGCCTCATGGCTCGGCAAGGCTACTTACTTACTACTTAAATAAAACCAGCAATAGTACAGGTTAAATAATCACCAACCACAATATAGCCAAAGTACAAAACAGTTTGTAACAGTTTGTAGTAGTATAATGTTTAAAACAGAAATACAGAGTCAGTTGGCCAGGGAGCAACGACCTTACATGATACGCTAAAACTATAAGCCGCTATGACCAACACACACACACACACCCACACCCACACCCACACACACACCCACACACACACACACACAAGAGCGTGACCGTGAAAAGAGGTGCACGCACATCAATAAACCTGTAGGACAGTGGACTATAGAGCGGCGCAGTCCCTCCCCCTTTCAGAACAACGAACGGCCCAGGAAATGAAATGCAATGCATTCTGACCATAGGATTTTCTTTAAGTATTTATTTAAAGACGGTTACGCCGCGGACAAAGCCAACTCGTGACAAATCATGACAATGAACACAATGTTTTGGGCCGATCAAATAATTTATAAGAAGAAAAACAAAACAAATAGTGTTGTCTCCTGCCTTTATTTTCTTCTTTCTAATGATTTGATCGGCCCCAAAATATTGTGTTCATTGTCATGATTTGTCACAATCCGAGTTGGCTTTGTCCGCGGCGTAACCGTCTTTAAATAAATACTTAAAGAAAATCCTATGGTCAGAATGCATTGCATTTCATTTCCTGGGCCGTTCGTTGTTCTGAAAGGGGGAGGGACTGCGCCGCTCTATAGTGAGGCCTATTGTGAAGCCCTTAGGTTGGCTGAACCACTTTGGACATTGACTCTGGTGACACCAGACTCCACATTTGGGGAAAGAAACAGAAGACAAAACAATGATCACAATATGAAATGGCTCAAAACACTAAAAGCAATACAATCAATGCGTGGATTCAATTAAGCTAAACAAAGCAGCAGTGGAAATCTAAAGGAGGGGATATAAAGATAAACATTTAGTGCACTAACAAATGCATAGTATAGGCCAGTGGCGTGCACAGATAGACACTAGGGGGTGCTAGAGCACCCCCTGCCCTTTTGGCAATTTTGCTCTTAAAAAAAAAAAAAAAAAAAAAGTTTTCTTATTTTTTCTTAATTTGTAGTGTGTGGACCATGCGGTGACATTGATCAAATCTTGATAAAAAACGCTTCTACTATATTATTTAGGCCCCCACAATCTAAAGCTATATGTTTCTATGTCAGTGGTTCTTCGATAAATAAATAAAATAGCAGACCTACAAGCTCGTAGCGCGCCACTCGGTGGCACGCTATGAGCTTGTAGATCTGCTATTTTTCAATAGCTTAAGCACCAAAATGCGCTGCACAAGGTGCCCTTTTTTTCACTTGAGCACCTGCCCCTGTGTCTGTGCACGCCACTGCACTAACAAATGCATAGTAGGCTTCAACAACAAATTGTCTAATTGCGTACCTTCAGTTGTCTGTACTTTCATCTCGCCACAGCAGTCACTTTGGCACATGATAAACCTGAATTATCACAGCAAGTTAATCAGACCAGTGTGTGTCCAGTGGAAACCTCGTATGAATCTGGTCTCAGGTCAGAATGGGTTAATTGCAATATCAACAGGCCAGTATGAATATAACCATAGGCATGAAACATTACCCAGGTCTCAGGACCCACAGCCATGTAACCACCAACAACATTGCTAACAGGCAAACAGGACACGCAGGTGACTAGAGTTACACTAATACATGGAGGTGAGACAAGGCAGGTGACGGCAAACAAGGCGGACAGGAAAGCACAGAATCACTACTACAAAATAAGATACAGAACACAAATAGTCCCAAAACACAGACAAATAATAATAATAATAATAATAAAACTTTATTTGTATAGCACCTTTCATGACATGAAATGCAGCTCAAAGTGCTTTACAGAACAATGGAGAATAAAAGAAAAGCAAGGCAACGACAAAAAACAAGCAGTAATGCAGTACAGTGAGGACATGAATAACAAAAAAATAAAAAATAAAAAATAAAAGATAAATTAAAAGCAATGTTGTAGAAGTGGGTCTTGAGCTGAGCTTTAAAAATGTCTACAGAGGCTGCCTGACGAAGGTAGAGTGGGAGCTTGTTCCATGCCGACGGCCCGTAGAAGCAAAAAGCTGCTTCCCCGTATTTTTTAGTTGCCATTTTTTTAGGCAAAGCGAGCAGGCCAGCAGTGGAAGACCTTAGGGGGCGGTTTGGGACATATTTAGGCAGGCAGTCATGTAGGTAGGAAGGTGCGAGACCATTGAGACTTTATAGACAAGTAAAATAATTTTAAAATCAATCCTAAGAACAACCGGAAGCCAGTGCAGTGAAGCCAAAACTGGAGTAATATGTTCTCTCATCTTAGTTCTAGTTAAAACTCTGGCTGCTGCATTTTGGACAAGTTGGAATCTGTCAGTTGTTTTCTTAGGCCCTTGGACTTTCTTAAGTCCAAGGGCAGAGGAGTGAGCGTACTGTGTTAATATTATTTTAGTTTGCATTTGTTCTTTTTGCACACTGTTGTGAGACATTGCCCCGAAAACTATTCCTTGATCTTTATAGCCAGAGAGGTGCGTTAATGTGAGATGAAGGGGCCCAAACAAACTGTACAAACAGGGACTTACTGTAATGTTGTGGACTGTACAGCAGTGGTGGAAAGTACATTTACTTAAGTACTGTACTTTACAATTTCGAGGTATTTGTACTTTACTCGAGTATAGTTCCAATTTCCAAAACTTTTACTTCTACTCCACTACATTCAGAGGCGAATATTGTATACTTTTTAGTTTTTATTCCACTTTATTATTTGACAACTTTAGTGTTTAGTAGGGAATTAATTTATGAGGGGAAAAAAGGAAAGAAAATCATGTTATGTTGATGTAATTGTGATGTTTTATTGCGCTCTGTTGCTGAATGTAGCAGAAGGTCCAATTAGCTGCAATTATCCCCACGGGGCATTGTTAAGTCACAATTATTTGAGATCATCGCAATTAGTTTTGCATAATAATTGTTATAATCGTATCCATGTGACATTGTGACCTAATAGACCTCATATTTCCACTATTTCTATATTATGTTGACAGTATACATCATTACACATTATTAAATATGTTCTGTATACGCATATTTAAGTTAATTAGTTAGATATTTGTCTGCCCTGCACAATTAATTTTATTTCGTCTATTTATATGATTCGATGCTCAATGCCAAAAAACGTAATTAAATCTTTAATTGCAAAATGATGGAATGGAAGTGTTGAGGCATTCAATGTATTATTTCATATATTAAAGGTATATTCAGTGATTTAACTTAATTCAAATATCACTTATTTAGTTTTGTTGTGATAATCCTCTCTACTATAGAGTGTGCTGACCATATAAGGAGTTCCCCCCTGTCCCCAGTTAACCCCTGGGGGTCAAAAAACCTTAGGTTTCGTTTTTGGCTCTCTATCCTGATTGGATGAAAGGCTAAGGTCCCAGCCAAAAATGAAACCTACGGTTTTTTGAGTGAAATCACTGAATATACCTTTAAATAGCAGATCTATAAGCTCACAATGCCTCACGTTTGCGATAAGTTGCGAGCGTTGTGTAGTACTGTAGATCGATTATTTTCCACAATGTTTGCCTCTTTAATATTATTATCTGACAATTCAGCCAATGTTTCACAAGTTTTCATAGTTTATTGATTGATGCAGTGAAGCATTGTGTTTCTGTCCTTTACTGTCAAATAAGCAAACAGGTTGAGAATAGAACCACATAACAGGACAAGAGCATATATTAATATTCGATATAGTGAAACCCTCTGTAGGTACGGTATCATAGCTGTGGGTCACTTCTCTTTCTGCTGTACTCTTTAATAACCCATTTTAGACCAGAGTACAGATTCCACAAAGGTCTTCTAAATCCATATAAAGCCATGCTTGGAGATTGTCCTAAATACATCTCATCATTTCTAAAAATGGGACTCTGAACGATCCCCTACCACACCCGGTCAAGTCATTTCCCCAAATTCAAGGTACCAAAAGTTAACTTTTTAACTTGGTATAGATCTGCTTTTGGTTTCTGTGGCCCAAATACATGGAATGACCTGCAAACGACATTAAAATGGACCACATTGGTACCCTTGGTGAGCACACAGACCCCCACGATATGTAGGGGAGAGCGGGGTCAGTTGGTGCGGTAGGACGGTTTCACCTCGGACTGGATACCATGCAACACCTTTTCGTCGCGTATTTCCGGTGACGTCATCCGATTCCACAGTGCCCGAAAGCCTCGCAGACAAAAAAAATCCATTTCCGCCTAAGATTGACCGAGCTACAGACCCTTTGGTGTTTTTGCACGCCTTAAGTAGCGGAGACTAGGGGAGAGACAGGTCGGTCGGCGCGCATTTTACTAATTCCCTCCCTGCACAGAGAGTAATTCATTTCAAGTAACCAAACTTTTTTGTGAACAAGATACACTTGTCCTCTCACATTACCCCAAGTGTTTTTTAATTATGGTGAAACGAGTCGGACGCAATCGGCAAGCAAAGTGATCTCGCGCTCACTTCCTCATCTTTCGTCCTGCGTCCTCCTTTCGTCCTCCTGAGCGCGAGATCACTTTGCTTGCCGACTGCGTTTCACCAAAATAAAAAAACACTCTGGGTAATGGGAGAGGACAAGTGTATCTTGTTCACAAAAAAGTTTGGTTACTTGAAATGAATTAGTCTCTGTGCAGGGAGGGAATTAGTAAAATGCGCATCAACCGACCCTGCTCTCCCCTAACTGTTTTTAGATCGTTTTGAAATTTGACTTAGCTTTTATTTGTAATGTAATTCATATGTATACCTTCAGTTTTCCTTTTCCTGATCTTCTGATGTGTTGTGTCTATTTTTTTATATGATAATGTATTACTCGACACTGGAAATTATAGTGAAAAAGTGAAAATTAGTTGAATTACTCAGTGTAGAATACATAAAACTTAAAAGAATGAATGGAAATCATGACAGTGGTTCTCAAACCATTTCATGTCAAGGACCCCAACAATTATATGTAATTGGCCACCGACCCCCCCCCCCCCATCTCAAAATATGCTGTTCTAGGGGACAAAGATAATAGTTAAAAATGTTCACTGTGAAAGAATATATATATTCAAAGATCTGCACCACATTTTCACGATGTCAAAAAATAGCAGATCTACAATTAAGCTACACATCTGCAATTCTCCACCAGCTAAAGTTTAAAATAACAGGTTAAAGTGGTTGAACGCCAAAGCGATCGACACAGATGCGTTCCCGTCATAATTGGGTTAATAAGCAGTGCCCGTTTTCATGCGGTGCTCGGGGAGCAACTATAGCCGCACCCATGCCCCCCCCCACCCCACCCCTCTGCCCTCAAACTGCACGCCTTGCATTATTCAATGCATCGTTAACGATCCATCGCAGAGAAAGGCCCAGCGTATAGAGCGCCTGCAGCCCAGAGGCTGGCTCTATAGCTTTGAAAGGAGTATGTGAGGCCAGGAGGCAGGACTGGCTCACTTCATTTGCCTGCATGAAAGCAGTAAAGTAAGGACTATAGCAGGCACGTGCAGAGAGTGTTAAGGCTCATTCATAGTCTGGATTTTCAGGTGGTGAGGTGACCACCGCTCCGGTGGTGAGCTGACCACCGGAGCTGAAATAACGTTGAGCGGTGGTGAGTAAAAACAGAGAGAAGGGCTGAGGGGCGGTGGCGGTGGTTTGCTCTTCACCGCGGCTCAGTGACGTCATGTTGTAGTTCGGTGGTCACCTCAGTGACGTCATGTTGTAGTTCGGTGGTCACCTCAGTGACGTCATGTTGTAGTTCGGTGGTCACCTCAGTGACGTCATGTTGTAGTTCGGTGGTCACCTCACCACCGAAAATCCAGACTATGTATGAGCCTTTAAAGGGGCAGGGGCTGAAATCGCACAAGAGGGCACTTTTGGCCCCCAACAAAATTGCTAAATTGCGAAAATTGCACTCTTTAAAGGGCTGTATTTTGCGTGTCTTAAGTACCAGGTCTTATTACTTAACTTAAGTACTTTCCAAAAAGTGACCATATATATGTCACAGGGCGTATGACACAACAACAACAACAACACAATATACAACTCTTAATAATAACGTTCGCCGTTCGGTCATTTCGGGGTCCGACTTCTCTCGGTACTTTTCGGTTTCGGCTCTCAGAATAGCCGGTTCCATTCGGCTCCGTTTTGGGTACGGGTCGATCAAATTGGACCCGCGAAGACCTCTACTGTAGACTAGAGAGGGGGACAAAAGGGCAGCTCAGTAGGCTACAAACCCAATTAACCCATTTAGGTCAAAATTTAAATAAACTTTTTTTGAAAAATCCTCTTTCTATGTCAGTCGTTCTCAAACATTTTCATGTCAAGGACTCCCAAAAATATATGTAATTGGCCGCCGACCCCCATCTGAAAATATGTTGTTCCCCGCGTTCGCTCTGAAAGAATATATATTCTAAGATTTGCACCACATTTTCACGATTTTTTTTTTTTTAGCAGACGTACAAGCTCGTAGCGCGGTATGAGCTTGTAGATCTGCTATTTTTCAACAGCTAAAGCATAACATGATGCTTCAAACACCAAGAGGGGTTATCCAGCCCAAGAATGGGTTAAGGTTTGAAAAATACACACTCATGAAAAGTATACATGAATCCAACATATTTACACAACACTGATGGCATGAGTGCTGTCGAAACAACGTCTACGAAACAAACAAAAAAAGTTGAATCTGCAACTTCTGGGTCCGTGCTTCATATCTCTCTCTCTCTCTCTCTCTCTGTCTGTCTGTCTGTCTCTCTCTCTCTCTCTCTCTCTCTCTCTCTCAGCCAAGGGGGTCAGTGGCCTGAGAAGCCAAGAAGCCTGAGAAGCCAAGGCAGTCGGTCTCTCAGAAGTGCCGAGGCAGAGAGGAGCAGTTGTGATCCTCTACTGTATATATACTGTACTATCCTCTCAATTCATTTATGACCACTGATGGGCGAAGAAGGAGTCATCTGGGCAGCTTAAGAGAAGTTTTGTTTCGGGTTTTTTTTTTAGATACTTTGACTTTGATTGACTTTTGGATGGATCAGCTCAAGTAACGCAGTCTGCCTCTTCAGTTTGTATTTCTGTATTTCATTTCCGCGGATCTCCATTCTCCCCCGCACACGCCAAATCTAATATTACGCTGCGTGCGAGGAGGAAGCGGCGTGATTTGACTCAATTACGCTCTTTTGAAATCTCATCTCGGGAGTCATTGCTATGCTTTATCACCGTCTTTTCATCAGTCCACCTTGTCAATTCAAATAACCCATTTTGACCTGAGATCAGATTCTAAAAAGAAATGTCGTTCTAAGATTTTTCAAAAATTAGCAGACCTACAAGCTCGTAGCGCGCCACTCGGTGGCGCGCTATGAGCTTGTAGATCTGCTATTTTTTCAATAGCTATGAAGCACAACATAATGCTAACACCAAAAGGGGTTCCCGCCCCAAAATGGGATAAGCAGTCTGAGTCTGTATCGCTGTGGGGAGGGGGAGATGGAAAGGGAGATGGCAGACTCTCTTTGAAGAAATAATTCCCTCTTGTTTTCAGAGCCATCTGTTCAAATCAGATATTAGGTTATAGAAGCAGAGACACGGTGTCACAATGCGGGCACGTCAGCTGTGCACGGGGAGAGCGACCTGCATCTGTAAGCAGCTCAGACTTGCTAAATCATTGTTTTCTTTGAAAGTCACTTATACCGGTACAATACAATTTACTTTTCCAGGGTGTGTGTGTGTGTGTGTGTGTGTGTGTGTGTGTGTGTGTGTGTGTGTGTGTGTGGGGGGGGGGGGGGGGGGGGGGGCAAGCGGGCGGGCGAGGCAGTAATGCATTGTCTTGTCTTGTTTTGTTTCTTCTGGTACAGGTTCTGTATTTCTGCCCTGTGTCGTATACTGCAGTATATTGTCTTAAAGGTTTTATGACATTCATTTTCATTTCTTTTTCTTTTTTCTTTTAGGTTTTATGACCTCAATTACACCTAAAAAACCTGAACTTTGAACATTCAGTGGATTTTCTGTGGTCTGAAGTTTTCTTTGGGGTTTTTTGGGTCTTTTGAGCTACAATGAAAACAGGCAACACAGTGAAACAGTGACATCTGCTGGCAAATCCCATTGACATATATGGGATTTGCAGTAAGTGATGTCACTTACTGCCGGCAAATCAGAGCACCTGTTTGAGCCAGAAAACCCCAGATCACAGAAAATCTACTGAATGTTAAAAGTTCATGTTTTTTGGGTGCAATTGAGATTAGAAAACCTAAAAAAACAAGAACAATTCCAAAACCTTTTTTTTAATGTCACAATCCCTTTAAAAAAAAAAATTGTAGACCCAAAAAAAAAAGAGAAAATAACAACAAGAGCCCCGCGAACTCATTGTTCACACTCATGCATGCCATCCCCACCCACGCCCGCCCATACCCATACCCATCCACCCACCCACTAAGGCTGTCCCCAAACATTCAAGGTTCCAATGTTCGCTCGTTATAGGGTTGGCACTCGAATCTTAATTAATGGGCTTGAACGATTCGTTTTTTCATATATTATTTGTATTAAAATAAATATTTTTTTCCCGATTTTTAATTACCTTGACAATATATCTCGGCGAGAATGCGATATGAGCATGTAAAAAAAAGTAAGTTTCTAGTGCATTCCTGTCAGAAGTTATGATACATGGTACATGTGTGGATGGCACCCACACATGTACCGGAGTCAGTTTCACAAGATTCTGCAATTTCCTGAAGTATGCATGCGTGTCTCCTCTCCCTATGGTTCTATGGTTCAAACCCACCGTGGTGCAACCAGCTTTGTGGAGCGTCTACAGTCTACACACACACACCAATAGACCCGTGGTGGGGGGAGGGGAGCCGGGCGGGGAAGGTGACAATTGTTGCCATATTTTCCCCCAAAGAATCACACTTAGTATCACAAGAGTCATTCCGGCCAATCATCTTTATGCACTTTGCTCAGCCAATCAAATCATCGGTATGGGGTGATCAGCCAATCGTCAGCCAATGTTTGAGTTCACACAGACCCACAAAGCTGGGCATAGGAGAGGCTAGCGCCCCTCAATAGAAGAAAGGAGGTTCTTAATAAGAAAGCATTCTTTGGTTCCACTGCAAAATACAGAGATATCTTTATAGACAGAGCTCAAGGCATCTGTGGTTTATTAATCTGTGCCAGCTGGACATTTAATACTATTTTATTTTTCACCTGGACTGATTGCTTGACTATTAGTCTTGCTGCCAGTTCCCACCTGATGTTGTGCGTGAGTTCAGACTGATCCAGACCGTACTGAATAACTGCCAGCTTGCATAAGGTCTTAGACTAGGACTTAGGTCTAAGATAAACAGGTCACCAGCGGGTTTGTTCCATCTATCAAAGAGGAAGACACGATCTCCCACCATGCCAACAGCACATGAAAGACATCTGAGGCGGGCGTTTCCAATTGGGCTCGACCTTCTTCCAGGAGAATGACTCTAGATTTAATTTCCACACATCTTTGAAGGTCTGGTTCATGTTGTGACCACCATATATGTACAGCTCTCCATTGAAGGTAAAGGCTGAATGACTCCAGCGTCCTTCTGGAAGAATCCGTGCAGAAGGCGTGCTCAGCCAACAGCTGGTCTCTGTGTCAAACACACTGATGTTGTTGTAGGAGATCCCAGACCCCCCACGGCCCCAAATACAAACATCTTTGTACCGATGATGGTGGCAGAGTGACTTGATGAAGCATGTGGTGTCATTCCTCTGGTGTTAATTAAAGTCCAGACCATTGTCGCTGTTTCCAACTTGTAGATGTCATTAATGCGTACAAACATTTGCTTGTATCCTCCATAGACATACATGACCTTCTCCAAGACACAGGCTGAGTGGTAGCTCCTCCCTTTTGGAACAGTCCCAGAAGCCTTGGTTCTGACCCACAGATGGTTGTCCAAATCAAATGCATAAAGCATGTTACAGTACTCCCCTCCACAGTAGCCTCCCCAGATGTAGACAACATCTTCTATTAGCACAGCTGTGTGGCATTGGCGATGGGAGATACCCTCAAGGTGACCTTCTCCTCTTCCAATTTGTCTCTGGGGTCAACTTCCTCCAGCGCAGAGACACTGTGTTGAAGACGTTCACATCAATCTGATCACGGTTTACATCATAACGTCCTCCAAAGGTGAACACTTCATCCTTCACTGCAACAGCAACACAACCTGATGTGTCTGGTCCTTCATTCAGATGTACCGTCCAGCAGAACATTGCTCACTCTGTATATCAGGTAAGATTCTTATTAAAAACAGCAGAGTCCCAAATGTCTGTGTTATACATCGCTTATATTGGTTTGGCGGCACAACTATCACGTAAAGATTGGCCTATGAACAAAGCCGATAAGTTGGGTTGGCCAATCAGGGAAGCCGATGCCTATTGATATTCCCAACATTGCAAATTGATCACTGGCATAATCACGTATTGAGGAAAGACCCCCCCCCCCCCCCAGAGAGTACGTATAGGGCCTTAGTCCTAATCCTCCTCCCAGCCAACACTCCCCACTGACAGGTAGTCAGTCGGGAAAAGCATGAATGTCTATTTCAAACAAAGTGTTTTTTGACTGGGGGGGGGGGGGGCGGGGGGGGGGGGCATATTTTGACAGCAGGAATTGCCTGTCATAATTTGACCCCCCAGTATTAGGATGTATTAGGATGTTGATATTCATTAATCAGCCAACACTCCCCCCCCCCCCCCCCCCCCCCCAGAGGACGTATAGGGCCTTACGTACAGGTTCTGTATTTATGCCCTGTGTCGTATACTGCAGTCTAATGTCTTAAAAGAAAGCAATTGTAGACGCAAAAAAAAGAGAAAATAACTAAAAAGAGCCCCGCAAACTAATTGTTCACCCTCATGCATGCCATCCCCACCCACGCCCGCCCATACCCATACCCATCCACCCACCCACTAAGGCTGTCCCCAAACATTCAAGGTTCCAATGTTCGCTCGTTATAGGGTTGGCACTCAAATCTTAATTAATGGGCTTGAACCATTCGTTTTTTTTATATTATTTTTATTAAAAGAAATATTTATTTTTTTCCTTTTTTATTACCTTGAAAATATATCTCGGCGAGAATGCGATATGAGCATGTAAAAAAAAAGTAAGTTTCTAGTGCATTCCTGTCAGAAGTTATGATACATGATACATGTGTGGGTGGCACCCACACATGTACCGGAGTCAGTTTCACAAGATTCTGCAATTTCCTGAAGTATGCATGCGTGTCTCCTCTCCCTCCCTCTCTCTCTCTGCAAGAGAGACGTGAGGCTCCATATCCGCTGCTCTGAGGGGTAATGACAAGCTGCGATCAGAGCGTTACGGAGCTGTGACTGAACGCGCCTCACACCCTCAAGACATGTCTTCTTGAAATAAACACTCGTTGGATAAAATGTCCATCATGCTTGGTTGAAGGGAGTTTTACAGAGGTGGACAGAGTACTCAACCCCTGGTTTACTTGAGTAAGAGTAGGCTACAAATATACGACCTGGTCAGATTTAGTAAAGTAAAAGTATAGCTCAGTCAAAAACAAATCTTAAAAAGCCGCTGGTAAAAAAAAATAATGTTGAAACAAAAGACTAGTCTAGTCTAGGGTTGTCATTATGTGAAGTTCCAGCAACCACAGAGGCAGTGGGTTCAAACCCACCGTGGTGCAACCAGCTTTGTGGAGCGTCTACAGTCTACACACACAGACCCGTGGTCGGGGGAGGGGAGCCGGGCGGGGAAGGTGATAATTGTTGCCATATTTTCCCCCAAAGAATCACACTTAGTATCACAAGAGTGATTCCGGCCAATCATCTTTATGCACTTTCCTCAGCCAATCAAATCATCGCTATGGGGTGATCATCCAATCGTCAGCCAATGTTTGAGTTCACACAGACCCACAAAGCTGGGCATAGGAGAGGCTAGCGCCCCTCAATAGAAGAAAGGAGGTTCTTAATTGATGCAGGTTCCAAATAAGAAGCATTATTTGGTTCCACTGCAAAATACAGAGATATCTTTATAGACAGAGCTCATGTCATCTGTGGTTTATTAATCTGTGCCAGCTGGACATTTTATACTATTTTATTTTTCACCTGGACTGATTTCTTGACTATTAGTCATGGCTGCCAGTTCCCACCTGATGTTGTGCGTGAGTTCCGACTGATCCAGACCGTACTGAATAACTGCCAGCTTGCATAAGGTCTTAAGACTAGGACTTAGGTCTAAGATAAACAGGCCACCAGCGGGGTTGTTCCGTCTATCAAAGAGGAAGACACGATCTCCCACCATGCAACAGCCAATGAAAGACCTCCGAGGTGGGCGTTTCCCCTTGGACTCGACCTTCTTCCAGGAGAATGACTCTAGATTGAATTTCCACAGATCTTTGAAGGACTGGTTCATGGTGTGACGACCATATATGTACAGCTCTCCATTGAAGGTAAAGGCTGAATGAACCCAGCGTCCTTCTGGAAGAAGCTGTGCAGAAGGCGTTCTCAGCCAACAGCTGGTCTCTGTGTCAAACACAATGATGTAGTTGTAGTAGACCGAAGACCCCCCATGGCCCCCAAATACAAACATCTTTGTCCCGATGATGGTGACAGAGTGACTTGATGAAGCATGTGGTGGCGTTCCTCTGGTGTTAATTAAAGTCCAGACCATTGTCGCTGTTTCCAACTTGTAGATGTCATTATTGTGTTTAATCATTCGGTTGTATCCTCCATAGACATACATGACCTTCCCCAAGACACAGGCTGAATGGTAGCTCCTCCCTTCTGGAACAGTCCCAGAAGCCTTGGTTCTGACCCACAGATGGGTGTCCACATCAAATGCATAAAGCATGTTACAGTACTCCCCTCCACAATAGCCTCCCCAGACGTAGACAACATATTATATTAGCACAGCTGTGTGGCCTCGGCAATAGGAGGGACCCTCAAGGTGATCTTCTCCTCTTCTATTTGTCTCTGGGGTCAACTTCCTCCAGCGCACAGACACTGTGTTGAAGACGTTCACATCCATCTGATCACGGTTTCCATCACAACATCCTCCAAAGGTGAACACTTCATCCTTCACTGCAACAACAACACAACCGGATGTGTCTGGTCCTCCATTCAGATGTACCGTCCAGCAGAACATTGCTCACTCTGTATATCAGGTAAGATTCTTATTAAAAACAGCAGAGTCCCAAATGTCTGTGTTATACATCGCTTATATTGGTTTGGCGGCACAACTATCACGTAAAGATTGGCCTATGAACAAAGCCGATAAGTTGGGTTGGCCAATCAGGGAAGCCGGTGCCTATTGATATTCCCAACATTGCAAATTGATCACTGGCATAATCACGTATTGAGGAAAGACCCCCCCCCCCCCAGAGAGTACGTATAGGGCCTTAGTCCTAATCCTCCTCCCAGCCAACACTCCCCACTGACAGGGGGTCCGTTTCAACGGTGTACTGCAGCTGCCAATTCAATCCCTATATGAGAGGCATCATAAAATACCCTCATTTCACTGGTCCATTACTGAGGCTGTATAGCGATTTTGTTTGTGTTCCAATAAAGTGTCCCATATGTTTGATTTGTCCTTTTCAATGTCACATACCATGCCATCTCAATATACAACCCACAATGTACTATAATATACTCCATCAATTTGTGAAAAGTGCTAGCATTGTGAATCTCAAGTCAAAGGCGGGGCTTTTCAGAGTAAAATCGGCTTCATCTGCAGGGCACTCTAGCGCCTTTATTTTAGAGAAATTGCGGCGCGCTGGAAGTGTTAAAATGAATGCTCTCTCATACACAAGATAATCAAATGATATATCGTTGCTGTTATATAGGCAGAAAACCTTTTCTCTCCATATTCTATAGCTCTATGTGTTTTATCGTAAATTAACGCCCTAGTGCAGAGGGGTGGTTTTCAACCCTTTTCACGTAAAGGCCCATTCTTTATTCAGGAACCACCTTTTGATGACATTTAGCCTCTCAGACCCAGGACTAAAGAATATGTTGTTGTCGTTGGATAAGATTTTGTCCACAATTCCATGCTGTTCATGGCAGACAGCTTGGAAAGAATTACAATTATTCTACATTCTCCAATTGTGTAGAGCAGGGGTCTGCGACCTTTTTTAAATGAAGTGCCATGTTTTTATTTTCTAGATAGTCAGTGTTCACAAGATTCTGCAATTTCCTGAAGTATGCATGCGTGTCTCCTCTCCCTCTCTCTCTCTCTCTCTCTCTCTCTCTCTCTGCAAGAGAGACGTGAGGCTCCATATCCGCTGCTCTGAGGGGTAATGACAAGCTGCGATCAGAGCGTTACGGAGCTGTGACTGAACGCGCCTCACACCCTCAAGACATGTCTTCTTGAAATAAACACTCATTGGATAAATTGTCCATCATGCTTGATTGAAGGGAGTTTTACAGAGGTGGACCGAGTACTCGACCCCTGGTTTACTTGAGTATAAGAGTACAAATATACGACCTGGTCAGATTTAGTACTCCGACCACTACTGGTAAAAGTACAGCTCAGTCAAAAACGAATCTTAAAAAGCCGCTGGTAAAAAAAAATATTGTTGAAACAAAAGACTAGTCTAGTCTAGGGTTGTCATTGTGTGAAGTTCCAGCAACCACGGAGGCAGTGGGTTCAAATCAAGGGGCCAGCTAGGCACTCCAATGTTGAAGCGCTGGGCCCTAGTGGTAAGAGGAAGGACTGCAGGCGGACCCGTGGATTCATGACGAGGAAACCCCGTGCAGCAGCTGGGCTTTAACATTGAGCGCTCGGTTGCACTTCCGCATTTGACCTCCAAATTTTGGAGGTCAAATGCGGAAATGCGCTGCAAAAGGCGTAAATAGACGGTCCCTCCGGCGGCTTCAAAACGCCACTGAGCAACTTCCACTGACATGAATAGCGGAGGGGGCGGAGCTTCGCTCCAGTTCAGTCTCTATCCTTTTAATACTCTATGGTTCAAACCCACCGTGGTGCAACCAGCTTTGTGGAGCGTCTACAGTCTACACACACACACCAATAGACCCGTGGTGGGGGGAGGGGAGCCGGGCGGGGAAGGTGATAATTGTTGCCATATTTTCCCCCAAAGAATCACACTTAGTATCACAAGAGTCATTCCGGCCAATCATCTTTATGCACTTTGCTCAGCCAATCAAATCATCGCTATGGGGTGATCAGCCAATCGTCAGCCAATGTTCGAGTTCACACAGATCCACAAATCTCAATAGAAGAAAGGAGGTTCTTAATTGGTGCAGGTTCCAAATAAGAAGCATTATTTGGTTCCACTGCAAAATACAGAGATATCTTTATAGACAGAGCTCAAGGCATCTGTGGTTTATTAATCTGTGCCAGCTGGACATTTTATACTATTTTATTTTTCACCTGGACTGATTTCTTGACTATTAGTCATGGCTGCCAGTTCCCACCTGATGTTGTGCGTGAGTTCAGACTGATCCAGACCGTACTGAATAACTGCCAATTTGCATAAGGTCTTAAGACTAGGACTTAGGTCTAAGATAAACAGGTCACTAGCGGGGTTGTTCCGTCTATCAAAGAGGAAGACGCGATCTCCCACCATGCAACAGCACATGAAAGACATCTGAGGCGGGCGTTTCCAATTGGGCTCGACCTTCTTCCAGGAGAATGACTCTAGATTTAATTTCCACACATCTTTGAAGGTCTGGTTCATGTTGTAACCACCATATATGTACAGCTCTCCATTGAAGGTAAATGCTGAATGACCCCAGCGTCCTTCTGGAAGAAGCTGTGCAGAAGGCGTGCTCAGCCAACAACTGGTCTCTGTGTCAAACACACTGATGTTGTTGTAGTAGATCCCAGGCCCCCCATGGCCCCCAAATACAAACATCTTTGTCCCGATGATGGTAGCAGAGTGACTTGATGAAGCATGTGGTGGCGTTCCTCTGGTGTTAATTAAAGTCCAGACCATTGTGGCTGTTTCCAACTTGTAGATGTCATTATTGCGTTTAATCATTCGGTTGTATCCTCCATAGACATACATGACCTTCTCCAAGACACAGGCTGAGTGGTAGCTCCTCCCTTCTGGAACAGTCCCAGAAGCCTTGGTTCTGACCCACAGATGGGTGTCCACATCAAATGCATAAAGCATGTTAAGCATGTTGTACTCCCCTCCACAGTAGCCTCCGCCTCCCCAGATGTAGACAACATCTTCTATTAGCACAGCTGTGTGGCCTTGGCAATAGGAGGGACCCTCAAGGTGATCTTCTCCTCTTCCATTTATCTCTGGGGTCAACTTCCTCCAGCGCAGAGACACTGTGTTGAAGACGTTCACATCCATCTGATCACGGTTTCCATCACAACGTCCTCCAAAGGTGAACACTACATCCTTCACTGCAACAGCAACACAACCGGATGTGTTTGGTCCTCCACTCAGATGTACCGTCCAGCAGAACATTGCTCACTCTGTATATCAGGTAAGATTCTTACTAAAAACAGCAGAGTCCCAAATGTCTGTGTTATACATCGCTTATATTGGTTTGGCGGCACAACTATCACGTAAAGATTGGCCTATGAACAAAGCCGATAAGTTGGGTTGGCCAAACAGGGAAGCCGATGCCTAGTGATATTCCCAACATTGCAAATTGATCACTGGCATAATCACGTATTGAGGAAAGACCCCCCCCCCCCCCCCCCCCCAGAGAGTACGTATAGGGCCTTAGTCCTAATCCTCCTCCCAGCCAACACTCCCCACTGACAGGTGGTCAGTCGGGAAAAGCATGAATGTCTATTTCAAACAAAGTGTTTTTTGACTGGGGGGGGGGGGGGTCATATTTTGACAGCAGGAATTGCCTGTCATAATTTGACCCCCCAGTATTAGGATGTATTAGGATGTTGATATTCATTAATCAGCCAACACTCCCCCCCAGAGGACGTATAGGGCCTTACGTACAGGTTCTGTATTTCTGCCCTGTGTCGTATACTGCAGTCTGATGTCTTAAAAAAAAGCAATTGTAGACGCAAAAAAAAAGAGAAAATAACTAAAAAGAGCCCCGCAAACTAATTGTTCACCCTCATGCATGCCATCCCCACCCACACCCCGCCCATACCCATACCCATCCACCCACCCACTAAGGCTGTCCCCAAACATTCAAGGTTCCAATGTTCGCTCGTTATAGGGTTGGCACTCGAATCTTAATTAATGGGCTTGAACCATTCGTTTTTTTATATTATTTTTATTTAAACAAATGTCATTTTTATTAAAAAATATATTAGTATTTTTTCCTTTTTAATTACCTTGAAAATATATCTCGGCGAGAATGCGATATGAGCATGTAAAAAAAAAAGTAAGTTTCTAGTGCATTCCTGTCAGAAGTTATGATACATGATACATGTGTGGGTGGCACCCACACATGTACCGGAGTCAGTTTCACAAGATTCTGCAATTTCCTGAAGTATGCATGCGTGTCTCCTCTCTCTCTCTCTCTCTATCTCTCTCTCTGCAAGAGAGACGTGAGGCTCCATATCCGCTGCTCTGAGGGATGATGACAAGCTGTGATCAGAGCGTTACGGAGCTGTGACTGAACGCGCCTCACACCCTCAAGACATGTCTTCTTGAAATAAACACTCATTGGATAAAATGTCCATCATGCTTGGTTGAAGGGAGTTTTACAGAGGTGGACAGAGTACTCGACCCCTGGTTTACTTGAGTAAGAGTACAAATATACGACCTGGTCAGATTTCGTAAAGTAAAAGTATAGCTCAGTCAAAAACAAATCTTAAAAAGGCGCTGGTAAAAAAAAGAATTGTTGAAACAAAAGACTAGTCTAGTCTAGGGTTGTCATTATCTGCAGTTCCAGCAACCACGGAGGCAGTGGGTTCAAACCCACCGTGGTGCAACCAGCTTTGTGGAGTGTCTACAGTCTACACACACACCAATAGACCCGTGGTCGGGGGAGGGGAGCCAGGCGGGGAAGGTGATAATTGTTGCCGTACTTATTCCCAAAATGAATGTGAAGTTAGAGGGCACAAATATCATCACACATCACATTCCGTGCTCAGCCAATCATATCGCCATAAGAGTCATTCCGGCCAATCACATTGGGCGTCTTCACTTTTCTGCCCACACTTTTATCTTCAATATTATGCACTTTGCTCAGCCAATCAAATCATCGGTATGGGGTGATCAGCCAACCGTCAGCCAATGTTTGAGTTCACACAGACCCACAAAGCTGGGCATAGGAGAGGCTAGCGCCCCTCAATAGAAGAAAGGAGGTTCTTAATAAGAAGCATTCTTTGGTTCCACTGCAAAATACAGAGATATCTTTATAGACAGAGCTCAAGGCATCTGTGGTTTATTAATCTGTGCCAGCTGGACATTTTATACTATTTTATTTTTCACCTGGACTGATTTCTTGACTATTAGTCATGGCTGCCAGTTCCCACCTGATGTTGTGCGTGAGTTCAGACTGATCCAGACCGTACTTAATAACTGCCAGCTTGCATAAGGTCTTAAGACTAGGACTTAGGTCTAAGATAAACAGGCCACCAGCGGGGTTGTTCCGTCTATCAAAGAGGAAGACACGATCTCCCACCATGCAACAGCCAATGGAAGACGTCCGAGGTGGGCGTTTCCCCTTGGACTCGACCTTCTTCCAGGAGAATGACTCTAGATTGAATTTCCACACATCTTTGAAGATCTGGTTCCAGGTGTGACCACCATATATGTACAGCTCTCCATTGAAGGTAAAGGCTGAATGAACCCAGCGTCCTTCTGGAAGAAGCTGTGCAGAAGGCGTGCTCAGCCAACAGCTGGTCTCTGTGTCAAACACACTGATGTAGTTGTAGTAGACCGAAGACCCCCCATAGCCCCCAAATACAAACATCTTTGTCCCGATGATGGTGGCAGAGTGACTTGATGAAGCATGTGGTGGCGTTCCTCGGGTGTTAATTAAAGTCCAGACCATTGTCGCTGTTTCCAACTTGTAGATGTCATTATTGCGTTTAATCATTCGGTTGTATCCTCCATTGACATACATGACTTTCCCCAAGACACAGGCTGAATGTTAGCTCCTCCCTTCTGGAACAGTCCCAGAAGCCTTGGTTCTGACCCACAGATGGGTGTCCACATCAAATGCATAAAGCAGGTTAAGCATGTTGTACTCCCCTCCACAGTAGCCTCCCCAGATGTAGACATCGTCTTCTATTAGCACAGCTGTGTGGTCTTGGCGATGGGAGGGACCCTCAAGGTGATCTTCTCCTCTTCCATTTGTCTCTGGGGTCAACTTCCTCCAGCGCAGAGACACTGTGTTAAAGACGTTCACATCCATCTGATCACGGTTTACATCACAACGTCCTCCAAAGGTGAACACTTCATGCTTCACTGCAACAGCAACACAACCGGATGTGTCTGGTCCTCCATTCAGATGTACCGTCCAGCAGAACATTGCTCACTCTGTATCTCAGGTAAGATTCTTATTAAAAACAGCAGAGTCCCAAATGTCTGTGTTATACATCGCTTATATTGGTTTGGCGGCACAACTATCACGTAAAGATTGGCCTATGAACAAAGCCGATAGGTTGGGTTGGCCAATCAGGGAAGCCGATGCCTAGTGATATTCCCAACATTGCAAATTGATCACTGGCATAATCACGTATTGAGGAAAGACCCCCCCCAGAGAGTACGTATAGGGCCTTAGTCCTAATCCTCCTCCCAGCCAACACTCCCCACTGACAGGTAGTCAGTCGGGAAAAGCATGAATGTCTATTTCAAACAAAGTGTTTTTTGACTGGGGGGGGGGGGTCATATTTTGACAGCAGGAATTGCCTGTCATAATTTGACCCCCCAGTATTAGGATGTATTAGGATGTTGATATTCATTAATCAGCCAACACCCCCCCCCCCCCCCAGAGGACGTATAGGGCCTTACGTACAGGTTCTGTATTTATGCCCTGTGTCGTATACTGCAGTCTAATGTCTTAAAAAAGCAATTGTAGACGCAAAAAAAAGAGAAAATAACTAAAAAGAGCCCTGCAAACTAATTGTTCACCCTCATGCATGCCATCCCCACCCACGCCCGCCCATACCCATACCCATCCACCCACCCACTAAGGCTGTCCCCAAACATTCAAGGTTCCAATGTTCGCTCGTTATAGGGTTGGCACTCGAATCTTAATTAATGGGCTTGAACCATTCGTTTTTTTTTATATTATTTTTATTTAAACCAATGTCATTTTTATAAAAAAATATATTAGTATTTTTTCCTTTTTAATTACCTTGAAAATATATCTCGGCGAGAATGCGATATGAGCATGTAAAAAAAAGTACGTTTCTAGTGCATTCCTGTCAGAAGTTATGATACATGATACATGTGTGGGTGGCACCCACACATGTACCGGAGTCAGTTTCACAAGATTCTGCAATTTCCTGAAGTATGCATGTGTGTCTCCTCTCCCCCTCTCTCTCTCTCTCTCTCTCTCTCTCTCTCTCTCCCTCTCTCTCTCTCTCTCTGCAAGAGAGACGTGAGGCTCCATATCCGCTGCTCTGAGGGATGATGACAAGCTGCGGTCAGAGCGTTACGGAGCTGTGACTGAACGCGCCTCACACCCTCAAGACATGTCTTCTTGAAATAAACACTCATTGGATAAAATGTCCATCATGCTTGGTTGAAGGGAATTTTACAGAGGTGGACAGAGTACTCGACCCCTGGTTTACTTGAGTAAGAGTACAAATATACGACCTGGTCAGATTTAGTAAAGTAAAAGTATAGCTCAGTCAAAAACAAATCTCAAAAAGCCGCTGGTAAAAAAAAGAATTGTTGAAACAAAAGACTAGTCTAGTCTAGGGTTGTCATTATGTGAAGTTCCAGCAACCACGGAGGCAGTGGGTTCAAATCAAGGGGCCAGCTAGGCACTCCAATGTTGAAGCGCTGCAGGGCCCTAGTGGTAAGAGGAAGGACTGCAGGCGGACCCGTGGATTCATGACGAGGAAACCCCGTGCAGCAGCTGGGCTTTAACATTGAGCGCTCGGTTGCACTTCCGCATTTTACCTCCAAATTTTGGAGGTCAAATGCGGAAATGCGCCCCAAAAGGCGGAAATAGACGGTCCCTCCGGCGGCTTCAAAACGCCACTGAGCAACTTCCACTGACATGAATAGCGGAGGGGGCGGAGCTTCGCTCCAGTTCAGTCTCTATCCTTTTAATACTCTATGGTTCAAACCCACCGTGGTGCAACCAGCTTTGTGGAGCGTCTACAGTCTACACACACACCAATAGACCCGTGGTGGGGGGAGGGGAGCCGGGCGGGGAAGGTGACAATTGTTGCCATATTTTCCCCCAAAGAATCACACTTAGTATCACAAGAGTCATTCCGGCCAATCATCTTTATGCACTTTGCTCAGCCAATCAAATCATTGCTATGGGGTGATCAACCAATCGTCAGCCAATGTTTGAGTTCACACAGACCCACAAAGCTGGGCATAGGAGAGGCTAGCGCCCCTCAATAGAAGAAAGGAGGTTCTTAATAAGAAGCATTCTTTGGTTCCACTGCAAAATACAGAGATATCTTTATAGACAGAGCTCAAGGCATCTGTGGTTTATTAATCTGTGCCAGCTGGACATTTTATACTATTTTATTTTTCACCTGGACTGATTTCTTGACTATTAGTCATGGCTGCCAGTTCCCACCTGATGTTGTGCGTGAGTTCCGACTGATCCAGACCGTACTGAATAACTGCCAGCTTGCATAAGGTCTTAAGACTAGGACTTAGGTCTAAGATAAACAGGCCACCAGCGGGGTTGTTCCGTCTATCAAAGAGGAAGACACGATCTCCCACCATGCAACAGCCAATGGAAGACCTCCGAGGTGGGCGTTTCACCTTGGGCTTGACCTTCTTCCAGGAGAATGACTCTAGATTGAATATCCACAGATCATTGAAGGTCTGGTTCCAGGTGCGACCACCATATATGTACAGCTCTCCATTGAAGGTAAAGGCTGAATGACCCCAGCGTCCTTCTGGAAGAAGCCGTGCAGAAGGCGTGCTCAGCCAACAGCTGGTCTCTGTGTCAAACACACTGATGGTGTTGTATTTGACCCCAGCCCCCCCACGGCCCCCAAATACAAACATCTTTGTCCCGATGATGGTGGCAGAGTGACTTGATGAAGCATGTGGTGGCGTTCCTCTGGTGTTCATTAAAGTCCAGACCATTGTGGTGGTGTCCAACTTGTAGATGTCATTATTGCGTTCAAACATTTGCTTGTATCCTCCATAGACATACATGACCTTCCCCAAGACACAGGCTGAATGGCAGCACCTCCCTTCTGGAACAGTCCCAGAAGCCTTGGTTCTGACCCACAGATGGGTGTCCACATCAAATGCATAAAGCCTGTTACAGTACTCCCCTCCACAGTAGCCTCCCCAGACGTAGACAACATATTCTATTAGCACAGCTGTGTGGCATTGGCGATGGGAGGGACACTCAAGGTGAGCTTCTCCTCTTCCATTTGTCTCTGGGGTCAACTTCCTCCAGCGCAGAGACACTGTGTTGAAGACGTTCACATCCATCTGATCACGGTTTCCATCACAACGTCCTCCAAAGGTGAACACCTCATCCTTCACTGCAACAGCAACACAACCGGATGTGTCTGGTCCTTCACTCAGATGTACCGTCCAGCAGAACATTGCTCACTCTGTATATCAGGGAAGATTCTTATTAAAAACAGCAGAGTCCAAAATGTATGTGTTATACATCGCTTATATTGGTTTGGCGGCACAACTATCACGTAAAGCTTGGCCTATGAACAAAGCCGATAAGTTGTGTTGGCCAATCAGGGAAGCCGATGCCTATTGATACTCCCAACATTGCAAATTGATCACTGGCATAATCACGTATTGAGGAAAGACCCCCCCCCCCCCCCCAGAGAGTACATATAGGGCCTTAGTCCTAATCCTCCTCCCAGCCAACACTCCCCACTGACAGGGGATCCGTCGGGAAAAGCATGAATGTCTATTTCAAACAAAGTGTTTTTTGACTGGGGGGGGGGGGGTCATATTTTGACAGCAGGAATTGCCTGTCATAATTTGACCCCCAGTATTAGGATGTATTAGGATGTTGATATTCATTAATCAGCCAACACCCCCCCCCCCCCCCCAAGAGGACGTATAGGGCCTTACGTACAGGTTCTGTATTTCTGCCCTGTGTCGTATACTGCAGTCTTAAAAAAAGCAATTGTAGACGCAAAAAAAAGAGAAAATAACTAAAAAGAGCCCCGCAAACTAATTGTTCACCCTCATGCATGCCATCCCCACCCACGCCCGCCCATACCCATACCCATCCACCCACCCACTAAGGCTGTCCCCAAACATTCAAGGTTCCAATGTTCGCTCGTTATAGGGTTGGCACTCGAATCTTAATTAATGGGCTTGAACCATTCGTTCTTTTATATTATTTTTATTTAAACAAATGTCATTTTTATTAAAAAATATATTAGTATTTTTTCCTTTTTAATTACCTTGAAAATATATCTCGGCGAGAATGCGATATGAGCATGTAAAAAAAAAAGTAAGTTTCTAGTGTATTCCTGTCAGAAGTTATGATACATGATACATGTGTGGGTGGCACCCACACATGTACCGGAGTCAGTTTCACAAGATTCTGCAATTTCCTGAAGTATGCATGCGTGTCTCCTCTCCCTCTCTCTCTCTCTGCAAGAGAGACGTGAGGCTCCATATCCGCTGCTCTGAGGGATGATGACAAGCTGCGATCAGAGCGTTACGGAGCTGTGACTGAACGCGCCTCACACCCTCAAGACATGTCTTCTTGAAATAAACACTCATTGGATAAAATGTCCATCATGCTTGATTGAAGGGAGTTTTACAGAGGTGGACCGAGTACTCGACCCCTGGTTTACTTGAGTAAGAGTACAAATATACGACCTGGTCAGATTTAGTAAAGTAAAAGTATAGCTCAGTCAAAAACAAATCTTAAAAAGCCGCTGGCAAAAAAGAAAGAATGTTGAAACAAAAGACTAGTCTAGTCTATGGTTGTCATTATGTGAAGTTCCAGCAACCACGGAGGCAGTGGGTTCAAACCCACCGTGGTGCAACCAGCTTTGTGGAGCGTCTACAGTCTACACACACACACCAATAGACCCGTGGTGGGGGGAGGGGAGCCGGGCAGGGAAGGTGATAATTGTTGCCGTACTTATTCCCAAAATGAATGTGAAGTTAGAGGGCACAAATATCATCACACATCACATTCCGTGCTCAGCCAATCATATCGCCATAAGAGTAATTCCGGCCAATCACATTGGGCCTCTTCACTTTTCTGCCCACACTTTTATCTTCAATATTATGCACTTTGCTCAGCCAATCAAATCATCGGTATGGGGTGATCAGCCAGTCGTCAGCCAATGTTTGAGTTCACACAGACCCACAAAGCTGGGCATAGGAGAGGCTAGCGCCCCTCAATAGAAGAAAGGAGGTTCTTAATAAGAAGCATTCTTTGGTTCCACTGCAAAATACAGAGATATCTTTATAGACAGAGCTCAAGTCATCTGTGGTTTATTAATCTGTGCCAGCTGGACATTTTATACTATTTTATTTTTCACCTGGACTGATTTCTTGACTATTAGTCATGGCTGCCAGCTCCCACCTGATGTTGTGCGTGAGTTCAGACTGATCCAGACCGTACTGAATAACTGTCAGTTTGCATAAGGTCTTAAGACTAGGACTTAGGTCTAAGATAAACAGGTCACTAGCGGGGTCGTTCCATCTATCAAAGAGGAAGACACGATCTCCCACCATGCAACAGCACATGAGATACCACTGAGGCGTGAGTTTCCAATTGGGCTCGACCTTCTTCCAGGAGAATGACTCTAGATTGTATTTCCACAGATCATTGAAGGTCTGGTTCCAGGTGTGACCACCATATATGTACAGCTCTCCATTGAAGGTAAAGGCTGAATGACTCCAGCGTCCTTCTGGAAGAAGCCGTGCAGAAGGCGTGCTCAGCCAACAGCTGGTCTCTGTGTCAAACACACTGATGGTGTTGTAGTAGATCACAGACCCCCCATAGCCCCCAAATACAAACATCTTTGTCCCGATGATGGTGGCAGAGTTACTTGATGAAGCATGTGGTGGCGTTCCTCTGGTGTTAATTAAAGTCCAGACCATTGTGGTGGAGTCCAACTTGTAGATGTCATTATTGCGTTCAAACATTTGGTTGTATCCTCCATAGACATACATGACCTTACCCAAGACACAGGCTGAGTGGTATCTCCTCCCTTTTGGAACAGTCCCAGAAGCCTTGGTTCTGACCCACAGATGGGTGTCCACATCAAATGCATAAAGCATGTTAAAGTACTCCCCTCCACAGTAGCCTCCCCAGACGTAGACAACATATTCTATTAACACAGCTGTGTGGCATTGGCGATGGGAGGGACCCTCAAGGTGATCTTCTCCTCTTCCATTTATCTCTGGGGTCAACTTCCTCCAGCGCAGAGACACTGTGTTGAAGACGTTCACATCCATCTGATCACGGTTTACATCACAACGTCCTCCAAAGGTGAACACTTCATCCTTCACTGCAACAGCAACACAACCGGATGTGTCTGGTCCTTCATTCAGATGTACCGTCCAGCAGAACATTGCTCACTCTGTATATCAGGGAAGATTCTTATTAAAAACAGTAGAGTCCCAAATGTCTGTGTTATACATCGCTTATATTGGTTTGGCGGCACAACTATCACGTAAAGATTGGCCTATGAACAAAGCCGATAAGTTGCGTTGGCCAATCAGGGAAGCCGATGCCTAGTGATATTCCCAACATTGCAAATTGATCACTGGCATAATCACGTATTGAGGAAAGATCCCCCCCCCCCCCAGAGAGTACGTATAGGGCCTTAGTCCTAATCCTCCTCCCAGCCAACACTCCCCACTGACAGGTAGTCAGTCGGGAAAAGCATGAATGTCTATTTCAAACAAAGTGTTTTTTGACTGGGGGGGGGGGGGGGGGGGGGGGTCATATTTTGACAGCAGGAATTGCCTGTCATAATTTGACCCCCCAGTATTAGGATGTATTAGGATGTTGATATTCATTAATCAGCCAGAGGACGTATAGGGCCTTACGTACAGGTTCTGTATTTCTGCCCTGTGTCGTATACTGCAGTCTAATGTCTTAAAAAAAGCAATTGTAGAAGCAAAAAAAAGAGAAAATAACTAAAAAGAGCCCCGCAAACTAATTGTTCACCCTCATGCATGCCATCCCCACCCACGCCCCGCCCATACCCATACCCATCCACCCACCCACTAAGGCTGTCCCCAAACATTCAAGGTTCCAATGTTCGCTCGTTATAGGGTTGGCACTCGAATCTTAA
Source organism: Protomyctophum parallelum (assembly GCF_964188405.1). NCBI lineage: Eukaryota > Metazoa > Chordata > Actinopteri > Myctophiformes > Myctophidae > Protomyctophum > Protomyctophum parallelum. Next base: position 5,140,661 of record NC_139718.1, on the reverse strand, counting down.
TTAATGGGCTTGAACCATTCTTTTTTTTTATATTATTTTTATTTAAACAAATGTCATTTTTATTAAAAAATATATTAGTATTTTTTCCTTTTTTATTAACTTGAAAATATATCTCGGCGAGAATGCGATATGAGCATGTAAACAAAAAAGTAAGTTTCAAATGCATTCCTGTCAGAAGTTATGATACATGATACATGTGTGGGTGGCAACCACACATGTACCGGAGTCAGTTTCACAAGATTCTGCAATTTCCTGAAGTATGCATGCGTGTCTCCTCTCCCTCTCTCCCTCTCTCTCTCTCTCTCTGCAAGAGAGACGTGAGGCTCCATATCCGCTGCTCTGAGGGATGATGACAAGCTGCGATCAGAGCGTTACGGAGCTGTGACTGAACGCGCCTCACACCCTCAAGACATGTCTTCTTGAAATAAACACTCATTGGATAAAATGTCCATCATGCTTGGTTGAAGGGAGTTTTACAGAGGTGGACAGAGTACTCAACCCCTGGTTTACTTGAGTAAGAGTACAAATATACGACCTGGTCAGATTTAGTAAAGTAAAAGTATAGCTCAGTCAAAAACAAATCTTAAAAAGCCGCTAGAGAAAAAAAAAATTGTTGAAACAAAAGACTAGTCTAGTCTAGGGTTGTCATTATGTGAAGTTCCAGCAACCACGGAGGCAGTGGGTTCAAACCCACCGTGGTGCAACCAGCTTTGTGGAGCGTCTACAGTCTACACACACACCAATAGACCCGTGGTGGGGGGAGGGGAGCCGGGCGGGGAAGGTGACAATTGTTGCCGTACTTATTCCCAAAATGAATGTGAAGTTAGAGGGCACAAATATCATCACACATCACATTCCGTACTCAGCCAATCATATCGCCATAAGGGTCATTCCGGCCAATCACATTGGGGGTCTTCACTTTTCTGCCCACACTTTTATCTTCAATATTATGCACTTTGCTCAGCCAATCAAATCATCGGTATGGGGTGATCAGCCAATCGTCAGCCAATGTTTGAGTTCACACAGACCCACAAAGTTGGGCATAGGAGAGGCTAGCGCCCCTCAATAGAAGAAAGGAGGTTCTTAATAAGAAGCATTCTTTGGTTCCACTGCAAAATACAGAGATAACTTTATAGACAGAGCTCAAGTCATCTGTGGTTTATTAATCTGTGCCAGCTGGACATTTTATACTATTTTATTTTTCACCTGGACTGATTTCTTGACTATTAGTCATGGCTGCCAGTTCCCACCTGATGTTGTGCGTGAGTTCAGACTGATCCAGACCGTACTGAATAACTGCCAGCTTGCATAAGGTCTTAAGACTAGGACTTAGGTCTAAGATAAACAGGCCACCAGCGGGGTTGTTCCGTCTATCAAAGAGGAAGACACGATCTCCCACCATGCAACAGCCAATGGAAGTCGTCCGAGGTGGGCGTTTCCCCTTGGGCTCGACCTTCTTCCAGGAGAATGACTCTAGATTGTATTTCCACAGATCATTGAAGGTCTGGTTCCAGGTGTAACCACCATATATGTACAGCTCTCCATTGAAGGTAAAGGCTGAATGATCCCAGCGTCCTTCTGGAAGAAGCCGTGCAGAAGGCGTGCTCAGCCAACAGCTGGTCTCTGTGTCAAACACACTGATGGTGTTGTAGGAGACCCCAGACCACCCACAGCCCCCAAATACAAACATCTTTGTCCCGATGATGGTGGCAGAGTGACTTGATGAAGCATGTGGTGGCGTTCCTCTGGTATTAATTAAAGTCCAGACCATTGTCGCTGTTTCCAACATGTAGATGTCATTATTGTGTTCAAGCATTCGGTTGTATCCTCCATAGACATACATGACCTTCTCCAAGACACAGGCTGAATGGTCTCTCCTCCATTCAGGAACAGTCCCAGAAGCCTTGGTTCTGACCCACAGATGGGTGTCCACATCAAATGCAGAAAGAATGTTACAGTACTCCCTTCCACAGTAGCCTCCCAAGATGTAGACAACATCTTCTATTAGCACAGCTGTGTGGCATTGGCGATGGGAGGGACCCTCAAGGTGATCTTCTCCTCTTCCATTTGTCTCTGGGGTCAACTTTCTCCAGCGCAGAGACACTGTGTTGAAGACGTCCACATCCATCTGATCACGGTTTACATCACAACGTCCTCCAAAGGTGAACACTTCATCCTTCACTGCAACAGCAACACAACCTGATCTGTCTGGTCCTCCACTCAGATGTACCGTCCAGCAGAACATTGCTCACTCTGTATATCAGCTCAGATTCTTATTAAAAACAGCAGAGTCCCGAATACCTGTGTTATACATCGCTTATATTGGTTTGGCGGCACAACTATCACGTAAAGATTGGCCAATGAACAAAGCCGATAAGTTGTGTTGGCCAATCAGGGAAGCCGATGCCTAGTGATATTCCCAACATTGCAAATTGATCACTGGCATAATCACATATTGAGGAAACCCCCCCCCCCCCCAGAGAGTACGTATAGGGCCTTAGTCCTAATCCTCCTCCCAGCCAACACTCCCCACTGACAGGTAGTCAGTCGGGAAAAGCATGAATGTCTATTTCAAACAAAGAGTTTTTTTGACTGGGGGGAGGGGTCATATTTTGACAGCAGGAATTGCCTGTCATAATTTGACCCCCCAGTATTAGGATGTATTAGGATGTTGATATTCATTAATCAGCCAACACTCCCCCCCCCCCCCCCGAGAGGACGTATAGGGCCTTACGTACAGGTTCTGTATTTCTGCCCTGTGTCGTATACTGCAGTCTAATGTCTTAAAAAAAGCAATTGTAGACGCAAAAAAAAGAGAAAATAACTAAAAAGAGCCCCGCAAACTAATTGTTCACCCTCATGCATGCCATCCCCACCCACACCCCGCCCATACCCATACCCATCCACCCACCCACTGAGGCTGTCCCCAAACATTCAAGGTTCCAATGTTCGCTCGTTATAGGGTTGGCACTCGAATCTTAATTAATGAGCTTGAACCATTCGTTTTTTTTTAATGTCAAAAACGACTTAAACAACTTTTAATCAACCCCCCTTCACTGCCGAGATTGTTGTATTACCTTTAGAGCATACGCTGAATTATTTGGGCTTTTAATCCGCGAAAATCGAGCGAAAATAGCTCCCCCCGTTTGTTATGAACGATCGAACCACCCGCCATCTTGCTACACCGAGAAGAGGCAGCACAGGACCCGCCTCCATGAGGCGTTGAACTCCATCCGTTTGCATTGGCCTCAATTTCCCAGAAGCCCTAGCAGCCCACAGCATGTGACGATTTCCGGTTCATTGTCAACACGAATGCACCTCCTCTCTTCCTTCGCGGCGAAAAAGGAATTTCTTTTTTTTGTTTACATTACGGCGGATTAAACACATAAAACAAAAGTCGCGTAAGTTGTTTATGGCAGCGACATTAACCTGGAGTAATCCATTCCCGGCACGGAAACTATATTATTTTTATTTAAACAAATGTAATTTTTATTAAAAAATATATTAGTATTTTTTCCTTTTTTAATAACTTGAAAATATATCTCGGCGAGAATGCGATATGAGCATGTAAAAAAAAAAGTATGTTTCTAGTGCATTCCTGTCAGAAGTTATGATACATGATACATGTGTGGGTGGCACCCACACATGTACCGGAGTCAGTTTCACAAGATTCTGCAATTTCCTGAAGTATGCATGTGTGTCTCCTCTCCCTCTCTCTCTCTCTCTCTGCAAGAGAGACGTGAGGCTCCATATCCGCTGCTCTGAGGGATGATGACAAGCTGCGATCAGAGCGTTACGGAGCTGTGACTGAACGCGCCTCACACCCTCAAGACATGTCTTCTTGAAATAAACACTCGTTGGATAAAATGTCCATCATGCTTGATTGAAGGGAGTTTTACAAAGGTGGACAGAGTACTCAACCCCTGTTTACTTGAGTAAGAGTACAAATATACGACCTGGTCAGATTTAGTAAAGTAAAAGTATAGCTCAGTCAAAAACAAATCTTAAAAAGCCGCTAGGGAAAAAAATTGTTGAAACAAAAGACTAGTCTAGTCTATGGTTGTCATTATCTGCAGTTCCAGCAACCACGGAGGCAGTGGGTTCAAACCCACCGTGGTGCAACCAGCTTTGTGGAGCGTCTACAGTCTACACACACACACACCAATAGACCCGTGGTGGGGGGAGGGGAGCCGGGTAGGGAAGGTGATAATTGTTGCCGTACTTATTCCCAAAATGAATGTGAAGTTAGAGGGCACAAATATCATCACACATCACATTCCGTGCTCAGCCAATCATATCGCCATAAGAGTCATTCCGGCCAATCACATTGGGCGTCTTCACTTTTCTGTCCACACTTTTATCTTCAATATTATGCACTTTGCTCAGCCAATCAAATCATCGGTATGGGGGGATCAGCCAATCGTCAGCCAATGTTTGAGTTCACACAGACCCACAAAGCTGGGCATAGGAGAGGCTAGCGCCCCTCAATAGAAGAAAGGAGGTTCTTAATAAGAAGCATTCTTTGGTTCCACTGCAAAATACAGAGATATCTTTATAGACAGAGCTCAAGGCATCTGTGGTTTATTAATCTGTGCCAGCTGGACATTTAATACTATTTTATTTTTCACCTGGACTGATTTCTTGACTATTAGTCATGGCTGCCAGTTCCCACCTGATGTTGTGCGTGAGTTCAGACTGATCCAGACCGTACTGAATAACTGTCAGCTTGCATAAGGTCTTAAGACTAGGACTTAGATCTAAGATAAACAGGTCACCAGTGGGGTTGTTCCGTTTATCAAAGAGGAAGACACGATCTCCCACCATGCAACAGCACATGAAAGACATCTGAGGCGGGCGTTTCCAATTGGGCTCGACCTTCTTCCAGGAGAATGACTCTAGATTTAATTTCCACACATCTTTGAAGGTCTGGTTCATGTTGTTACCACCATATATGTACAGCTCTCCATTGAAGGTAAAGGCTGAATGAACCCAGCGTCCTTCTGGAAGAAGCTGTGCAGAAGGCGTGCTCAGCCAACAGCTGGTCTCTGTGTCAAACACACTGATGTTGTTGTAGGAGATCCCAGACCCCCCACAGCCCCCAAATACAAACATCTTTGTCCCGATGATGGTAGCAGAGTGACTTGATGAAGCATGTGGTGGCGTTCCTCTGGTATTAATTAAAGTCCAGACCATTGTCGCTGTTTCCAACTTGTAGATGTCATTATTGCGTTCATTCATTCGGTTGTATCCTCCATAGACATACATGACCTTCCCCAAGACACAGGCTGAGTGGTTTCTCCTCCATTCAGGAACAGTCCCAGAAGCCTTGGTTCTGACCCACAGATGGGTGTCCACATCAAATGCATAAAGCATGTTACAGTACTCCCCTCCACAGTAGCCTCCCCAGATGTAGACAACATCTTCTATTAGCACAGCTGTGTGGCCGGGACGATAGGAGGGACCCTCAAGGTGAGCTCCTCCTCTTCCATTTGTCTCTGGGGTCAACTTCCTCCAGCGCAGAGACACTGTGTTGAAGACGTTCACATCCATCTGATCACGGTTTACATCACAAAATCATCCAAAGGTGAACACTTCATGCTTCACTGCAACAGCAACACAACCAGATCTGTCTTGTCCTCCATTCAGATGTACCGTCCAGCAGAACATTGCTCACTCTGTATATGAGGTAAGATTCTTATTAAAAACAGCAGAGTCCCAAATGTCTGTGTTATACATCGCTTATATTGGTTTGGCGGCACAACTATCACGTAAAGATTGGCCTATGAACAAAGCCGATAAGTTGGGTTGGCCAATCAGGCAAGCCGATGCCTATTGATATCCCAACATTGCAAATTGATCACTGGCATAATCACGTATTGAGGAAAGACCCCCCCCCCCAGAGAGTACATATAGGGCCTTAGTCCTAATCCTCCTCCCAGCCAACACTCCCCACTGACAGGTAGTCAGTCGGGAAAAGCATGAATGTCTATTTCAAACAAAGTGTTTTTTGACTGGGGGGGGGGTCATATTTTGACAGCAGGAATTGCCTGTCATAATTTGACCCCCCAGTATTAGGATGTATTAGGATGTTGATATTCATTAATCAGCCAACACTCCCCCCCCCCCCCAGAGGACGTATAGGGCCTTACGTACAGGTTCTGTATTTCTGCCCTGTGTCGTATACTGCAGTCTAATGTCTTAAAAAAAAGCAATTGTAGACACAAAAAAAAGAGAAAATAACTAAAAAGAGCCCTGCAAACTAATTGTTCAACCTCATGCATGGCATCCCCACCCACGCCCCGCCCATACCCATACCCATCCACCCACCCACTAAGGCTGTCCCCAAACATTCAAGGTTCCAATGTTCGCTCGTTATAGGGTTGGCACTCGAATCTTAATTAATGGGCTTGAACCATTCGTTATTTTTATATTATTTTTATTTAAACAAATGTCATTTTTATTAAAAAATATATTAGTATTTTTTCCTTTTTTATTAACTTGAAAATATATCTCGGCGAGAATGCGATATGAGCATGTAAAAAAAAAAGTAAGTTTCTAGTGCATTACTGTCAGAAGTTATGATACATGATACATGTGTGGGTGGCACCCACACATGTACCGGAGTCAGTTTCACAAGATTCTGCAATTTCCTGAAGTATGCATGCGTGTCTCCTCTCTCTCTCTCTCTCTCTCTCTCTCTCTGCAAGAGAGACGTGAGGCTCCATATCCGCTGCTCTGAGGGATGATGACAAGCTGCGATCAGAGCGTTACGGAGCTGTGACTGAACGCGCCTCACACCCTCAAGACATGTATTCTTGAAATAAACACTCATTGGATAAAATGTCCATCATCCTTGGTTGAAGGGAGTTTTACAGAGGTGGACCGAGTACTCGACCCCTGGTTTACTTGAGTAAGAGTAGGCTACAAATATACGACCTGGTCAGATTTAGTACTCCGACCACTACTGGTAAAAGTATAGCTCAGTCAAAACCAAATCTTAAAAAGCCGCTGGTAAAAAAAAGAATTGTTGAAACAAAAGACTAGTCTAGTCTAGGGTTGTCATTATCTGCAGTTCCAGCAACCACGGAGGCAGTGGGTTCAAATCAAGGGGCCAGCTAGGCACTCCAATGTTGAAGCGCTGGGCCCTAGTGGTAAGAGGAAGGACTGCAGGCGGACCCGTGGATTCATGACGAGGAAACCCCGTGCAGCAGCTGGGCTTTAACATTGAGCGCTCGGTTGCACTTCCGCATTTGACCTCCAAATTTTGGAGGTCAAATGCGGAAATGCGCTGCAAAAGGCGTAAATAGACGGTCCCTCCGGCGGCTTCAAAACGCCACTGAGCAACTTCCACTGACATGAATAGCGGAGGGGGCGGAGCTTCGCTCCAGTTCAGTCTCTATCCTGTTAATACTCTATGGTTCAAACCCACCGTGGTGCAACCAGCTTTGTGGAGCGTCTACAGTCTACACACACACACCAATAGACCCGTGGTGGGGGGAGGGGAGCCGGGCGGGGAAGGTGATAATTGTTGCCATATTTTCCCCCAAAGAATCATCTTTATGCACTTTGCTCAGCCAATCAAATCATCGCTATGGGGTGATCAGCCAATCGTCAGCCAATGTTTGAGTTCACACAGACCCACAAAGCTGGGCATAGGAGAGGCTAGCGCCCCTCAATAGAAGAAAGGAGGTTCTTAATTGGTGCAGGTTCCAAATAAGAAGCATTATTTGGTTCCACTGCAAAATACAGAGATATCTTTATAGACAGAGCTCATGTCATCTGTGGTTTATTAATCTGTGCCAGCTGGACATTTTATACTATTTTATTTTTCACCTGGACTGATTTCTTGACTATTAGTCATGGCTGCCAGTTCCCACCTGATGTTGTGCGTGAGTTCAGACTGATCCAGACCGTACTGAATAACTGCCAGCTTGCATAAGGTCTTAAGACTAGGACTTAGATCTAAGATAAACAGGTCACCAGCGGGGTTGTTCCGTCTATCAAAGAGGAAGACACGATCTCCCACCATGCAACAGCACATGAAAGACATCTGAGGCGGGCGTTTCCAATTGGGCTTGACCTTCTTCCAGGAGAATGACTCTAGATTGAATTTCCACACATCTTTGAAGGTCTGGTTCATGTTGTTACCACCATATATGTACAGCTCTCCATTGAAGGTAAAGGCTGAATGACCCCAGCGTCCTTCTGGAAGAAGCCGTGCAGAAGCCGTGCTCAGCCAACAGCTGGTCTCTGTGTCAAACACACTGATGGTGTTGTAGTAGACCCCAGACCCCCCATGGCCCCCAAATACAAACATCTTTGTCCCGATGATGGTGGCAGAGTGACTTGATGAAGCATGTGGTGGCGTTCCTCTGGTATTATTTAAAGTCCAGACCATTGTTGCTGTTTCCAACTTGTAGATGTCATTATTGCGTTTAATCATTCGGTTGTATCCTCCATAGACATACATGACCTTCCCCAAGACACAGGCTGAGTGGTTCATCCTCCATTCAGGAACAGTCCCAGAAGCCTTGGTTCTGACCCACAGATGGGTGTCCACATCAAATGCATAAAGCATGTTACAGTACTCCCCTCCACAGTAGCCTCCCCAGATGTAGACAACATCTTCTATTAGCACAGCTGTGTGGCATTGGCGATGGGAGGGACCCTCAAGGTGATCTTCTCCTCTTCCATTTGTCTCTGGGGTCAACTTCCTCCAGCGCAGAGACACTGTGTTGAAGACGTTCACATCCATCTGATCACGGTTTACATCACAACGTCCTCCAAAGGTGAACACTTCATCCTTCACTGCAACAGCAACACAACCGGATGTGTCTGGTCCTCCACTCAGATGTACCGTCCGGCAGAACATTGCTCACTCTGTATATCAGGTAAGATTCTTATTAAAAACAGCAGAGTCCCAAATGTCTGTGTTATACATTGCTTATATTGGTTTGGCGGCACAACTATCACGTAAAGATAAGTTGGGTTGGCCAATCAGGGAAGCCCATGACTATTGATATTCCCAACATTGCAAATTGATCACTGGCATAATCACGTATTGAGGAAAGACCCCCCCCCCAGAGAGTACGTATAGGGCCTTAGTCCTAATCCTCCTCCCAGCCAACACTCCCCACTGACAGGTAGTCAGTCGGGGAAAGCATGAATGTCTATTTCAAACAAAGTGTTTTTTGACTGGGGGGGGGGGGGGGGGGGGCATATTTTGACAGCAGGAATTGCCTGTCATAATTTGACCCCCCAGTATTAGGATGTATTAGGATGTTGATATTCATTAATCAGCCAACACTCCCCCCCCCCCCCCCCCCCCAAGAGTACGTATAGGGCCTTACGTACAGGTTCTGTATTTCTGCCCTGTGTCGTATACTGCAGTCTGATGTCTTAAAAAAAAGCAATTGTAGACGCAAAAAAAGAGAAAATTACTAAAAAGAGCCCCGCAAACTAATTGTTCACCCTCATGCATGCCATCCCCACCCACGCCCGCCCATACCCATACCCATCCACCCACCCACTAAGGCTGTCCCCAAACATTCAAGGTTCCAATGTTCGCTCGTTATAGGGTTGGCACTCGAATCTTAATTAATGGGCTTGAACCATTCGTTTTTTTATATTATTTTTATTTAAACAAATGTCATTTTTATAAAAAAATATATTAGTATTCTTTCCTTTTTTATTAACTTGAAAATATATCTCGGCGAGAATGTGATATGAGCATGTAAAAAAAAAAGTAAGTTTCTAGTGCATTCCTGTCAGAAGTTATGATACATGATACATGTGTGGGTGGCACCCACACATGTACCGGAGTCAGTTTCACAAGATTCTGCAATTTCCTGAAGTATGCATGCGTGTCTCCTCTCCCTCCCTCTCTCTCTCTGCAAGAGAGACGTGAGGCTCCATATCCGCTGCTCTGAGGGGTAATGACAAGCTGCGATCAGAGCGTTACTGTGACTGAACGCGCCTCACACCCTCAAGACATGTCTTCTTGAAATAAACACTCATTGGATAAAATGTCCATCATGCTTGGTTGAAGGGAGTTTTACAGAGGTGGACCGAGTACTCGACCCCTGGTTTACTTGAGTAAGAGTACAAATATACGACCTGGTCAGATTTAGTAAAGTAAAAGTATAGCTCAGTCAAAAACAAATCTTAAAAAGCCGCTGGTAAAAATAATAATTGTTGAAACAAAAGACTAGTCTAGTCTAGGGTTGTCATTATGTGAAGTTCCATCAACCACGGAGGCAGTGGGTTCAAACCCACCGTGGTGCAACCAGCTTTGTGGAGCGTCTACAGTCTACACACACACCAATAGACCCGTGGTGGGGGGAGGGGAGCCGGGCAGGGAAGGTGATAATTGTTGCCGTACTTATTCCCAAAATGAATGTGAAGTTAGAGGGCACAAATATCATCACACATCACATTCCGTGCTCAGCCAATCATATCGCCATAAGAGTCATTCCGGCCAATCACATTTGGCGTCACTTTTCTGCCCACACTTTTATCTTCAATATGCACTTTGCTCAGCCAATCAAATCATCGGTATGGGGTGATCAGCCAATCGTCAGCCAATGTTTGAGTTCACACAGACCCACAAAGCTGGGCATAGGAGAGGCTAGCGCCCCTCAATAGAAGAAAGGAGGTTCTTAATAAGAAGCATTCTTTGGTTCCACTGCAAAATACAGAGATATCTTTATAGACAGAGCTCAAGGCATCTGTGGCTTATTAATCTGTGCCAGCTGGACATTTTATACTATTTTATTTTTCACCTGGACTGATTTCTTGACTATTAGTCATGGCTGCCAGTTCCCACCTGATGTTGTGCGTGAGTTCAGACTGATCCAGACCATACTGAATAACTGCCAGCTTGCATAAGGTCTTAAGACTAGGACTTAGATCTAAGATAAACAGGTCACCAGCGGGGTTGTTCCGTCTATCAAAGAGGAAGACACGATCTCCCACCATGCAACAGCACATGAAAGACCTCTGAGGCAGGCGTTTCCCCTTGGGCTCGACCTTCTTCCAGGAGAATGACTCTAGATTGAATTTCCACAGATCATTGCAGGTCTGGTTCATGTTGTTACCACCATATATGTACAGCTCTCCATTGAAGGTAAAGGTTGAATGCCCCCTGCGTCCTTCTGGAAGAAGCCGTGCAGAAGGCGTGCTCAGCCAACAGCTGGTCTCTGTGTCAAACACACTGATGGTGTTGTATTTGACCCCAGACCACCCAGAGCCCCCAAATACAAACATCTTTGTCCCGATGATGGTGGCAGAGTGACTTGATGAAGCATGTGGTGGTGTTCCTCTGGTGTTAATTAAAGTCCAGACCATTGTGGTGGTGTCCAACTTGTAGATGTTATTATTGCGTACAGACATTTGGTTGTATCCTCCATAGACATACATGACCTTCCCCAAGACACAGGCTGAGTGGTAGCCCCGCTCTTCTGGAAGAGTCCCAGAAGCCTTGGTTCTGACAGATGGGTGTCCACATCAAATGCATAAAGCATGTTACAGTACTCCCCTCCACAGTAGCCTCTCCAGATGTAGACAACATATTCTATTAGCACAGCTGTGTGGCCTCGGCAATAGGAGGGACCCTCAAGGTGAGCTTCTCCTCTTCCATTTGTCTCTGGGGTCAACTTCCTCCAGCGCAGAGACACTGTGTTGAAGACGTTCACATCCATCTGATCACGGTTTCCATCACAACATCCTCCAAAGGTGAACACTTCATCCTTCACTGCAACAACAACACAACCGGATGTGTCTGGTCCTTCACTCAGATGTACCGTCCAGCAGAACATTGCTCACTCTGTATATCAGGTAAGATTCTTATTAAAAACAGCAGAGTCCCAAATGTCTGTGTTATACATTGCTTATATTGGTTTGGCGGCACAACTATCACGTAAAGATTGGCCTATGAACAAAGCCGATGATTTGGGTTGGCCAATCAGGGAAGCCGGTGCCTATTGATATTCCCAACGTTGCAAATTGATCACTGGCATAATCATGTATTGAGGAAAGACCCCCCCCCCCAGGGAGTACGTATAGGGCCTTAGTCCTAATCCTCCTCCCAACCAACACTCCCCACTGACAGGGGGTCCGTTTCAACGGTGTACTGCAGCTGCCAATTCAATCCCTATATGAGAGGCATCATAAAATACCCTCATTTCACTGGTCCATTACTGAGGCTGTATAGCGATTTTGTTTGTGTTCCAATAAAGTGTCCCATATGTTTGATTTGTCCTTTTCAATGTCACATACCATGCCATCTCAATATACAACCCACAATGTACTATAATATACTCCATCAATTTGTGAAAAGTGCTAGCATTGTGAATCTCAAGTCAAAGGCGGGGCTTTTCAGAGTAAAATCGGCTTCATCTGCAGGGCACTCTAGCGCCTTTATTTTAGAGAAATTGCGGCGCGCTGGAAGTGTTAAAATGAATGCTTTCTCATACACAAGATAATCAAATGATATATCGTTGCTGTTATATAGGCAGAAAACCTCTTCTCTCCATATTCTATAGCTCTGTGTTTTATCGTAAATTAACGTGTCGTATCTGGACGAATAATTCTATAACTATAATCATTCCATAATTTGGGTCAACTACATTTCTGTGCTAAAGTCAGTCTAAGTCTAGCTGAAGCATCGTGCATAGTGAAGTAGCCTGGCTGGCTGGGTGTGATAGGAATTAGCATTCTCAACCAAGAGGTCAATTGATTAAATCTCAGACGTCACTCTATATGCATCTCAATGTCATTTGTATGTAAAAGTACCGTCTGTCCTCCCAGGGAAACCTCTGTTTGATGTTAGACGCATATAATGTCTGTTTTTGCAATGTTAGAGAGGCTTGTGTTGGTGCAGGCTGACGATCACGGTCAGTCTGTGCTATGTGCTCCGCGGCCACAGCTGGGCCGCGGGAAGCTCTCTGTCTCGGTCTCGGTTGCTGGAATAAATACAAACTACACTTCAGCTCATCTCTCTGCCTGTGTGTTTCCTTCATCCGATCGTCTGAGGCTTTGATGCCGAAATACTCTTCGTCCTTTGTTTATTGTTGTCTAAGTTTTAGTGAGTGTATAGGCAGAAAATACACCACAAACGCCCTAGTGCAGAGGGGTGGTTTTCAACCCTTTTCACGTCAAGGCCCATTCTTTATTCAGGAACCACCTTTTGATGACATTTAGCCTCTCAGACCCAGGACTAAAGAATATGTTGTTGTCGTTGGATAAGATTTTGTCCACAATTCCATGCTGTTCATGGCAGACAGCTTGGAAAGAATTACAATTATTCTACATTCTCCAATTGTGTAGAGCAGGGGTCTGCGACCTTTTTTAAATGAAGTGCCATGTTTTTATTTTCTAGATAGTCAGTGTGCCATATCATTAATTAATTAATTTAATTAATTTTAATGACACCACGTGAAAAATTCCAACATATTTAGCTTGTCCACAGATATGAAGTTTCTCCTGATTTTTTAATATTTTCTTTCACGTAAAAAAAAGTTTCTAGTGCATTCCTGTCAGAAGTTATGATACATGATACATGTGTGGGTGGCACCCACACATGTACCGGAGTCAGTTTCACAAGATTCTGCAATTTCCTGAAGTATGCATGCGTGTCTCCTCTCCCTCCCTCCCTCTCTCTCTCTCTGCAAGAGAGACGTGAGGCTCCATATCCGCTGCTCTGAGGGATGATGACAAGCTGCGATCAGAGCGTTACGGAGCTGTGACTGAACGCGCCTCACAGCCTCAAGACATGTCTTCTTGAAATAAACACTCATTGGATAAATTGTCCATCATGCTTGATTGAAGGGAGTTTTACAGAGGTGGACCGAGTACTCGACCCCTGGTTTACTTGAGTATAAGAGTACAAATATACGACCTGGTCAGATTTAGTACTCCGACCACTACTGGTAAAAGTATAGCTCAGTCAAAACCAAATCTTAAAAAGCCGATGGTAAAAAAAAAAGAATTGTTGAAACAAAAGACTAGTCTGGTCTAGGGTTGTCATTATCTGCAGTTCCAGCAACCACGGAGGCAGTGGGTTCAAATCAAGGGGCCAGCTAGGCACTCCAATGTTGAAGCGCTGGGCCCTAGTGGTAAGAGGAAGGACTGCAGGCGGACCCGTGGATTCATGACGAGGAAACCCCGTGCAGCAGCTGGGCTTTAACATTGAGCGCTCGGTTGCACTTCCGCATTTGACCTCCAAATTTTGGAGGTCAAATGCGGAAATGCGCCCCAAAAGGCGGAAATAGACGGTCCCTCCGGCGGCTTCAAAACGCCACTGAGCAACTTCCACTGACATGAATAGCGGAGGGGGCGGAGCTTCGCTCCAGTTCAGTCTCTATCCTTTTAATACTCTATGGTTCAAACCCACCGTGGTGCAACCAGCTTTGTGGAGCGTCTACAGTCTACACACACACCAATAGACCCGTGGTGGGGGGAGGGGAGCCGGGCGGGGAAGGTGATAATTGTTGCCATATTTTCCCCCAAAGTATCACACTTGGTATCACAAGAGTCATTCCGGCCAATCATCTTTATGCACTTTGCTCAGCCAATCAAATCATCGCTATGGGGTGATCAGCCAATCGTCAGCCAATGTTTGAGTTCACACAGACCCACAAAGCTGGGCATAGGAGAGGCTAGCGCCCCTCAATAGAAGAAAGGAGGTTCTTAATTGGTGCAGGTTCCAAATAAGAAGCATTATTTGGTTCCACTGCAAAATACAGAGATATCTTTATAGACAGAGCTCAAGGCATCTGTGGTTTATTAATCTGTGCCAGCTGGACATTTTATACTATTTTATTTTTCACCTGGACTGATTTATTGACTATTAGTCATGGCTGCCAGTTCCCACCTGATGTTGTGTGTGAGTTCAGACTGATCCAGACCGTACTGAATAACTGCCAGCTTGCATAAGGTCTTAAGACTAGGACTTAGGTCTAAGATAAACAGGTAACCAGCGGGGTTGTTCCGTCTATCAAAGAGGAAGACACGATCTGCCACCATGCAACAGCCAATGGAAGACCTCCGAGGTGGGCATTTCCCCTTGGGCTCGACCTTCTTCCATGAGCAGGACTCTAGATTGAATTTCCACACAGCTTTGAAGGTCTGGTTCATGGTGTGACGACCATATATGTACAGCTCTCCATTGAAGGTAAAGGTTGAATGAATCCAGCGTCCTTCTGGAAGAAGCTGTGCAGAAGGCGTTCTCAGCCAACAGCTGGTCTCTGTGTCAAACACACTGATGTTGTTGTAGTAGACAGAAGACACCCCATGGCCCCCAAATACAAACATCTTTGTCCCGATGATGGTGGCGGAGTGACTTGATGAAGCATGTGGTGGCGTTCCTCTGGTGTTAAGTAAAGTCCAGACCATTGTCGCTGTTTCCAACTTGTAGATGCGTTTAATCATTCGGTTGTATCCTCCATAGACATACATGACCTTCCCCAACACACAGGCTGAGTGGTAGCTCCTCCCTTCTGGAACAGTCCCAGAAGCCTTGGTTCTGACCCACAGATGGGTGTCCACATCAAATGCATAAAGCATGTTAAGCATGTTGTACTCCCCTCCACAGTAGCCTCCCCAGATGTAGACAACATCTTCTATTAGCACAGCTGTGTGGCATTGGCGATGGGAGGGACACTCAAGGTGATCTTCTCCTCTTCCATTTGTCTCTGGGGTCAACTTCCTCCAGCGCAGAGACACTGTGTTGAAGACGTTCACATCCATCTGATCACGGTTTACATCACAACGTCCTCCAAAGGTGAACACTTCATCCTTCACTGCAACAGCAACACAACCGGATGTGTCTGGTCCTTCACTCAGATGTACCGTCCAGCAGAACATTGCTCACTCTGTATATCAGGTAAGATTCTTATTAAAAACAGCAGAGTCCCAAATGTCTGTGTTATACATCGCTTATATTGGTTTGGCGGCACAACTATCACGTAAAGATTGGCCTATGAACAAAGCCGATAAGTTGGGTTGGCCAATCAGGGAAGCCGATGCCTGGTGATATTCCCAACATTGCAAATTGATCACTGGCATAATCACATATTGAGGAAAGACCCCCCCCCCCCAGAGAGTACGTATAGGGCCTTAGTCCTAATCCTCCTCCCAGCCAACACTCCCCACTGACAGGTAGTCAGTCGGGAAAAGCATGAATGTCTATTTCAAACAAAGTGTGTTTTGACTGGGGTACGTACAGGTTCTGTATTTCTGCCCTGTGTCGTATACTGCAGTCTAATGTCTTAAAAAAAAGCAATTGTAGACGCAAAAAAAGAGAAAATAACTAAAAAGAGCCCCGCAAACTAATTGTTCACCCTCATGCATGCCATCCCCACCCCCGCCCGCCCATACCCATACCCATCCACCCACCCACTAAGGCTGTCCCCAAACATTCAAGGTTCGAATGTTTGCTCGTTATAGGGTTGGCACTCGAATCTTAATTAATGGGCTTGAACCATTCGTTTTTTTATATTATTTTTATTTAAACAAATTTAAATTTTTATAAAAAAAGATATTAGTATTTTTTCCTTTTTAATTACCTTGAAAATATATCTCGGCGAGAATGCGATATGAGCATGTAAAAAAAAAAGTAAGTTTCTAGTGCATTCCTGTCAGAAGTTATGATACATGATACATGTGTGGGTGGCAACCACACATGTACCGGAGTCAGTTTCACAAGATTCTGCAATTTCCTGAAGTATGCATGCGTCTCTCTCTCTCTCTCTCTCTCTCTCTCCCTCTCCCTCTCTCTCTCTGCAAGAGAGACGTGAGGCTCCATATCCGCTGCTCTGAGGGGTAATGACAAGCTGCGATCAGAGCGTTACGGAGCTGTGACTGAACGCGCCTCACACCCTCAAGACATGTCTTCTTGAAATAAACACTTGTTGGATAAAATGTCCATCATG
This sequence comes from Protomyctophum parallelum, assembly GCF_964188405.1. Lineage (NCBI taxonomy): Eukaryota > Metazoa > Chordata > Actinopteri > Myctophiformes > Myctophidae > Protomyctophum > Protomyctophum parallelum. The sequence continues at coordinate 5,123,730 of NC_139718.1, read as the reverse complement.
CTTGATTGAAGGGAGTTTTACAGAGGTGGACAGAGTACTCGACCCCTGGTTTACTTGAGTAAGAGTACAAATATACGACCTGGTCAGATTTAGTAAAGTAAAAGTATAGCTCAGTCAAAAACAAATCTTAAAAAGACGCTGGTAAAAAAAAGAATTGTTGAAACAAAAGACTAGTCTAGTCTAGGGTTGTCATTATCTGCAGTTCCAGCAACCACGGAGGCAGTGGGTTCAAACCCACCGTGGTGCAACCAGCTTTGTGGAGCGTCTACAGTCTACACACACACCAATAGACCCGTGGTGGGGGGAGGGGAGCCGGGCAGGGAAGGTGATAATTGTTGCCGTACTTATTCCCAAAATGAATGTGAAGTTAGAGGGCACAAATATCATCACACATCACATTCCGTGATCAGCCAATCATATCGCCATAAGAGTCATTCCGGCCAATCACATTGGGCGTCTTCACATTTCTGCCCACACTTTTATCTTCAATATTATGCACTTTGCTCAGCCAATCAAATCATCGGTATGGGGTGATCAGCCAATCGTCAGCCAATGTTTGAGTTCACACAGACCCACAAAGCTGGGCATAGGAGAGGCTAGCGCCCCTCAATAGAAGAAAGGAGGTTCTTAATAAGAAGCATTCTTTGGTTCCACTGCAAAATACAGAGATATCTTTATAGACAGAGCTCATGTCATCTGTGGTTTATTAATCTGTGCCAGCTGGACACTTTATACTATTTCATTTTTCACCTGGACTGATTTCTTGACTATTAGTCATGGCTGCCAGTTCCCACCTGATGTTGTGCGTGAGTTCAGACTGATCCAGACCGTACTGAATAACTGCCAATTTGCATAAGGTCTTAAGACTAGGACTTAGGTCTAAGATAAACAGGTCACCAGCGGGGTTGTTCCGTCTATCAAAGAGGAAGACACGATCTCCCACCATGCAACAGCACATGAAAGACAGCTGAGGCGGGCGTTTCCAATTGGGCTCGACCTTCTTCCAGGAGCAGGACTCTAGATTTAATTTCCACAGATCTTTGAAGGTCTGGTTCATGTTGATACCACCATATATGTACAGCTCTCCATTGAAGGTAAAGGCTGAATGACCCCAGCGTCCTTCTGGAAGAAGCTGTGCAGAAGGCGTTCTCAGCCAACAGCTGGTCTCTGTGTCAAACACACTGATGGTGTTGTATTTGACCCCAGACCACCCACAGCCCCCAAATACAAACATCTTTGTCCCGATGATGGTGGCAGAGTGACTTGATGAAGCATGTGGTGGCGTTCCTCTGGTGTTAATTAAAGTCCAGACCATTGTGGTGGTGTCCAACTTGTAGATGTCATTATTGCGTTCATACATTTGGTTGTATCCTCCATAGACATACATGACCGTCTCCAAGACACAGGCACAGTGGTTTCTCCACCCTTCAGGAAGACTCCCAGAAGCCTCGGTTCTGACCCACAGATGGGTGTCAACATCAAATGCATAAAGCATGTTACAGTACTCCCCTCCACAGTAGCCCCAGATGTAGACAACATATTGTATTAGCACAGCTGTGTGGCATTGGCGATAGGAGGGACACTCAAGGTGAGCTTCTCCTCTTCCATTTGTCTCTGGGGTCAACTTCCTCCAGCGCAGAGACACTGTGTTGAAGACGTTCACATCTTTCACATTCTTCTTTTCACATTCATTCTTTTCACATCTGATCACGGTTTCCATCACAACATCCTCCAAAGGTGAACACTTCATGCTTCACTGCAACAGCAACCAAACCGGATCTGTCTGGTCCTCCATTCAGATGTACCGTCCAGCAGAACATTGCTCACTCTGTATATCAGGTAAGATTCTTATTAAAAACAGCAGAGTCCCAAATGTATGTGTTATACATCGCATATATTGGTTTGGCGGCACAACTATCACGTAAAGATTGGCCTATGAACAAAGCCGATAAGTTGGGTTGGCCAATCAGGGAAGCCGATGCCTATTGATATTCCCAACATTGCAAATTGATCACTGGCATAATCACGTATTGAGGAAAGACCCCCCCCCCCCAGAGAGTACGTATAGGGCCTTAGTCCTAATCCTCCTCCCAGCCAACACTCCCCACTGACAGGGGGTCCGTTTCAACGGTGTACTGCAGCTGCCAATGCAATCCCTATATGAGAGGCATCATAAAATACCTTCATTTCACTGGTCCATTACTGAGGCTGTAGCGATTTTGTTTGTGTTCCAATAAAGTGTCCCATATGTTTGATTTGTCCTCTTCAATGTCACATACCATGCCATCTCAATATACAACCCACAATGTACTATAATAATTATACTCCATCAATTTGTGAAAAGTGCTAGCATTGTGAATCTCAAGTCAAAGGCGGGGCTTTTCAGAGTAAAATCGGCTTCATCTGCAGGGCACTCTAGCGCCTTTATTTTAGAGAAATTGCGGCGCGCTGGAAGTGTTAAAATGAATGCTCTCTCATACGCAAGATAATCAAATGATATATCGTTGCTGTTATATAGGCAGAAAACCTCTTCTCTCCATATTCTATAGCTCTATGTGTTTTATCGTAAATTAACGCCCTAGTGCAGAGGGGTGGTTTTCAACCCTTTTCACGTCAAGGCCCATTCTTTATTCAGGAACCACCTTTTGATGACATTTAGCCTCTCAGACCCAGAACTAAAGAATATGTTGTTGTCGTTCGATAAGATTTTTCCCACAATTCCATGCTGTTCATGCAGGCAGACAGCTTGGAAATAATTACAATTATTCTACATTCTCCAATTGTGTAGAGCAGGGGTCTGCAACCTTTTTTAAATGAAGTGCCATGTTTTTATTTTCTAGATAGTCAGTGTGCCATATCATTAATTAATTAATTCCATTAATTTCATTAATTTTAATGACACCACGTGAAAAATTCCAACATATTTTGCTTGTCCACAGATATGAAGTTTCTCCTGATTTTTAAATATTTTCTTTCACGTAAAAAAAAACGTAAGTTTCTAGTGCATTCCTGTCAGAAGTTATGATACATGTGTGGGTGGCACCCACACATGTACCGGAGTCAGTTTCACAAGATTCTGCAATTTCCTGAAGTATGCATGCGTGTCTCCTCTCTCTCTCTCTCTCTCTCTCTCTCTCTCTCTCTCTCTCTCTCTCTCTCTGCAAGAGAGACATGAGGCTCCATATCCGCTGCTCTGAGGGATGATGACAAGTTGCGATCAGAGCGTTACGGAGCTGTGACTGAACGCGCCTCACACCCTCAAGACATGTCTTCTTGAAATAAACACTCGTTGGATAAAATGTCCATCATGCTTGATTGAAGGGAATTTTACAGAGGTGGACCGAGTACTCGACCCCTGGTTTACTTGAGTAAGAGTACAAATATATGACCTGGTCAGATTTAGTACTCCGACCACTACTGGTAAAAGTACAGCTCAGTCAAAAACGAATCTTAAAAAGCCGCTGGTAAAAAAAAAATTGTTGAAACAAAAGACTAGTCTAGTCTAGGGTTGTCATTGTGTGAAGTTCCAGCAACCACGAAGGCAGTGGGTTCAAATCAAGGGGCCAGCTACGCACTCCAATGTTGAAGCGCTGGGCCCTAGTGGTAAGAGGAAGGACTGCAGGCGGACCCGTGGATTCATGACGAGGAAACCCCGTGCAGCAGCTGGGCTTTAACATTGAGCGCTCGGTTGCACTTCCGCATTTAACCTCCAAATTTTGGAGGTCAAATGCGGAAATGCGCCCCCAAAAGGCGGAAATAGACGGTCCCTCCGGCGGCTTCAAAACGCCACTGAGCAACTTCCACTGACATGAATAGCGGAGGGGGCGGAGCTTCGCTCCAGTTCAGTCTCTATCCTTTTAATACTCTATGGTTCAAACCCACGGTGGTGCAACCAGCTTTGTGGAGCGTCTACAGTCTACACACACACACCAATAGACCCGTGGTGGGGGGAGGGGAGCCGGGCGGGGAAGGTGATAATTGTTGCCATATTTTCCCCCAAAGAATCACACTTAGTATCACAAGAGTCAATCCGGCAAATCATCGTTATGCACTTTGCTCAGCCAATCAAATCATCGCGATGGGGTGATCAGCCAATCGTCAGTGTTTGAGTTCACACAGACCCACAAAGCTGGGCATAGGAGAGGCTAGCGCCCCTCAATAGAAGAAAGGAGGTTCTTAATAAGAAGCATTCTTTGGTTCCACTGTAAAATACAGACATAACTTTATAGACAGAGCTCAAGTCATCTGTGGTTTATTAATCTGTGCCAGCTGGACATTTTATACTATTTTATTTTTCACCTGGACTGATTTCTTGACTATTAGTCATGGCTGCCAGTTCCCACCTGACGTTGTGCGTGAGTTCAGACTGATCCAGACCGTACTGAATAACTGCCAGCTTGCATAGCGTCTTAAGACTAGGACTTAGGTCTAAGATAAACAGGTCACCAGCGGGGTTGTTCCATCTATCAAAGAGGAAGACACGATCTCCCACCATGCAACAGCCAATGAAAGACATCTGAGGCAGGCGTTTCCCCTTGGGCTCAACCTTCTTCCAGGAGCAGGACTCTAGATTGAATTTCCACACGTCTTTGAAGGTCTGGTTCATGGTGTAACCACCATATATGTACAGCTCTCCATTGAAGGTAAAGGCTGAATGACCACAGCGTCCTTCTGGAAGAAGCCGTGCAGAAGGCGTGCTCAGCCAACAGCTGGTCTCTGTGTCAAACACACTGATGTTGTTGTAGGAGACCCCAGACCCCCCATGGCCCCCAAATACAAACATCTTTGTCCCTATGATGGTGGCAGAGTGACTTCCTGAAGCAGGTGGTGGCGTTCCTCTGGTGTTAATTAAAGTCCAGAACATTGTGGTGGTGTCCAACTTGTAGATGTCATTATTGCGTTCAGACATTTGGTTGTATCCTCCATAGACATACATGACCTTCTCCAAGACACAGGCTGAGTGGTTTCTCCTCCATTCAGGAACAGTCCCAGAAGCCTTGGTTCTGACCCACAGATGGGTGTCCACATCAAATGCATAAAGCATGTTGTACTCCCCTCCACAGATGTAGACAACATCTTCTATTAGCACAGCTGTGTGGCATTGGCGATAGGAGGGACACTCAAGGTGAGCTTCTCCTCTTCCATTTGTCTCTGGGGTCAACTTCCTCCAGCGCAGAGACACTGTGTTGAAGACGTTCACATCCATCTGATCACGGTTTACATCACAACGTCCTCCAAAGGTGAACACTTCATCCTTCACTGCAACAGCAACCAAACCGGATCTGTCTGGTCCTCCATTCAGATGTACCGTCCAGCAGAACATTGCTCACTCTGTATATCAGGTAAGATTCTTATTAAAAACAGCAGAGTCCCAAATGTCTGTGTTATACATCGCTTATATTGGTTTGGCGGCACAACTATCACGTAAAGATTGGCCTATGAACAAAGCCGATAAGTTGGGTTGGCCAATCAGGGAAGCCGGTGCCTATTGATATTCCCAACATTGCAAATTGATCACTGGCATAATCACGTATTGAGGAAAGACCCCCCCCCAGAGAGTACGTATAGGGCCTTAGTCCTAATCCTCCTCCCAGCCAACACTCCCCACTGACAGGTAGTCAGTCGGGAAAAGCATGAATGTCTATTTAAAACAAAGTGTTTTTTGACTGGGGGGGGGGTCATATTTTGACAGCAGGAATTGCCTGTCATAATTTGACCCCCCAGTATTAGGATGTATTAGGATGTTGATATTCATTAATCAGCCAACACTCCCCCCCCCCCCCCCCCCCCCAGAGGACGTATAGGGCCTTACGTACAGGTTCTGTATTTCTGCCCTGTGTCGTATACTGCAGTCTGATGTCTTAAAAAAGAGAAAATAACTAAAAAGAGCCCCGCAAACTAATTGTTCACAGTCATGCATGCCATCCCCACCCACGCCCGCCCATACCCATACCCATCCACCCACCCACTAAGGCTGTCCCCAAACATTCAAGGTTCGAATGTTCGCTCGTTATAGGGTTGGCACTCGAATCTTAATTAATGGGCTTGAACCATTCGTTTTTTTATATTATTTTTATTTAAACAAATGTCATTTTTATAAAAAAATATATTAGTATTTTTTCCTTTTTTATTAACTTGAAAATATATCTCGGCGAGAATGTGATATGAGCATGTAAAAAAAAGTAAGTTTCTAGTGCATTCCTGTCAGAAGTTATGATACATGATACATGTGTGGGTGGCACCCACACATGTACCGGAGTCAGTTTCACAAGATTCTGCAATTTCCTGAAGTATGCATGCGTGTCTCCTCTCTCTCTCTCTCTCTCTCTCTCTCTCTCTCTCTCTCTCTCTGCAAGAGAGACGTGAGGCTCCATATCCGCTGCTCTGAGGGATGATGACAAGCTGCGATCAGAGCGTTACGGAGCTGTGACTGAACGCGCCTCACACCCTCAAGACATGTCTTCTTGAAATAAACACTCATTGGATAAAATGTCCATCATGCTTGATTGAAGGGAGTTTTACAGAGGTGGACAGAGTACTCGACCCCTGGTTTACTTGAGTAAGAGTACAAATATACGACCTGGTCAGATTTAGTAAAGTAAAAGTATAGCTCAGTCAAAAACAAATCTTAAAAAGCCGCTGGTAAAAAAAAAACTGTTGAAACAAAAGACTAGTCTAGTCTAGGGTTGTCATTATCTGCAGTTCCAGCAACCACGGAGGCAGTGGGTTCAAACCCACCGTGGTGCAACCAGCTTTGTGGCGCGTCTACAGTCTACACACACACACCAATAGACCCGTGGTGGGGGAAGGGAGCCGGGCAGGGAAGGTGATAATTGTTGCCGTACTTATTCCCAAAATGAATGTGAAGTTAGAGGGCACAAATATCATCACACATCACATTCCGTGCTCAGCCAATCATATCGCCATAAGAGTCATTCCGGCCAATCACATTGGGCGTCTTCACTTTTCTGCCCACACTTTTATATTCAATATTATGCACTTTGCTCAGCCAATCAAATCATCGGTATGGGGTGATCAGCCAATCGTCAGCCAATGTTTGAGTTCACACAGACCCACAAGGCTGGGCATAGGAGAGGCTAGCGCCCCTCAATAGAAGAAAGGAGGTTCTTAATAAGAAGCATTCTTTGGTTCCACTGCAAAATACAGAGATATCTTTATAGACAGAGCTCAAGGCATCTGTGGTTTATTAATCTGTGCCAGCTGGACATTTAATACTATTTTATTTTTCACCTGGACTGATTTCTTGACTATTAGTCATGGCTGCCAGTTCCCACCTGATGTTGTGCGTGAGTTCAGACTGATCCAGACCGTACTGAATAACTGCCAGCTTGCATAAGGTCTTAAGACTAGGACTTAGGTCTAAGATAAACAGGTCACCAGCGGGTTTGTTCCATCTATCAAAGAGGAAGACACGATCTCCCACCATGCAACAGCACATGAAAGACATCTGAGGCGGGCGTTTCCAATTGGGCTCGACCTTCTTCCAGGAGAATGACTCTAGATTTAATTTCCACACATCTTTGAAGGTCTGGTTCATGTTGTGACCACCATATATGTACAGCTCTCCATTGAAGGTAAAGGCTGAATGACTCCAGCGTCCTTCTGGAAGAATCCGTGCAGAAGGCGTGCTCAGCCAACAGCTGGTCTCTGTGTCAAACACACTGATGTTGTTGTAGGAGATCCCAGACCCCCCACGGCCCCCAAATACAAACATCTTTGTACCGATGATGGTGGCAGAGTGACTTGATGAAGCATGTGGTGTCATTCCTCTGGTGTTAATTAAAGTCCAGACCATTGTCGCTGTTTCCAACTTGTAGATGTCATTAATGCGTACAAACATTTGCTTGTATCCTCCATAGACATACATGACCTTCTCCAAGACACAGGCTGAGTGGTAGCTCCTCCCTTTTGGAACAGTCCCAGAAGCCTTGGTTCTGACCCACAGATGGTTGTCCAAATCAAATGCATAAAGCATGTTACAGTACTCCCCTCCACAGTAGCCTCCCCAGATGTAGACAACATCTTCTATTAGCACAGCTGTGTGGCATTGGCGATGGGAGATACCCTCAAGGTGACCTTCTCCTCTTCCATTTGTCTCTGGGGTCAACTTCCTCCAGCGCAGAGACACTGTGTTGAAGACGTTCACATCAATCTGATCACGGTTTACATCATAACGTCCTCCAAAGGTGAACACTTCATCCTTCACTGCAACAGCAACACAACCTGATGTGTCTGGTCCTTCATTCAGATGTACCGTCCAGCAGAACATTGCTCACTCTGTATATCAGGTAAGATTCTTATTAAAAACAGCAGAGTCCCAAATGTCTGTGTTATACATCGCTTATATTGGTTTGGCGGCACAACTATCACGTAAAGATTGGCCTATGAACAAAGCCGATAAGTTGGGTTGGCCAATCAGGGAAGCTGATGCCTATTGATATTCCCAACATTGCAAATTGATCACTGGCATAATCACGTATTGAGGAAAGACCCCCCCCCAGAGAGTACGTATAGGGCCTTAGTCCTAATCCTCCTCCCAGCCAACACTCCCCACTGACAGGTAGTCAGTCGGGAAAAGCATGAATGTCTATAAAGTGTTTTTTGACTGGGGGGGGAGGGGGGTCATATTTTGACAGCAGGAATTGCCTGTCATAATTTGACCCCCCAGTATTAGGATGTATTAGGATGTTGATATTCATTAATCAGCCAACACTCCCCCCCCCCCCCCCCAGAGGACGTATAGGGCCTTACGTACAGGTTCTGTATTTCTGCCCTGTGTCGTATACTGCAGTCTGATGTCTTAAAAAAAAGCAATTGTAGACGCAAAAAAAGGAGAAAATAACTAAAAAGAGACCCGCAAACTAATTGTTCACCCTCATGCATGCCATCCCCACCCACGCCCCGCCCATACCCATACCCATCCACCCACCCACTAAGGCTGTCCCCAAACATTCAAGGTTCCAATGTTCGCTCGTTATAGGGTTGGCACTCGAATCTTAATTAATGGGCTTGAACCATTCGTTTTTTTATATTATTTTTATTTAAACAAATGTAATTTTTATTAAAAAATATATTATTTTTTCCTTTTTTATTAACTTGAAAATATATATCGGCGAGAATGCGATATAAGCATGTAAAAAAAAAAGTTTCTAGTGCATTCCTGTCAGAAGTTATGATACATGATACATGTGTGGGTGGCACCTACACATGTACCGGAGTCAGTTTCACAAGATTCTGCAATTTCCTGAAGTATGCATGCGTGTCTCCTCTCCCTCTCTCTCCCTCTCTCTCTCTCTGCAAGAGAGACGTGAGGCTCCATATCCGCTGCTCTGAGGGGTAATGACAAGCTGCAATCAGAGCGTTACGGAGCTGTGACTGAACGCGCTTCACACCCTCAAGACATGTCTTCTTGAAATAAACACTCATTGGATAAAATGTCCATCATGCTTGATTGAAGGGAATTTTACAGAGGTGGACAGAGTACTCGACCCCTGGTTTACTTGAGTAAGAGTACAAATATACGACCTGGTCAGATTTAGTACTCCGACCACTACTGGTAAAAGTATAGCTCAGTCAAAACCAAATCTCAAAACCAAATCAAAGCTGCTGGTAAAAAAAAGAATTGTTATGTGAAGTTCCAGCAACCACGGAGGCAGTGGGTTCAAATCAAGGGGCCAGCTAGGCACTCCAATGTTGAAGCGCTGGGCCCTAGTGGTAAGAGGAAGGACTGCAGGCGGACCCGTGGATTCATGACGAGGAAACCCCGTGCAGCAGCTGGGCTTTAACATTGAGCGCTCGGTTGCACTTCCGCATTTGACCTCCAAATTTTGGAGGTCAAATGCGGAAATGCGCCCCAAAAGGCGGAAATAGACGGTCCCTCCGGCGGCTTCAAAACGCCACTGAGCAACTTCCACTGACATGAATAGCGGAGGGGGCGGAGCTTCGCTCCAGTTCAGTCTCTATCCTTTTAATACTCTATGGTTCAAACCCACCGTGGTGCAACCAGCTTTGTGGAGCGTCTACAGTCTACACACACACACACCAATAGACCCGTGGTGGGGGGAGGGGAGCCGGGCGGGGAAGGTGATAATTGTTGCCATATTTTCCCCCAAAGTATCACACTTGGTATCACAAGAGTCATTCCGGCCAATCATCTTTATGCACTTTGCTCAGCCAATCAAATCATCGCTATGGGGTGATCAGCCAATCGTCAGCCAATGTTTGAGTTCACACAGACCCACAAAGCTGGGCATAGGAGAGGCTAGCGCCCCTCAATAGAAGAAAGGAGGTTCTTAATTGGTGCAGGTTCCAAATAAGAAGCATTATTTGGTTCCACTGCAAAATACAGAGATATCTTTATAGACAGAGCTCAAGGCATCTGTGGTTTATTAATCTGTGCCAGCTGGACATTTTATACTATTTTATTTTTCACCTGGACTGATTTATTGACTATTAGTCATGGCTGCCAGTTCCCACCTGATGTTGTGTGTGAGTTCAGACTGATCCAGACCGTACTGAATAACTGCCAGCTTGCATAAGGTCTTAAGACTAGGACTTAGGTCTAAGATAAACAGGTAACCAGCGGGGTTGTTCCGTCTATCAAAGAGGAAGACACGATCTGCCACCATGCAACAGCCAATGGAAGACCTCCGAGGTGGGCATTTCCCCTTGGGCTCGACCTTCTTCCATGAGCAGGACTCTAGATTGAATTTCCACACAGCTTTGAAGGTCTGGTTCATGGTGTGACGACCATATATGTACAGCTCTCCATTGAAGGTAAAGGTTGAATGAATCCAGCGTCCTTCTGGAAGAAGCTGTGCAGAAGGCGTTCTCAGCCAACAGCTGGTCTCTGTGTCAAACACACTGATGTTGTTGTAGTAGACAGAAGACACCCCATGGCCCCCAAATACAAACATCTTTGTCCCGATGATGGTGGCGGAGTGACTTGATGAAGCATGTGGTGGCGTTCCTCTGGTGTTAAGTAAAGTCCAGACCATTGTCGCTGTTTCCAACTTGTAGATGCGTTTAATCATTCGGTTGTATCCTCCATAGACATACATGACCTTCCCCAACACACAGGCTGAGTGGTAGCTCCTCCCTTCTGGAACAGTCCCAGAAGCCTTGGTTCTGACCCACAGATGGGTGTCCACATCAAATGCATAAAGCATGTTAAGCATGTTGTACTCCCCTCCACAGTAGCCTCCCCAGATGTAGACAACATCTTCTATTAGCACAGCTGTGTGGCATTGGCGATGGGAGGGACCCTCAAGGTGATCTTCTCCTCTTCCATTTGTCTCTGGGGTCAACTTCCTCCAGCGCAGAGACACTGTGTTGAAGACGTTCACATCCATCTGATCACGGTTTACATCACAACGTCCTCCAAAGGTGAACACTTCATCCTTCACTGCAACAGCAACACAACCGGATGTGTCTGGTCCTTCACTCAGATGTACCGTCCAGCAGAACATTGCTCACTCTGTATATCAGGTAAGATTCTTATTAAAAACAGCAGAGTCCCAAATGTCTGTGTTATACATCGCTTATATTGGTTTGGCGGCACAACTATCACGTAAAGATTGGCCTATGAACAAAGCCGATAAGTTGGGTTGGCCAATCAGGGAAGCCGATGCCTGGTGATATTCCCAACATTGCAAATTGATCACTGGCATAATCACATATTGAGGAAAGACCCCCCCCCCCAGAGAGTACGTATAGGGCCTTAGTCCTAATCCTCCTCCCAGCCAACACTCCCCACTGACAGGGGGTCAGTCGGGAAAAGCATGAATGTCTATTTCAAACAAAGTGTGTTTTGACTGGGGTACGTACAGGTTCTGTATTTCTGCCCTGTGTCGTATACTGCAGTCTAATGTCTTAAAAAAAAGCAATTGTAGACGCAAAAAAAGAGAAAATAACTAAAAAGAGCCCCGCAAACTAATTGTTCACCCTCATGCATGCCATCCCCACCCACGCCCCGCCCATACCCATACCCATCCACCCACCCACTAAGGCTGTCCCCAAACATTCAAGGTTCGAATGTTTGCTCGTTATAGGGTTGGCACTCGAATCTTAATTAATGGGCTTGAACCATTCGTTTTTTTTATATTATTTGTATTTAAACAAATGTCATTTTTATTAAAAAATATATTAGTATTTTTTCCTTTTTTATTAACTTGAAAATATATCTCGGCGAGAATGCGATATGAGCATGTAAAAAAAATGTAAGTTTCTAGTGCATTCCTGTCAGAAGTTATGATACATGACACATGTGTGGGTGGCACCCACACATGTACCGGAGTCAGTTTCACAAGATTCTGCAATTTCCTGAAGTATGCATGCGTGTCTCCTCTCCCTCTCTCTCTCTCTCTCTCTCTCTCTCTCTGCAAGAGAGACGTGAGGCTCCATATCCACTGCTCCGAGGGATGATGACAAGCTGCGATCAGAGCGTTACGGAGCTGTGACTGAACGCGCCTCACACCCTCAAGACATGTATTCTTGAAATAAACACTCATTGGATAAAATGTCCATCATGCTTGGTTGAAGGGAGTTTTACAGAGGTGGACAGAGTACTCATCCCCACTGACATGTAGTCAGTCGGGAAAAGCATGAATGTCTATTTCAAACAAAGTGTTTTTTGTCATATTTTGACAGCAGGAATTGCCTGTCATAATTTGACCCCCAGTATTAGGATGTATTAGGATGTTGATATTCATTAATCAGCCAACACTCCCCACTGACAGGTAGTACCCCCCCCCCCCCCCCGAGAGGACGTATAGGGCCTTACGTACAGGTTCTGTATTTCTGCCCTGTGTCGTATACTGCAGTCTAATGTCTTAAAAAAAGAGAAAATAACTAAAAAGAGCCCCGCAAACTAATTGTTCACAGTCATGCATGCCATCCCCACCCCCGCCCGCCCATACCCATACCCATCCACCCACCCACTAAGGCTGTCCCCAAACATTCAAGGTTCCAATGTTCGCTCGTTATAGGGTTGGCACTCGAATCTTAATTAATGGGCTTGAACCATTTGTTTTTTTATATTATTTTTATTTAAACAAATGTCATTTTTATAAAAAAATATATTAGTATTTTTTCCTTTTTTATTAACTTGAAAATATATCTCGGCGAGAATGTGATATGAGCATGTAAAAAAAAAGTTAGTTTCTAGTGCATTCCTGTCAGAAGTTATGATACATGATACATGTGTGGGTGGCACCCACACATGTACCGGAGTCAGTTTCACAAGATTCTGCAATTTCCTGAAGTATGCATGCGTGTCTCCTCTCCCTCTCTCTCTCTCTCTCTCTCTCTCTCTCTCTCTCTCTCTCTCTCTCTCTCTCTGCAAGAGAGACGTGAGGCTCCATATCCGCTGCTCTGAGGGATGATGACAAGCAGCGTTACGGAGCTGTGACTGAACGCGCCTCACACCCTCAAGACATGTCTTCTTGAAATAAACACTCATTGGATAAAATGTCCATCATGCTTGATTGGAGGGAATTTTACAGAGGTGGACCGAGTACTCGACCCCTGGTTTACTTGAGTAAGAGTACAAATATACGACCTGGTCAGATTTTAGTACTCCGACCACTACTGGTAAAAGTACAGCTCAGTCAAAAACAAATCTTAAAAAGCCGCTGGTAAAAAAAAAAAATGTTGAAACAAAAGACTAGTCTGGTCTAGGGTTGTCATTATCTGCAGTTCCAGCAACCACGGAGGCAGTGGGTTCAAATCAAGGGGCCAGCTAGGCACTCCAATGTTGAAGCGCTGGGCCCTAGTGGTAAGAGGAAGGACTGCAGGCGGACCCGTGGATTCATGACGAGGAAACCCCGTGCAGCAGCTGGGCTTTAACATTGAGCGCTCGGTTGCACTTCCGCATTTGACCTCCAAATTTTGGAGGTCAAATGCGGAAATGCGCCGCAAAAGGCGTAAATAGACGGTCCCTCCGGCGGCTTCAAAACGCCACTGAGCAACTTCCACTGACATGAACAGCGGAGGGGGCGGAGCTTCGCTCCAGTTCAGTCTCTATCCTGTTAATACTCTATGGTTCAAACCCACCGTGGTGCAACCAGCTTTGTGGAGCGTCTACAGTCTACACACACACACCAATAGACCCGTGGTGGGGGGAGGGGAGCCGGGCGGGGAAGGTGATAATTGTTGCCATATTTTCCCCCAAAGAATCACACTTAGTATCACAAGAGTCATTCCGGCCAATCATCTTTATGCACTTTGCTCAGCCAATCAAATCATCGCTATGGGGTGATCAGCCAATCGTCAGCCAATGTTTGAGTTCACACAGACCCACAAAGCTGGGCATAGGAGAGGCTAGCGCCCCTCAATAGAACAAAGGAGGTTCTTAATTGGTGCAGGTTCCAAATAAGAAGCATTATTTGGTTCCACTGCAAAATACAGAGATATCTTTATAGACAGAGCTCAAGGCATCTGTGGTTTATTAATCTGTGCCAGCTGGACATTTTATACTATTTTATTTTTCACCTGGACTGATTTCTTGACTATTAGTCATGGCTGCCAGTTCCCACCTGATGTTGTGCGTGAGTTCAGACTGATCCAGACCGTACTGAATAACTGCCAATTTGCATAAGGTCTTAAGACTAGGACTTAGGTCTAAGATAAGCAGGTCACCAGCGGGGTTGTTCCGTCTATCAAAGAGGAAGACACGATCTCCCACCATGCAACAGCACATGAAAGACATCTGAGGTGGGCGTTTCCAATTGGGCTCGACCTTCTTCCAGGAGAATGACTCTAGATTTAATTTCCACACATCTTTGAAGGTCTGGTTCATGTTGTAACCACCATATATGTACAGCTCTCCATTGAAGGTAAATGCTGAATGACCCCAGCGTCCTTCTGGAAGAAGCTGTGCAGAAGGCGTGCTCAGCCAACAACTGGTCTCTGTGTCAAACACACTGATGTTGTTGTAGTAGATCCCAGGCCCCCCATGGCCCCCAAATACAAACATCTTTGTCCCGATGATGGTGGCAGAGTGACTTGATGAAGCATGTGGTGGCGTTCCTCTGGTGTTAATTAAAGTCCAGACCATTGTGGCTGTTTCCAACTTGTAGATGTCATTATTGCGTTTAATCATTCGGTTGTATCCTCCATAGACATACATGACCTTCTCCAAGACACAGACTGAATGGTCTCTCCTCCATTCAGGAACAGTCCCAGAAGCCTTGGTTCTGACCCACAGATGGGTGTCCACATCAAATGCATAAAGCATGTTAAGCATGTTGTACTCCCCTCCACAGAAGCCTCCCCAGATGTAGACAACATCTTCTATTAGCACAACTGTGTGGCATTGGCGATAGGAGGGACCCTCAAGGTGATCTTCTCCTCTTCCATTTGTCTCTGGGGTCAACTTCCTCCAGCGCAAAGACACTGTGTTGAAGACGTTCACATCCATCTGATCACGGTTTCCATCACAACGTCCTCCAAAGGTGAACACTTCATCCTTCACTGCAACAGCAACACAACCGGATGTGTCTGGTCCTTCACTCAGATGTACCGTCCAGCAGAACATTGCTCACTCTGTATATCAGGTAAGATTCTTATTAAAAACAGCAGAGTCCCAAATGTCTGTGTTATACATCGCTTATATTGGTTTGGCGGCACAACTATCACGTAAAGATAAGTTGGGTTGGCCAATCAGGGTAGCCGATGACTATTGATATTCCCAACATTGCAAATTGATCACTGGCATAATCACGTATTGAGGAAAGACCCCCCCCCCCCCCCCCCCAGAGAGTACGTATAGGGCATTAGTCCCAATCCTCCTCCCAGCCAACACTCCCCACTGACAGGTAGTCAGTCGGGAAAAGCATGGATGTCTATTTCAAACAAAGTGTTTTTTGACTGGGGGGGGGGGGGGGGGGGGGTCATATTTTGACAGCAGGAATTGCCTGTCATAATTTGACCCCCCAGTATTAGGATGTATTAGGATGTTGATATTCATTAATCAGCCAACACTCCCCCCCCTCCCCCCCGAGAGGACGTATAGGGCCTTACGTACAGGTGCTGTATTTCTGCCCTGTGTCGTATACTGCAGTCTAATGTCTTAAAAAAAAGCAATTGTAGACGCAAAAAAAAGAGAAAATAACTAAAAAGAGCCCCGCAAACTAATTGTTCAACCTCATGCATGGCATCCCCACCCACGCCCGCCCATACCCATACCCATCCACCCACCCACTAAGGCTGTCCCCAAACATTCAAGGTTCCAATGTTCGCTCGTTATAGGGTTGGCACTCGAATCTTAATTAATGGGCTTGAACCATTCGTTTTTTTATATTATTTTTATTTAAACAAATTTTTATTAATTTTTTTTTTTTTTTTTCCTTTTTTATTAACTTGAAAATATATCTCGGCGAGAATGCGATATGAGCATGTAAAAAAAAAGTAAGTTTCTAGTGCATTCCTGTCAGAAGTTATGATACATGTGTGGGTGGCACCCACACATGTACCGGAGTCAGTTTCACAAGATTCTGCAATTTCCTGAAGTAGTGTGGTACGATGTGTATTTCCGTAGGATTTTTTTGCTAAAAGTGTTTTTTTTTTCATTTTTTGGCTTTCATAGGGACCAAACTGTCAGAAAATGATGGGGTTCAAATTTTCCCGACCCCCACCCCTTATTTGGGGGATCATATATTTTGGGAACCCCCATAATAGTATGCCAGACAATTAATGTCCGATTTTCATAATATTAGGGTTGTTTTATAGGTTTTTTAATATTCTGAGTTGATTTCTTACACTTTGAAAGTAGCCAGAATAATCTTTTCTGACTTTTGGTTGGGGTCTTTCTTCACCCGGGGCCCCCGGACTCATCTCAGTACTCATTACATTCCTCGCTCTGCTCCTGTTCCAGAACAATGTCAAATTAGATAATAATTTAAGCATTAAAAGTTTTTGTAGCTGGGCACCGATTACAAAAATGAGTAGTATTTAATACCAGGGGTCTTCCACAGGGGGCCGGGACTAGTTTTGCCCCTATTCTTGCACCCATATATGTGATTTGCAAGTATTTAGAATAGTATTAGAATATCTTGCGTTTATGTAAAGTACTTTTAATAAAGATAGTTTATTAGTATTCTACCATTATTGTTGACACTGCAGGGAATAAAGGTATTACAACTTCTCACTTTGGGCACGCAGAACGTGTCTATTTATTTCACACACTGCACTCACACTAACACACACACACACACACACACACACACACACACACACACACACACACACACACACACACACACACACACACACCTATCCTCTTAAAGAGCCCATGGCAAATTATGCCTACAATACATCATTTGTAGGATCTATTCATCTTCGTCATCATCATCTTGAATGTCCTCCCTGAGAGTGTTGACACAGACTCCACCATAGCATTTGCAGAGAGGAGTGCAAGGCAGGTTATTGTTTGAGCAGCTGCACTGTCCCTTGCAACCTGCTTTGCAACCACATTTGATGAGCTCAAGTACTGCCTTTGGAGCAGGGAGGGCAAGACACCTGACTGGAACATACCCTCCACTATCTGAATTCCATCCATTTTGTTCGATTGGTGGAAGCTCAGGGCAATTTGCCAGGTATGAATGACTTATCCCGCATTGTGACGTAGTTGGCACAGAGGATATGTGGTAGCCGTGCAGCACGAGTTGGAGGTAGCATCTCACCCTCAAGTTATTTGACCGAAATAGTTCCCATCTAGTAATGGCAAGGTTGTTGGACCTCCATGCTCCAATGACTCCAATGGTGATGGAAGCTTGCCGTTAACAAGCTCAGGTGCTTGAAGCAGTTAATGGCAGGATCATCATCATCAAGCCTCAAGTAGGCATTGACCCATCTTCTTGGAGATTCCAACAAATTTTCCTCCCCAGTCAGGACCAGAAAATTTGTGTAGGCCCAGGAAGAATGTCATTTTTTGCCCCATCTGACACAAGCACTGATGAAACCAGACTCTTCAATGGTGTGTTCTCTTTGAACAGATTGCCTCCACAGTGCAACTCAATCAATTTACATTGCTTGAGAGCATTTTCTCTTGACCTCAATGCAATCTCTCCTGAGAGCTGATAATGTTCTTTCCTTGAAGACCTGGAAGCTTTTGGGTGTTGAGGTACTGATTCACTAGACCAGAAAGATGAGGTGTGGTAGTGACTAGTCGGTCCAGAGCTGCTTCATCTCTACTGATTCCAACCATCCCACCATGTCCCTTTAGCTTCTTGATTTCCTTCGGTATCTCTGACTTTGCCACAACAAATTCACCTGACTTCAGTGCGTTCCATGTTTCTGGGTCATCCTGTTCAAGAGCGTTCATTTGGGCAAGATAGACTGGCATCAGTCGAGCATATTTAAGGAGATCACGAGCAAAGAAATACTCGATGAGTTCCTCTAAGGATGACAAGTAGCCCTCCCAGTCACCTGACCAACAACAGAAAGACAAAGAGAAAGACAGCAGCAGCCTGGCTGATCTTGGCTGATCTTTATTTAGCAGCAATATTTGCTACACTGAGGCACCTTACTTTGAAAATAGCTGATCTACAAGCTCAAACTACAACCTTGTAGATCAGCTATTGTTGGCTAAAGTTCTCCCTGGAAAAGGGATGCTATGGTTCAAGTGGTTTAATGTAAAATAATAATAAAAAGTTCCTATCCCACAATGATTTGGTGGGCCCCTGTATAGTAACTCTGAGGACCCCCTAGGGGTCATGGGCCCCCTGTGGAAGACCCCTGGTATAGGCTACTACTATTTATTTTATATCAGAGCCCAGCTACAAATACTTTTATGCTTCATTTATGATCTAATTTGACGTTATTCTGGAACAGGAGCAGAGTGAGGAATGTAATGAGAACTTATAGGCCCAGAGGTCAGTCCGGGAGGTCCCAGGTGAGGAAACACCCCTACCAAAAGTCAAAAAAGATTCTTCTGACCACTTTAAAAGTTTAAGAAATCAACTCAGAATGTTTTAAAACATACAAAACAATTCTAATATTATGAAAATCGGACATTAACTGGCTGGCATACTGTTCTGGGAGGTCCCAAATAGATGACCCCCCCAGAAACGGGGTGGGGGTCGGGAAAATTTGAACC
Source organism: Protomyctophum parallelum (assembly GCF_964188405.1). NCBI lineage: Eukaryota > Metazoa > Chordata > Actinopteri > Myctophiformes > Myctophidae > Protomyctophum > Protomyctophum parallelum. The sequence continues at coordinate 5,104,613 of NC_139718.1, read as the reverse complement.
CCATCATTTTCTCATAGTTTGGACCCTATAGAACCAAGATCTGCAAAAAAATCAATTTTAGCACAAAAATCCTACGGGAGCTGTTTTTTTGACGCATCGTACCTATGCATGCGTGTCTCCTCTTCCTCTCTCTCTCTCTCTCTCTCTCTCTGCAAGAGAGACGTGAGGCTCCATATCCGCTGCTCTGAGGGATGATGACAAGCTGCGATCAGAGCGTTACGGAGCTGTGACTGAACGCGCCTCACACCCTCAAGACATGTCTTCTTGAAATAAACACTCATTGGATAAAATGAGCAACTTCCACTGACATGAATAGCGGAGGGGGCGGAGCTTCGCTCCAGTTCAGTCTCTATCCTTTTAATACTCTATGGTTCAAACCCACGTGGTGCAACCAGCTTTGTGGAGCGTCTACAGTCTACACACACACACCAATAGACCCGTGGTCGGGGGAGGGGAGCCGGGCGGGGAAGGTGATAATTGTTGCCATATTTTCCCCCAAAGAATCACACTTAGTATCACAAGAGTCATTCCGGCCAAGGCTCAAGGCATCTGTGGTTTATTAATCTGTGCCAGCTGGACATTTTATACTATTTTATTTTTCACCTGGACTGATTTCTTGACTATTAGTCATGGCTGCCAGTTCCCACCTGATGTTGTGCGTGAGTTCAGACTGATCCAGACCGTACTGAATAACTGCCAATTTGCATAAGGTCTTAAGACTAGGACTTAGGTCTAAGATAAACAGGTCACCAGCGGGGTTGTTCCGTCTATCAAAGAGGAAGACACGATCTCCCACCATGCAAGGGAGTTTTACAGAGGTGGACAGAGTACTCAACCCCTGGTTTACTTGAGTAAGAGTACAAATATACGACTTGGACAGATTTAGTACTCCGACCACTACTGGTAAAAGTACAGCTCAGTCAAAACCAAATCTTAAAAAGCCGCTGGTAAAAAAAATTTTTGTTGAAACAAAAGACTAGTCTAGTCTAGGGTTGTCATTATGTGAAGTTCCAGCAACCACGGAGGCAGTGGGTTCAAATCAAGGGGCCAGCTAGGCACTCCAATGTTGAAGCGCTGGGCCTTAGTGGTAAGAGGAAGGACTGCAGGCGGACCCATGGATTCATGACGAGGAAACCCCGTGCAGCAGCTGGGCTTTAACATTGAGCGCTCGGTTGCACTTCCGCATTTGACCTCCAAATTTTGGAGGTCAAATGCAGAAATGCGCCCCCAAAAGGCGGAAATAGACGGTCCCTCCGGCGGCTTCAAAACGCCACTGAGCAACTTCCACTGACATGAATAGCGGAGGGGGCGGAGCTTCGCTCCAGTTCAGTCTCTATCCTTTTAATACTCTATGGTTCAAACCCACCGTGGTGCAACCAGCTTTGTGGAGCGTCTACAGTCTACACACACACACCAATAGACCCGTGGTCGGGGGAGGGGAGCCGGGCGGGTAAGGTGATAATTGTTGCCATATTTTCCCGCAAAGAATCACACTTAGTAACACAAGAGTCATTCCGGCCAATCATCTTTATGCACTTTGCTCAGCCAATCAAATCATCGCTATGGGGTGATCAGCCAATCGTCAGCCAATGTTCGAGTTCACACAGATCCACAAAGCTGGGCATAGGAGAGGCTAGCGCCCCTCAATAGAAGAAAGGAGGTTCTTAATTGGTGCAGGTTCCAAATAAGAAGCATTATTTGGTTCCACTGCAAAATACAGAGATATCTTTATAGACAGAGCTCAAGGCATCTGTGGTTTATTAATCTGTGCCAGCTGGACATTTTATACTATTTTATTTTTCACCTGGACTGATTTCTTGACTATTAGTCATGGCTGCCAGTTCCCACCTGATGTTGTGCGTGAGTTCAGACTGATCCAGACCGTACTGAATAACTGCCAATTTGCATAAGGTCTTAAGACTAGGACTTAGGTCTAAGATAAACAGGTCACCAGCAGGGTTGTTCCGTCTATCAAAGAGGAAGACACGATCTCCCACCATGCAACAGCACATGAAAGACATCTGAGGCGGGCGTTTCCAATTGGGCTCGACCTTCTTCCAGGAGAATGACTCTAGATTGAATTTCCACACATCTTTGAAGGTCTGGTTCATGTTGTAACCACCATATATGTACAGCTCTCCATTGAAGGTAAATGCTGAATGACCCCAGCGTCCTTCTGGAAGAAGCTGTGCAGAAGGCGTGCTCAGCCAACAACTGGTCTCTGTGTCAAACACACTGATGTTGTTGTAGTAGATCCCAGGCCCCCCATGGCCCCCAAATACAAACATCTTTGTCCCGATGATGGTAGCAGAGTGACTTGATGAAGCATGTGGTGGCGTTCCTCTGGTGTTAATTAAAGTCCAGACCATTGTGGCTGTTTCCAACTTGTAGATGTCATTATTGCGTTTAATCATTCGGTTGTATCCTCCATAGACATACATGACCTTCTCCAAGACACAGGCTGAGTGGTAGCTCCTCCCTTCTGGAACAGTCCCAGAAGCCTTGGTTCTGACCCACAGATGGGTGTCCACATCAAATGCATAAAGCATGTTAAGCATGTTGTACTCCCCTCCACAGAAGCCTCCCCAGATGTAGACAACATCTTCTATTAGCACAACTGTGTGGCATTGGCGATAGGAGGGACCCTCAAGGTGATCTTCTCCTCTTCCATTTGTCTCTGGGGTCAACTTCCTCCAGCGCAAAGACACTGTGTTGAAGACGTTCACATCCATCTGATCACGGTTTCCATCACAACGTCCTCCAAAGGTGAACACTTCATCCTGCACTGCAACAGCAACACAACCGGATGTGTCTGGTCCTTCACTCAGATGTACCGTCCAGCAGAACATTGCTCACTCTGTATATCAGGTAAGATTCTTATTAAAAACAGCAGAGTCCCAAATGTCTGTGTTATACATCGCTTATATTGGTTTGGCGGCACAACTATCACGTAAAGATAAGTTGGGTTGGCCAATCAGGGTAGCCGATGACTATTGATATTCCCAACATTGCAAATTGATCACTGGCATAATCACGTATTGAGGAAAGACCCCCCCCCCCCCCCCCAGAGAGTACGTATAGGGCATTAGTCCTAATCCTCCTCCCAGCCAACACTCCCCACTGACAGGTAGTCAGTCGGGAAAAGCATGAATGTCTATTTCAAACAAAGTGTTTTTTGACTGGGGGGGGGGTCATATTTTGACAGCAGGAATTGCCTGTCATAATTTGACCCCCCAGTATTAGGATGTATTAGGATGTTGATATTCATTAATCAGCCAACACTCCCCCCCCTCCCCCCCGAGAGGACGTATAGGGCCTTGCGTACAGGTTCTGTATTTCTGCCCTGTGTCGTATACTGCAGTCTAATGTCTTAAAAAAAAGCAATTGTAGACGCAAAAAAAAGAGAAAATAACTAAAAAGAGCCCCGCAAACTAATTGTTCAACCTCATGCATGGCATCCCCACCCACGCCCCGCCCATACCCATACCCATCCACCCACCCACTAAGGCTGTCCCCAAACATTCAAGGTTCCAATGTTCGCTCGTTATAGGGTTGGCACTCGAATCTTAATTAATGGGCTTGAACCATTCGTTTTTTTTATATTATTTTTATTTAAACAAATGTCATTTTTATAAAAAAATATATTAGTATTTTTTTCCTTTTTAATTACCTTGAAAATATATCTCGGCGAGAATGCGATATGAGCATGTAAAAAAAAAGTAAGTTTCTAGTGCATTCCTGTCAGAAGTTATGATACATGATACATGTGTGGGTGGCACCCACACATGTACCGGAGTCAGTTTCACAAGATTCTGCAATTTCCTGAAGTATGCATGCGTGTCTCCTCTCCCTCCCTCTCCCTCCCTCTCTCTCTCTCTCTCTGCAAGAGAGACGTGAGGCTCCATATCCGCTGCTCTGAGGGATGATGACAAGCTGCAATCAGAGCGTTACGGAGCTGTGACTGAACGCGCCTCACACCCTCAAGACATGTCTTCTTGAAATAAACACTCATTGGATAAAATGTCCATCATGCTTGGTTGAAGGGAATTTTACAGAGGTGGACAGAGTACTCGACCCCTGGTTTACTTGAGTAAGAGTACAAATATACGACCTGGTCAGATTTAGTAAAGTAAAAGTATAGCTCAGTCAAAAACAAATCTTAAAAAGCCGCTAGGAAAAAAACAATGTTGAAACAAAAGATTAGTCTAGTCTAGGGTTGTCATTATCTGCAGTTCCAGCAACCACGGAGGCAGTGGGTTCAAACCCACCGTGGTGCAACCAGCTTTGTGGAGCGTCTACAGTCTACACACACACCAATAGACCCGTGGTGGGGGGAGGGGAGCCGGGCAGGGAAGGTGATAATTGTTGCCGTACTTATTCCCAAAATGAATGTGAAGTTAGAGGGCACAAATTTCATCACACATCACATTCCGTGATCAGCCAATCATATCGCCATAAGAGTCATTCCGGCCAATCACATTGGGCGTCTTCACTTTTCTGCCCACACTTTTATCTTCAATATGCACTTTGCTCAGCCAATCAAATCATCGGTATGGGGTGATCAGCCAATCGTCAGCCAATGTTTGAGTTCACACAGACCCACAAAGCTGGGCATAGGAGAGGCTAGCGCCCCTCAATAGAAGAAAGGAGGTTCTTAATAAGAAGCATTCTTTGGTTCCACTGCAAAATACAGAGATATCTTTATAGACAGAGCTCAAGGCATCTGTGGCTTATTAATCTGTGCCAGCTGGACATTTTATACTATTTTATTTTTCACCTGGACTGATTTCTTGACTATTAGTCATGGCTGCCAGTTCCCACCTGATGTTGTGCGTGAGTTCAGACTGATCCAGACCGTACTGAATAACTGCCAGCTTGCATAAGGTCTTAAGACTAGGACTTAGGTCTAAGATAAACAGGTCACCAGCGGGGTCGTTCCGTCTATCAAAGAGGAAGACACGATCTCCCACCATGCAACAGCACATGAAAGACATCTGAGGCGGGCGTTTCCAATTGGGCTCGACCTTCTTCCAGGAGAATGACTCTAGATTGTATTTCCACACATCTTTGAAGGTCTGGTTCATGTTGTTACCACCATATATGTACAGCTCTCCATTGAAGGTAAAGGCTGAATGACCCCAGCGTCCTTCTGGAAGAAGCCGTGCAGAAGGCGTGCTCAGCCAACAGCTGGTCTCTGTGTCAAACACACTGATGGTGTTGTATTTGACCCCAGACCCCCCATGGCCCCCAAATACAAACATCTTTGTCCCGATGATGGTGGCAGAGTGACTTGATGAAGCATGTGGTGGCGTTCCTCTGGTGTTAATTAAAGTCCAGACCATTGTGGCTGTTTCCAACTTGTAGATGTCATTATTGCGTTTAATCATTCGGTTGTATCCTCCATAGACATACATGACCTTCCCCAAGACACAGGCTGAGTGGTTTATCCTCCATTCAGGAACAGTCCCAGAAGCCTTGGTTCTGACCCACAGATGGGTGTCCACATCAAATGCATAAAGCATGTTACAGTACTCCCCTCCACAGTAGCCTCCCCAGATGTAGACAACATCTTCTATTAGCACAGCTGTGTGGCATTGGCGATGGGAGGGACCCTCGAGGTGATCTTCTCCTCTTCCATTTGTCTCTGGGGTCAACTTCCTCCAGCGCAGAGACACTGTGTTGAAGACGTTCACATCCATCTGATCACGGTTTACATCACAACATCCTCCAAAGGTGAACACTTCATCCTTCACTGCAACAGCAACACAACCTGATGTGTCTGGTCCTCCATGCAGATGTACCGTCCAGCAGAACATTGCTCACTCTGTATATCAGCTCAGATTCTTATTAAAAACAGCAGAGTCCCAAATGTCTGTGTTATACATCGCTTATATTGGTTTGGCGGCACAACTATCACGTAAAGATTGGCCTATGAACAAAGCCGATAAGTTGGGTTGGCCAATCAGGGAAGCCGATGACCATTGATATTCCCAACATTGCAAATTGATCACTGGCATAATCACGTATTGAGGAAAGACCCCCCCCCCCAGAGAGTACGTATAGGGCCTTAGTCCTAATCCTCCTCCCAGCCAACACTCCCCACTGACAGGTAGTCAGTCGGGAAAAGCATGAATGTCGATTTCAAACAAAGTGTTTTTTGACTGGGGGGGGGGGGGGGGGGGGGGCATATTTTGACAGCAGGAATTGCCTGTCATAATTTGACCCCCCAGTATTAGGATGTATTAGGATGTTGATATTCATTAATCAGCCAACACTCCCCCCCCCCCCCCCCCCCCAGAGGACGTATAGGGCCTTACGTACAGGTTCTGTATTTCTGCCCTGTGTCGTATACTGCAGTCTAATGTCTTAAAAAAAGCAATTGTAGACGCAAAAAAAGAGAAAATAACTAAAAAGAGCCCCGCAAACTAATTGTTCACCCTCATGCATGCCATCCCCACCCACGCCCGCCCATACCCATACCCATCCACCCACCCACTAAGGCTGTCCCCAAACATTCAAGGTTCCAATGTTCGCTCGTTATAGGGTTGGCACTCAAATCTTAATTAATGGGCTTGAACCATTCGTTTTTTTTATATTATTTTTATTAAAAGAAATATTTATTTTTTTCCTTTTTTATTACCTTGAAAATATATCTCGGCGAGAATGCGATATGAGCATGTAAAAAAAAAAGTAAGTTTCTAGTGCATTCCTGTCAGAAGTTATGATACATGATACATGTGTGGGTGGCACCCACACATGTACCGGAGTCAGTTTCACAAGATTCTGCAATTTCCTGAAGTATGCATGCGTGTCTCCTCTCCCTCCCTCTCTCTCTCTGCAAGAGAGACGTGAGGCTCCATATCCGCTGCTCTGAGGGGTAATGACAAGCTGCGATCAGAGCGTTACGGAGCTGTGACTGAACGCGCCTCACACCCTCAAGACATGTCTTCTTGAAATAAACACTCGTTGGATAAAATGTCCATCATGCTTGGTTGAAGGGAGTTTTACAGAGGTGGACAGAGTACTCAACCCCTGGTTTACTTGAGTAAGAGTAGGCTACAAATATACGACCTGGTCAGATTTAGTAAAGTAAAAGTATAGCTCAGTCAAAAACAAATCTTAAAAAGCCGCTGGTAAAAAAAAATAATGTTGAAACAAAAGACTAGTCTAGTCTAGGGTTGTCATTATGTGAAGTTCCAGCAACCACAGAGGCAGTGGGTTCAAACCCACCGTGGTGCAACCAGCTTTGTGGAGCGTCTACAGTCTACACACACAGACCCGTGGTCGGGGGAGGGGAGCCGGGCGGGGAAGGTGATAATTGTTGCCATATTTTCCCCCAAAGAATCACACTTATTATCACAAGAGTGATTCCGGCCAATCATCTTTATGCACTTTCCTCAGCCAATCAAATCATCGCTATGGGGTGATCAGCCAATCGTCAGCCAATGTTTGAGTTCACACAGACCCACAAAGCTGGGCATAGGAGAGGCTAGCGCCCCTCAATAGAAGAAAGGAGGTTCTTAATTGATGCAGGTTCCAAATAAGAAGCATTATTTGGTTCCACTGCAAAATACAGAGATATCTTTATAGACAGAGCTCAAGGCATCTGTGGTTTATTAATCTGTGCCAGCTGGACATTTTATACTATTTTATTTTTCACCTGGACTGATTTCTTGACTATTAGTCATGGCTGCCAGTTCCCACCTGATGTTGTGCGTGAGTTCCGACTGATCCAGACCGTACTGAATAACTGCCAGCTTGCATAAGGTCTTAAGACTAGGACTTAGGTCTAAGATAAACAGGCCACCAGCGGGGTTGTTCCGTCTATCAAAGAGGAAGACACGATCTCCCACCATGCAACAGCCAATGGAAGACCTCCGAGGTGGGCGTTTCCCCTTGGGCTTGACCTTCTTCCAGGAGAATGACTCTAGATTGAATATCCACAGATCATTGAAGGTCTGGTTCCAGGTGCGACCACCATATATGTACAGCTCTCCATTGAAGGTAAAGGCTGAATGACCCCAGCGTCCTTCTGGAAGAAGCCGTGCAGAAGGCGTGCTCAGCCAACAGCTGGTCTCTGTGTCAAACACACTGATGGTGTTGTATTTGACCCCAGCCCCCCCACGGCCCCCAAATACAAACATCTTTGTCCCGATGATGGTGGCAGAGTGACTTGATGAAGCATGTGGTGGCGTTCCTCTGGTGTTCATTAAAGTCCAGACCATTGTGGTGGTGTCCAACTTGTAGATGTCATTATTGCGTTCAAACATTTGCTTGTATCCTCCATAGACATACATGACCTTCCCCAAGACACAGGCTGAATGGCAGCACCTCCCTTCTGGAACAGTCCCAGAAGCCTTGGTTCTGACCCACAGATGGGTGTCCACATCAAATGCATAAAGCCTGTTACAGTACTCCCCTCCACAGTAGCCTCCCCAGACGTAGACAACATATTCTATTAACACAGCTGTGTGGCATTGGCGATGGGAGGGACCCTCAAGGTGATCTTCTCCTCTTCCATTTATCTCTGGGGTCAACTTCCTCCAGCGCAGAGACACTGTGTTGAAGACGTTCACATCCATCTGATCACGGTTTACATCACAACGTCCTCCAAAGGTGAACACTTCATCCTTCACTGCAACAGCAACACAACCGGATGTGTCTGGTCCTCCATTCAGATGTACCGTCCAGCAGAACATTGCTCACTCTGTATATCAGGGAAGATTCTTATTAAAAACAGTAGAGTCCCAAATGTCTGTGTTATACATCGCTTATATTGGTTTGGCGGCACAACTATCACGTAAAGATTGGCCTATGAACAAAGCCGATAAGTTGCGTTGGCCAATCAGGGAAGCCGATGCCTAGTGATATTCCCAACATTGCAAATTGATCACTGGCATAATCACGTATTGAGGAAAGATCCCCCCCCCCCCCCCCAGAGAGTACGTATAGGGCCTTAGTCCTAATCCTCCTCCCAGCCAACACTCCCCACTGACAGGTAGTCAGTCGGGAAAAGCATGAATGTCTATTTCAAACAAAGTGTTTTTTGACTGGGGGGGGGGGGGGGGGGGGTCATATTTTGACAGCAGGAATTGCCTGTCATAATTTGACCCCCCAGTATTAGGATGTATTAGGATGTTGATATTCATTAATCAGCCAACACTCCCCCCCCCCCCCCCAGAGGACGTATAGGGCCTTACGTACAGGTTCTGTATTTCTGCCCTGTGTCGTATACTGCAGTCTGATGTCTTAAAAAAAGCAATTGTAGACGCAAAAAAAAGAGAAAATAACTAAAAAGAGTCCCGCAAACTAATTGTTCAACCTCATGCATGGCATCCCCACCCACGCCCCGCCCATACCCATACCCATCCACCCACCCACTAAGGCTGTCCCCAAACATTCAAGGTTCCAATGTTCGCTCGTTATAGGGTTGGCACTCGAATCTTAATTAATGGGCTTGAACCATTCGGTTTTTTTATATTATTTTAATTAAAAGAAATATTTATTATTTTCCTTTTTCATTACCTTGAAAATATATCTCGGCGAGAATGCGATATGAGCATGTAAAAAAAAAGTAAGTTTCTAGTGCATTACTGTCAGAAGTTATGATACATGATACATGTGTGGGTGGCACCCACACATGTACCGGAGTCAGTTTCACAAGATTCTGCAATTTCCTGAAGTATGCATGCGTGTCTCCTCTCTCTCTCTCTCTCTCTGCAAGAGAGACGTGAGGCTCCATATCCGCTGCTCTGAGGGATGATGACAAGCTGCGATCAGAGCGTTACGGAGCTGTGACTGAACGCGCCTCACACCCTCAAGACATGTATTCTTGAAATAAACACTCATTGGATAAAATGTCCATCATCCTTGATTGAAGGGAGTTTTACAGAGGTGGACCGAGTACTCGACCCCTGGTTTACTTGAGTAAGAGTAGGCTACAAATATACGACCTGGTCAGATTTAGTACTCCGACCACTACTGGTAAAAGTATAGCTCAGTCAAAACCAAATCTTAAAAAGCCGCTGGTAAAAAAAAGAATTGTTGAAACAAAAGACTAGTCTAGTCTAGGGTTGTCATTATCTGCAGTTCCAGCAACCACGGAGGCAGTGGGTTCAAATCAAGGGGCCAGCTAGGCACTCCAATGTTGAAGCGCTGGGCCCTAGTGGTAAGAGGAAGGACTGCAGGCGGACCCGTGGATTCATGACGAGGAAACCCCGTGCAGCAGCTGGGCTTTAACATTGAGCGCTCGGTTGCACTTCCGCATTTGACCTCCAAATTTTGGAGGTCAAATGCGGAAATGCGCTGCAAAAGGCGTAAATAGACGGTCCCTCCGGCGGCTTCAAAACGCCACTGAGCAACTTCCACTGACATGAATAGCGGAGGGGGCGGAGCTTCGCTCCAGTTCAGTCTCTATCCTGTTAATACTCTATGGTTCAAACCCACTGTGGTGCAACCAGCTTTGTGGAGCGTCTACAGTCTACACACACACACCAATAGACCCGTGGTGGGGGGAGGGGAGCCGGGCGGGGAAGGTGATAATTGTTGCCATATTTTCCCCCAAAGAATCATCTTTATGCACTTTGCTCAGCCAATCAAATCATCGCTATGGGGTGATCAGCCAATCGTCAGCCAATGTTTGAGTTCACACAGACCCACAAAGCTGGGCATAGGAGAGGCTAGCGCCCCTCAATAGAAGAAAGGAGGTTCTTAATTGGTGCAGGTTCCAAATAAGAAGCATTATTTGGTTCCACTGCAAAATACAGAGATATCTTTATAGACAGAGCTCATGTCATCTGTGGTTTATTAATCTGTGCCAGCTGGACATTTTATACTATTTTATTTTTCACCTGGACTGATTTCTTGACTATTAGTCATGGCTGCCAGTTCCCACCTGATGTTGTGCGTGAGTTCAGACTGATCCAGACCGTACTGAATAACTGCCAGCTTGCATAAGGTCTTAAGACGAGGACTTAGATCTAAGATAAACAGGTCACCAGCGGGGTTGTTCCGTTTATCAAAGAGGAAGACACGATCTCCCACCATGCAACAGCACATGAAAGACATCTGAGGCGGGCGTTTCCAATTGGGCTCGACCTTCTTCCAGGAGAATGACTCTAGATTGAATTTCCACACATCTTTGAAGGTCTGGTTCATGTTGTTACCACCATATATGTACAGCTCTCCATTGAAGGTAAAGGCTGAATGACCCCAGCGTCCTTCTGGAAGAAGCTGTGCAGAAGGCGTGCTCAGCCAACAGCTGGTCTCTGTGTCAAACACACTGATGGTGTTGTAGTGGACCCCAGACCCCCCATGGCCCCCAAATACAAACATCTTTGTCCCGATGAAGGTAGCAGAGTGACTTGATGAAGCATGTGGTGGCGTTCCTCTGGTATTAATTAAAGTCCAGACCATTGTTGCTGTTTCCAACTTGTAGATGTCATTATTGCGTTTAATCATTCGGTTGTATCCTCCATAGACATACATGACCTTCCCCAAGACACAGGCTGAGTGGTTCATCCTCCATTCAGGAACAGTCCCAGAAGCCTTGGTTCTGACCCACAGATGGGTGTCCACATCAAATGCATAAAGCATGTTACAGTACTCCCCTCCACAGTAGCCTCCCCAGATGTAGACAACATCTTCTATTAGCACAGCTGTGTGGCATTGGCGATGGGAGGGACCCTCAAGGTGATCTTCTCCTCTTCCATTTGTCTCTGGGGTCAACTTCCTCCAGCGCAGAGACACTGTGTTGAAGACGTTCACATCCATCTGATCACGGTTTACATCACAACGTCCTCCAAAGGTGAACACTTCATCCTTCACTGCAACAGCAACACAACCGGATGTGTCTGGTCCTCCACTCAGATGTACCGTCCGGCAGAACATTGCTCACTCTGTATATCAGGTAAGATTCTTATTAAAAACAGCAGAGTCCCAAATGTCTGTGTTATACATTGCTTATATTGGTTTGGCGGCACAACTATCACGTAAAGATAAGTTGGGTTGGCCAATCAGGGAAGCCGATGACTATTGATATTCCCAACATTGCAAATTGATCACTGGCATAATCACGTATTGAGGAAAGACCCCCCCCCAGAGAGTACGTATAGGGCCTTAGTCCTAATCCTCCTCCCAGCCAACACTCCCCACTGACAGGTAGTCAGTCGGGGAAAGCATGAATGTCTATTTCAAACAAAGTGTTTTTTGACTGGGGGGGGGGGGGGGCATATTTTGACAGCAGGAATTGCCTGTCATAATTTGACCCCCCAGTATTAGGATGTATTAGGATGTTGATATTCATTAATCAGCCAACACTCCCCCCCCCCCCCCCCCAAGAGTACGTATAGGGCCTTACGTACAGGTTCTGTATTTCTGCCCTGTGTCGTATACTGCAGTCTAATGTCTTTAAAAAAAGCAATTGTAGACGCAAAAAAAGAGAAAATTACTAAAAAGAGCCCCGCAAACTAATTGTTCACCCTCATGCATGCCATCCCCACCCACGCCCGCCCATACCCATACCCATCCACCCACCCACTAAGGCTGTCCCCAAACATTCAAGGTTCCAATGTTCGCTCGTTATAGGGTTGGCACTCGAATCTTAATTAATGGGCTTGAACCATTCGTTTTTTTATATTATTTTTATTTAAACAAATGTCATTTTTATAAAAAAATATATTAGTATTCTTTCCTTTTTTATTAACTTGAAAATATATCTCGGCGAGAATGTGATATGAGCATGTAAAAAAAAAAGTAAGTTTCTAGTGCATTCCTGTCAGAAGTTATGATACATGATACATGTGTGGGTGGCACCCACACATGTACCGGAGTCAGTTTCACAAGATTCTGCAATTTCCTGAAGTATGCATGCGTGTCTCCTCTCCCTCCCTCTCTCTCTCTGCAAGAGAGACGTGAGGCTCCATATCCGCTGCTCTGAGGGGTAATGACAAGCTGCGATCAGAGCGTTACTGTGACTGAACGCGCCTCACACCCTCAAGACATGTCTTCTTGAAATAAACACTCATTGGATAAAATGTCCATAATGCTTGGTTGAAGGGAGTTTTACAGAGGTGGACCGAGTACTCGACACCTGGTTTACTTGAGTAAGAGTACAAATATACGACCTGGTCAGATTTAGTAAAGTAAAAGTATAGCTCAGTCAAAAACAAATCTTAAAAAGCCGCTGGTAAAAATAATAATTGTTGAAACAAAAGACTAGTCTAGTCTAGGGTTGTCATTATGTGAAGTTCCATCAACCACGGAGGCAGTGGGTTCAAACCCACCGTGGTGCAACCAGCTTTGTGGAGCGTCTACAGTCTACACACACACCAATAGACCTGTGGTCGGGGGAGGGGAGCCGGGCGGGGAAGGGGATAATTGTTGCCGTACTTATTCCCAAAATGAATGTGAAGTTAGAGGGCACAAATATCATCACACATCACATTCCGTGCTCAGCCAATCATATCGCCATAAGAGTCATTCCGGCCAATCACATTTGGCGTCACTTTTCTGCCCACACTTTTATCTTCAATATGCACTTTGCTCAGCCAATCAAATCATCGGTATGGGGTGATCAGCCAATCGTCAGCCAATGTTTGAGTTCACACAGACCCACAAAGCTGGGCATAGGAGAGGCTAGCGCCCCTCAATAGAAGAAAGGAGGTTCTTAATAAGAAGCATTCTTTGGTTCCACTGCAAAATACAGAGATATCTTTATAGACAGAGCTCAAGGCATCTGTGGCTTATTAATCTGTGCCAGCTGGACATTTTATACTATTTTATTTTTCACCTGGACTGATTTCTTGACTATTAGTCATGGCTGCCAGTTCCCACCTGATGTTGTGCGTGAGTTCAGACTGATCCAGACCATACTGAATAACTGCCAGCTTGCATAAGGTCTTAAGACTAGGACTTAGATCTAAGATAAACAGGTCACCAGCGGGGTTGTTCCGTCTATCAAAGAGGAAGACACGATCTCCCACCATGCAACAGCACATGAAAGACCTCTGAGGCAGGCGTTTCCCCTTGGGCTCGACCTTCTTCCAGGAGAATGACTCTAGATTGAATTTCCACAGATCATTGCAGGTCTGGTTCATGTTGTTACCACCATATATGTACAGCTCTCCATTGAAGGTAAAGGTTGAATGCCCCCTGCGTCCTTCTGGAAGAAGCCGTGCAGAAGGCGTGCTCAGCCAACAGCTGGTCTCTGTGTCAAACACACTGATGGTGTTGTATTTGACCCCAGACCACCCAGAGCCCCCAAATACAAACATCTTTGTCCCGATGATGGTGGCAGAGTGACTTGATGAAGCATGTGGTGGTGTTCCTCTGGTGTTAATTAAAGTCCAGACCATTGTGGTGGTGTCCAACTTGTAGATGTTATTATTGCGTACAGACATTTGGTTGTATCCTCCATAGACATACATGACCTTCCCCAAGACACAGGCTGAGTGGTAGCTCCTCCATTCTGGAAGAGTCCCAGAAGCCTTGGTTCTGACCCACAGATGGGTGTCCACATCAAATGCATAACGCATGTTACAGTACTCCCCTCCACAGGAGCCTCCCCAGATGTAGACAACATCTTCTATTAGCACAGCTGTGTGGCCTCGGCAATAGGAGGGACCCTCAAGGTGAGCTTCTCCTCTTCCATTTGTCTCTGGGGTCAACTTCCTCCAGCGCAGAGACACTGTGTTGAAGACGTTCACATCCATCTGATCACGGTTTCCATCACAACATCCTCCAAAGGTGAACACTTCATCCTTCACTGCAACAACAACACAACCGGATGTGTTTGGTCCTCCATTCAGATGTACCGTCCAGCAGAACATTGCTCACTCTGTATATCAGGTAAGATTCTTATTAAAAACAGCAGAGTCCCAAATGTCTGTGTTATACATCGCTTATATTGGTTTGGCGGCACAACTATCACGTAAAGATTGGCCTATGAACAAAGCCGATAAGTTGGGTTGGCCAATCAGGGAAGCCGATGCCTATTGATATTCCCAACATTGCAAATTGATCACTGGCATAATCACGTATTGAGGAAAGACCCCCCCCCCCCCCCCCCAGAGAGTACGTATAGGGCCTTAGTCCTAATCCTCCTCCCAGCCAACACTCCCCACTGACAGGGGGTCCGTTTCAACGGTGTACTGCAGCTGCCAATGCAATCCCTATATGTGACCAGTGCCAACAAAACATGCCTCATGTCGCCAGAATGAACATGCCTTAAATCAATAAATAAACTCGTTTTTTTTTTTTATGTGATTTTCTTTTTTTTTCATATTTATACAGTTTGAATGTTGAAGAAGGTTTTCATTCAAACAGATTGTTCATTTGGGCAAATGAAATGTATACATTTATACGTCAAAGTGGGCTTGTTTTTTAACAAGTTTCTGGGGCAGAAGAGCGCAGTTCCGAGATTTGCATGTTGTTTACAATTGGTCCTGGAATCTCTTTGTCCTCAGGTTTCACGCTCTGATCACCGCCCATTAGCGTGCTTGTGTTTGTAAACACAGAAGTATTCTACATGGCTATAGTATAGTATGGAGGAGCATTTGGGTTAGACTTTACAGAAAATAAACAAAACCACGTATAGCTACTCGCTGAAATACACTTCCCAGCTTGGAGTCTTTCACCAACAAACAGGCTAGAAACTAGCTAGCCTAGTTAGCTTGTCGTGTGTTAAAGAGCAAAGAGATCACACGTCTTTTCTTTTAATCACAACTCGCTCATTTCTTGCTCATTTAAAAAAAGGTTATATACTATGTAAACTATGAAATGCAGGCTTTCATTTGGTATATAGAACGTTTGTGTAGGCCCTCTCTACGAAACGGTATCAAGTGAAAAGGAAATGTCGGAAATCGGTTTATTGTGTAAAAGATTGGATACGTCTTTTCAAATACGGCCGTTAGTACTGTTAATTCAACATCCGGTGAGGGGAGGATACGGATCGTGTATGTATTGTGTATATAAATCAGCGCAGACAGTGGGTGGCCTTTAGACCGGATGTAAGCCTTGCACACTAAATAGACACCAGGCATTGTGACTGCATGTGGACAGATCTGTTTATTAAAATAGCAAATCTACAAGCGCACAACATCATAGCCTGATGCGTCGATTTTATTTATTTAAAATACTGGGTCAATTGTCTGACTTTGATTGCTTAAAGTAGACCTGCATAAAATGGTGTACTGCAGCTATTTACAACCAGGTAGTGTATAAGTTAAATTGAACACTTAACTTAATATTTAATACTTGAATACTTATACTTAGTATTTAACACTTAGTACTTTCAAAAGGGTTTATTGGGGCACCTTACAAATTGCATTGTTTGTTCTACTGGCTTAAACATGTCAGTGTTTCTAGTGTTGCACTGTTGACAGCTAAAACGTCCTATTGTCTCTTGTCCCTCCCATTGTCACACCCACTTCTGTCCAGCTCTAAGGTGATAAAATGTTGTGAATATTGAAAAGGGCTTTTCTCAGCTTTGGGTGAAAGGCCCCAGTCATTTTAAAATGGTTATATCTCCTTCAATTATTGTCCAATTTCATTGAATGATACATCATATGAAAGCTTACATTCTGTACTTTAATAATCTGTAAAAATCTGAAAAATGGAAAAGGCGACATGAGGCATGTTTTGTTGGCACTGGTCACATATGAGAGGCATCATAAAATACCCTCATTTCACTGGTCCATTACTGAGGCTGTATAGCGATTTTGTTTGGGTTCCAATAAAGTGTCCCATGTGTTTGATTTGTCCTTTTCAATGTCACATACCATGCCATCTCAATATACAACCCACAATGTACTATAATAATTATACTCCATCAATTTGTGAAAAGTGCTATCATTGTGAATCTCAAGTCAAAGGCGGGGCTTTTCAGAGTAAAATCGGCTTCATCTGCAGGGCACTCTAGCGCCTTTATTTTAGAAAGATTGCGGTGCGCTGGAAGTGTTAAAATGAATGCTCTCTCATACGCAAGATAATCAAATGATATATCGTTGCTGTTATATAGGCAGAAAACCTCTTCTCTCCATATTCTATAGCTCTATGTGTTTTATCGTAAATTAACGCCCTAGTGCAGAGGGGTGGTTTTCAACCCTTTTCACGTCAAGGCCCATTCTTTATTCAGGAACCACCTTTTGATGACATTTAGCCTCTCAGACCCAGAACTAAAGAATATGTTGTTGTCGTTGGATAAGATTTTGTCCACAATTCCATGCTGTTCATGCAGGCAGACAGCTTGGAAAGAATTACAATTATTCTACATTCTCCAATTGTGTAGAGCAGGGGTCTGCGACCTTTTTTAAATTAAGTGCCATGTTTTTATTTTCTAGAAGTCAGTGTGCCATATCAACATTCATTCATTTTAATGACACCACGTGAAAAATTCCAACATATTTTGCTTGTCCACAGATATGAAGTTTCTCCTGATTTTTAAATGTTTTCTTTCACGTTGTTATAATGATCATTAGAGTCAAGGCAATGACAGAGTTCAGTTTTAATGAATGTAGAATGCAGGATGTAATTTATACAAAAATGTGAGGGACTTCATTTATTTGACTGCATTTTTTTAAATAGTTTATTTAAAACCAAAAATACTCTCACACACTTGCCAGTGTGCCAGTGATCACCCTCCTTTCTGCCTAAGGTTGCCTATCCCTGGTGTAGACTTTAAAACAACAATTTAACTCTTGAGAGTGTAAAATGAAACCAAATTAACCTGTATAGGGGTCCATGTAAAGATCTACAAGGGCCCATTTGGTTAGCAACTCTCCATCATTTAGCTTGGGACCACCTGGAACCCCCTCAAGGACCACTGGTGGTCCCCGGACCACTGGGGACCACCTGGAACCCCCTCAAGGACCACTGGTGGTCCCCGGACCACTGGTTGAAAACCAATGTACTACAGCATCACACACAATGTTCGTCGACTACCATTTTGTCTTTCATGGACAAAAAAACACATAAAAACTAAAGGACTATAAAACTATGACTAAATATACTGTCGATTTAGTTAACAAATAAAAACTAAACTAAAATGTTAGGAAGGGACTAGTGGAGAAGAGATCCAGTATAAGTCATTTTACACTTGGCTGCATGCTGAAAATAGCAGATCTACAAGCTCACAATGACAGCCGGAATGTAGACGGAGTTCAGGAGTTGACCTGGTGAGACGTAGGAGGGGCCCGAACAGGAATCAACCCACAGAGCCTATAGTCCTTCCACGTGCCAGAATCTGGTTCTCTCAGTCCCGGCAGAGTAGTTCCGGAGCAACGTATTGTGTGGCCTTGCTCATTCCCTGATGGACTGATCGAGGGTATAGAGCTACTGGGACGTAAGTCGGTATTTGATCAACCACCGGCCGGGTCGCCTGAGTGAGGGGTATGATGTCGGTAGACCCCGAAACCCCGTTGACCTCAGGATACATCACTGAGGATACGTCCCAGGTGAAACCCCGTTGACCTCAGGATACATCACTGAGGATACGTCCCAGGTGAAACCCCGTTGACCTCAGGATACATCACTGAGGATACGTCCGAGGTGAAACCCTGTTGACCTCAGGATACAGGTATATATATGCAGAGAACATATGTGAACTTTGGAGGCAGCACTATGCTGCTTTGTTCAATTGTGTCAGTAGTGAGCCCTACTGTACAGGCAAGCTACAAGAGAAAGGGGTTCAATTCAGCCCTCATGAGATCCACCAAGCCATAAGGCAACTAGCTGATAATAAAGCTAGTGGCATGGACAATATTTCTGCTGAGCACCTTAAGTTGGCCAGCCCTAGAGTAGCAGCGTTGCTGTCCATCTGCTTTACAGGACTGCTAACACATGGTGTACTGCCAGATTCCTTGCTCACAGTGGTTTTAGTGCCTGTCATTAAGGACAAGGCTGGCAAGGTAGGTAGTATGGACAACTATAGACCTATCGCCCTAGCCAGTATACTGTCTAAAGTTCTGGAAAGGATACTACTAGAAAGGTTAAGTGATTTTATCCACACAACGGACAATCAGTTTGGCTTTAAGGCTAAACATGGCACTGACTTGTGTATTTATGCCTTAAAAGAAGCAGTAGAATCCTACAGAAGACACGGATCAACCATGCTGATAGGTTTTATTGACACTTCCAAAGCCTTTGACCGAATTAACCACTACAAGCTCTTTGTCAAACTGAAGCACTGGTATGCCAAGCAGAGTATGCAGGTAAAATGGGGGAACAGCCTATCCTCCCCCTTCAGTGTAGGCAATGGGGTGAGGCAGGGGGGGCTGCTGTCCCCCGCCCTCTTCAATCTGTATATGGATGACCTGTCAAGGCTGCTGGGAGGGTGTAGGACTGGCTGCATGATAGGTAACACTTTGATCAACCATTTTATGTATGCCGATGATTTGGCCATTGTTTCCCCGTGTAGTGCTGGGTTCCAGCAGCTACTGAACATTTGCTCTGAGTATGGGGTCACGTATGACATCAAATACAATGCCAAAAAGAGTGTGGTAGTCATTTGCAGGACCAAAGGGGGATCGGAAACAGCATTTCCCTGTGTTCTACTTGTCGGATCAAACCCTCTCTGTTTGTAGCAGCTGTAAATATTTGGGGCACATCATTACAGATAAGATGGAAGATGATGCTGACATGTATAGACAGCGTAGAATGCTCTATGTCCAAGCTAATATGTTAGCCAGGAAATTTCACTACTGTTCAGTTGAGGTCAAGGTGAACCTATTTAGAGCTTACTGCACCCCGCTGTATACAGCCCCCTTATGGGTGAATTATAAAAAAGAGAGTCTGCGCAAGCTAAAGGTGGCTTATAACGATGCTCTGAGGATTCTCCTGAAGAAGCCTAGGGGTGGCAGTGCTAGTCAGCTCTTCTGCGACTCTGGTCTAACCACCTTCCAGGCTCTCCTAAGAAACCTCATGTTCAGCTTTAAAAGCAGACTTGATGGCTCACTTAATAATGTGATTAAGGTGTTGACTAATCCTAGGTTTAGCACTGTTAGATACCGCTCCCTGATGTGGAAACATTGGTACGAGTGCCTCTTATAGATTTTCTTATTATTTTTTTACAAGAGAGTTTTTAGAGTTTTATGAACCAATGTATTTATTTGTAACTGTTTTGTATGTTTTTTAATTGTTTTTAGTCTTCTACTGGCTACGGCTGTCAATAAAGTTTCATTGATACATCACTGAGGATACGTCCCAGGTGAAACCCTGTTGACCTCAGGATACATCACTGAGGATACGTCTCAGGTGAAACCCTGTTGACCTCAGGATACATCACTGAGGATACGTCCCAGGTGAAACCCCGTTGACCTCAGGATACATCACTGAGGATACGTCCCAGGTGAAACCCCGTTGACCTCAGGATACATCACTGAGGATACGTCCCAGGTGAAACCCCGTTGACCTCAGGATACATCACTGAGGATACGTCCCAGGTGAAACCCTGTTGACCTCAGGATACATCACTGAGGATACGTCCCAGGTGAAACCCCGTTGACCTCAGGATACATCACTGAGGATACGTCCCAGGTGAAACCCCGTTGACCTCAGGATACATCACTGAGGATACGTCCCAGGTGAAACCATGTTGACCTCAGGATACATCACTGAGGATACGTCCCAGGTGAAACCCCGTTGACCTCAGGATACATCACTGAGGATACGTCCCAGGTGAAACCCCGTTGACCTCAGGATACATCACTGAGGATACGTCCCAGGTGAAACCCCGTTGAACCTCAGGATACATCACTGAGGATACGTCCCAGGTGAAACCCTGTTGACCTCAGGATACATCACTGAGGATACGTCCCAGGTGAAACCCCGTTGACCTCAGGATACATCACTGAGGATACGTCCCAGGTGAAACCCCGTTGACCTCAGGATACATCACTGAGGATACGTTCCAGGTGAAACCCCGTTGACCTCAGGATATATCACTGAGGATACGTCCCAGGTGAAACCCCGTTGACCTCAGGATACATCACTGAGGATACGTCCCAGGTGAAACCCTGTTGACCTCAGGATACATCACTGAGGATATGTCCCAGGTGAAACCCCGTTGACCTCAGGATACATCACTGAGGATACGTCCCAGGTGAAACCCCGTTGACCTCAGGATACATCACTGAGGATACGTCCCAGGTGAAACCCTGTTGAACCTCAGGATACATCACTGAGGATACGTCCCAGGTGAAACCCCGTTGACCTCAGGATACATCACTGAGGATACGTCCCAGGTGAAACCCCGTTGACCTCAGGATACATCACTGAGGATACGTCCCCGGTGAAACCCCGTTGACCTCAGGATACATCACTGAGGATACGTCCCAGGTGAAACCCCGTTGACCTCAGGATACATCACTGAGGATACGTCCCAGGTGAAACCCCGTTGACCTCAGGATACATCACTGAGGATACGTCCCAGGTGAAACCCTGTTGAACCTCAGGATACATCACTGAGGATACGTCCCAGGTGAAACCCCGTTGACCTCAGGATACATCACTGAGGATACGTCCCAGGTGAAACCCCGTTGACCTCAGGATACATCACTGAGGATACGTCCCAGGTGAAACCCTGTTGACCTCAGGATACATCACTGAGGATACGTCTCAGGTGAAACCCCGTTGACCTCAGGATACATCACTGAGGATACGTCCCCGGTGAAACCCTGTTGACCTCAGGATACATCACTGAGGATACGTCTCAGGTGAAACCCCGTTGACCTCAGGATACATCACTGAGGATACGTCCCAGGTGAAACCCCGTTGACCTCAGGATACATCACTGAGGATACGTCCCAGGTGAAACCCTGTTGACCTCAGGATACATCACTGAGGATATGTCCCAGGTGAAACCCCGTTGACCTCAGGATAGATCACTGAGGATACGTCCCAGGTGAAACCCTGTTGACCTCAGGATACATCACTGAGGATACGTCCCAGGTGAAACCCTGTTGACCTCAGGATACATCACTGAGGATACGTCCCAGGTGAAACCCCGTTGACCTCAGGATACATCACTGAGGATACGTCCCAGGTGAAACCCCGTTGACCTCAGGATACATCACTGAGGATACGTCCCAGGTGAAACCCCGTTGACCTCAGGATACATCACTGAGGATACGTCCCAGGTGAAACCCTGTTGACCTCAGGATACATCACTGAGGATACGTCCCAGGTGAAACCCCGTTGACCTCAGGATACATCACTGAGGATACATCCCAGGTGAAACCCCGTTGACCTCAGGATACATCACTGAGGATACGTCCCAGGTGCATCCATGCCATGTGTTCTTTTGTTATAGTCGACTAAATCTGAAACTGAAAACTATTCAAGAGACATTGGGCTGTATTTTGTGTGTCTTACTGTAAGTACCAGGTCTTATCCCCTAACTTGAGTAAACTAAATACCTGGAGGCGTGATCAATGCTCTTTGACCACTCAGAATAGCCAAATGGCATTGATCACGCCTCCAGGTCTTATAGTTTACTCAAGTTAGGGAATAAGACCTGGTACTTAAGACACGCAAAATACAGCCCTAAGACTAAAACAGAAACTTGCTGCCAAAAACAACACTGCACGAAAGCACAAAAAGCAGTAGCCCCATATGTGCCCTCTCCCTACGCTCATTCTGTAGCTCCGGAGCTACAGAATGAGCGTAGGGAGAGGGCACATATGTAGCAGATCGGTTCGCCAGCTCGGAGCACGGCGCCGATATAGAGCCAAATACCTTTGCTATACTTTAGCAATTGAATCAATTTGACATAATGAGGTTTCCGCCCGACAGAGACGATGCGCATTCATGTCCCTGTGATGCCTTTGTGATGTCACAATGGAAGAATAGAAACGACAAGACGAGATGCAATGAATAATATGCAATCAAACGGCATATTGTCTCGCACACAGAGGGATGCATACAGCATGTATTTATGTATGAATGCATATTGTCTCTCACACAGAGGAATGCATACAGCATGTATTTATGTATGAATGAATGCATGCAGGGATTATTGTGCTCTTGGACAGGATCAAAGCTTCAGGCACATCTCTCAAGGCATGAGCGGTATAGCAGTGTGATTGAGTTTGGGACTCAGGAAAATCTCATTCCCATACGCATGCACTCCTGATGTGCGCGCGCACACACACACGCACACGCACACACACGCACGCAGGTGGTAGATTTTGTGGAGACCATGTGGAGACCAATTTAGTGAGATCACCATAGGAGATGACATCAACATGTGATGCTGGAATGAGGGGTAGAGGATGTGGGATGAGGGGTAGAGCATGTGGGATGAGGGGTAGAGCATGTGGGAAATGGAGGTTGGGAGGTGTTTGTTTGTGGAGCTGTAGCAACTTGCTCTTATAGTCCGTTCTCTATAATTGACTCCACTTTCTTATTGAAAAAGTGTAAGTAAGGCTTCATATATACACACATAAAGAACAAGTGTTCTGTGCTCTGCCTGTGTCTGATGGCCCGCCTCGATGCTTTTCCAATGGAACTCACGTGGTTTGACCAAACATTGTTGTTTGATGTGGGCAATCAAACACAAGTGTTTGGTCAAAGCATGTGACTCCCATTGGAAATGCATTGAGGCGGCCATGACACACACAGAAGACACAGGACACAAGTGTGTCTTGCGTGTGTCTTACGTGTGAGTAGAGTGAGTAGACAAAACAGGAAAAGGCGCACACCAGTGTTGGCTGGCCTAAGGCAGTAAATAAGGAGGCCGCACACTCGTATAGCCACGATGCTGTATATTTATTATTATCCAACGTTTCGACCTTTCGGCCTTCTTCAGGGGAATAAAATAATGTTATTCCCTGAAGAAGGCCGAAAGGTCGAAACCGAGGGATTTGCGTGAGTGTACTGCCTCCTGAACTTCTTCTCTGTATTTATATAGTCTTTATGCTGGTTTGTGCGCTATGGGAGGAAAACGGTTTCTCTCTATTAGTTCATTTACTTCACGGGTACAGAGTCAAGTACTGCCGTACACATACTGTACACAGCAATAGATTTCAGATGTTGTATTGAAGGGATAAAGACCCTTGAGATGCAGCATCTCATTTTCAAGTGGGACTCATAAAACAGGAACAAAATACATATACTGTAGAAACATGCAGTACACACAGATACACAAAATATGCAGGTACATACACGCAGATAGCGTGCTCACCCTCTTCCACCAGTGCAATGGGAATGAAAAGTTCACAGTGCAACCGTAAGGTTCCCATGCAGTTCGAACCCAGGCTCCTCCAGAGTTACTGTCAAAGTGTCCTTGAGCAAGACACTGAACCCCTAATTGCTCCTGATGTGCTGGTTGGTATACCTTGCATGGTTTCCGCCGCCATCGGTGTGTGAATGTGTGTGTGTGAATGGGTGAATGTATAATGCACAATCTACAGTAAAGCGCTTTGGATAAAGGCGCTATATAAATGCACCATTTACCATTCACCGACGGGTTCCCTATACCCATGCACTTATCCCAGGAATGAATATGATGTAGTGTTTGCAATGGGCCTGTGGGCATACTTATACACATGCATATTTTTGCTGTTGCTATTACTGTCCAAGGAAATGGAACCGATGAATCTTGCATACCAATGGAACCAATTAGTTATTATTATTTAGCTCTTGTTAATCATGGATTAGTTCCGTATTTATATAACCGACAGACACTGTCGACACGTTTCAAAGATGGTGTGGAACACGCGAAGGAAAGGTGAGAGGCATAATTGTCAAAGCGTACGCGAGTCCCACAAGGCTGAACCTGTTTGTTCGGCGTGTGTATTGAAGGTGGCAGCAGGCGCCTTGATGTTGTGGAAGGCAGCAGTGTTTGCATGACAACGGCACGTTCCTTCCCCCTTAGGGACTAATCAGGCTTATCTATCTTAAACCATTTGTACCTGAGGCCGATTCTACAAAATTAAATAAATTCTGACAGTTTCCTGAAAAGCCCAGGTTTCTATATCAGTAGCCTCGGAAACCCAGACGTTTTTATTTCCAGGGAGAAAACTATATCAGTGGTGCTCAACCTTTTTCATGTCAAGAACCCCAGAAATATCTGTATTTGGCTGCCGACCCCCAGCTGAAAATATGTTGTTATACCTCCCATATAGAAGCAAAGATTTGAGTTAAAAATGTTCTGAAATAATTTGTATTCAAAGATGTGCGCCACATTTTCACAATTTCTTTCAAAAATAGCAGATCTACAAGCTCGTAGCTTCGGTGTTTTAAGCATTATGTATTCATGACCATGTTTATTAAGGTAATACAGTCTAGGTGAAGTTGGGCCCAAATACATGGACCTCTATGGAGATATGGGTTTTTTTTAGCCCAATGACAGCGCCACAACAGGCCATTATATGAATTTTCAGGAAATCCCGATTTCCCTATGGCTTCACAAAATATCTGTCTGACTGCCCCCCTGGCTTGGACAGACAGACCCAGGGACACACATAGCTGTGTAATGGAGTGGTTGCACCACTCAAAAATGGTTAGTATAAAGAAAAAAAAGTTCTAGAATCAAATGAGGAACATGAAGAACGACACTGAATAAAACAGTAGGTGATGTTTCTTCATGGGAACCGAATAGCCTTTGATAGAACCATTCCCTTTCTGTGTGAAAGCATTGTCACCGCCAGTGTTGTTTTCGTCGACTAAAACTAAGACGAAATATGTTCGTCGACTACCTTTTTCCACTGAAGAAAACTAAAGAAAACTGTGCTATGATGACTAAAACTAAGACTAAATATACTGACAATTTCGTCAACAAATAAAAACTAGACTAAAATGTTAGGAAGGGACTAGTGGACAAGTTTTATGCTGGGTTGCATGCAGAAAATAGCAGTTATACAATCTCACAACGCGTCTGCTATTTTCTGCATGCAACCAAAGTGTAAAATATGTCATTACAACGACATCAAGGCCTGTCAAAACACATTTTAGTCGACTAAATCAACTGTAGATTTAGTCGACTAAAATCGTATGACATTTAGTCGACTAAAACTAGACTAAACACTAGAACATTCCAGGTGACTAAAATGTGACTGAAACTAAATGAAAACTATTCAAGAGACAACGACTAAAACTAAAATAGAAATTTGCTGCCAAAAACAACACTGGTCACCACTTTGCCCCAATGTATCTGACCAGTACTGAACCAGTAGAGCGGGTACGGCACATCTTTCTGAAGACCAAATTTGTCTAAGAAAGCATACTACTTTATACTCAATTACCTTTCTTGTCAGGAAGCATTCTAAAAGTCAACTGAAAAGCCAAATTAGTAATTGACCTGTTCTTGACTTGTGGGAATAAAGACTTTGGCAGTTGGGAGATTATAACACCAAGGCATATGATTGATAACGCTGTCTCAAATAATCATTGCAATCATTACGCTACAAGTAAAATAACCCACACACTCCACCCATGTTACTCTATATCTCTAAGTCATATGAGAGGGGGGGGGGGGGGGGCGTAATTGCTTAACCCATTCTGATCTGAGATCAGATTCATACGAGGTTTCCACTGGACACACACTGGTCTGATGAACCCATTCTGACCTGAGATCAGATTCTAAAAATGTCAGTCGTTCTTCGATTTTTCAAAAATAGCAGACCTACAAGCTCGTAGCGCGCCACTCGGTGGCGCGCTATGAGCTTGTAGATCTGCTATTTTTCAATAGCTAAAGCATAACATGATGCTAACACCAAATTGTGTTCTCGTTCAGAATGGGTTAAAGACAGTATCATCACCATCATTTGAAGACTTGTTTTTGAAGTCGACTGCCTGAGGCACACTCATTAGCCTCTACGGTTTCACCAATTTGCTCTAACGATGACATTACATACTGTAGATCCAAGAGAGCATGAGCCAACATCTGGCAAGGATTCTGTAGGATTCCAGGATCTGGGAATCACAGTTCACTTCAGATAAGATAGCCTACGGAGTCTTCCATGTTTTACAGGCCAAGGAAAGACCCCTCCACTGAGAGAGAGAGAGAGAGAGAGAGAGAGAGAGAGAGAGAGAGAGAGAGAGAGAGAGAGAGAGAGAGAGAGAGAGAGATATATTTGAAATTTGAAATATGGACATACAGGTTTGCACCCGACAGCAATGAAATGGTGCAGTGAGAGCAGTGTGCTGTAGGCCATGTTTATTTCTATTGGTTTGGATTGTGAATGTAATGCGCTATAATTGTTGATAGCTGGAAGGATTAGGATTATTATCTAATGGGCTGTTTACGTACATACACACAGCTATAGTCACACACTTCCTTGCAAATCATGCAGAAACCTCTCTCCCTATTCCTCACATTCAAACAAGTGTGTGTGTGTGTGTGTGTGTGTGTGTGTGTGTGTGTGTGTGTGTGTGTGTGTGTGTGTGTGTGTGTGTGTGTGTGTGTGTGTGCTAATAAATGCTCCATTTACCACACACACACAAATGCTACTATTAACACCCAACTAAAACACACACATGCATTGATCTTTCACCAAGAGTTTTGGACCCATGGGAAGCATGGTGTCAATATGTTAACAATAACTCCAGGCATTAGTCAGAGCCTGCCCCAACTGTAGCCAACTGTGCAACTACAGTACATCATGCTGACTGACTCTGACTCTCTCTCTCATCTCTGTTATATCCCATTCCACTCACTGGATGTGTCTAGACTGAGATATTCAAAGATATTCAAACTCTCTGTGTGTCTCTCTCTCTCTCTGTGTTTTCTCTTAGGCACACTCTTAAACTTAAAGTTTAAAACAACATTGTCTGCAGACATTTACCTTGGCTCTCTCACAAAGCATGCAGAAGCAGGGGGTGTTCTTTGCCATTTCAGCCCTGAAAGAGACTGGAACAGATATTTCAAGTTTGGACGTGCTTGTTTTCACATTTAGCTGCCTCCTGCATCATGTGACATTTAGAAACAGGTGGTACGGCAGGACGGTTGAGTGATTTACAATGAGCGCTTCCAAACTCAACACTCCAACATGCTGCTCAATGTTCTGCCACTCAGTCTAGATGAGGGGGGCGTGTCCTGATGGGGAAATCATGCATGTGCATATACTCTCTATAGACCGATTCCGTACCGGTTTCATGGTTGCAGCCTACGTATTTCCTGTAGGCGGACTCGACATAGCTGCGGGAGTAAAACCCTCACCAGGCGCACCTCTTCCACTACAGTGAACGGCAGAGTGACTGATTTTAGTTTGCCTCAAACTTTACTCCTTTACCTGCTTTTTTACTAACACTAACATTACAAAAATGCCCAGAACATCGAGATGAACCTGTGTAGTTTATGGCTGCTCCAACAGTAGTGGCAACATAAAAAAAAAAAAAAAAAACGGAATGTCTAATATCCACCTCGGTGGCGGAGACCAGAGCCATTGAGTAATGGTTGAGACAAAGCAGTGAAGGGTCCTGAAAGATACGTAATTTCCCAATACCCAATCTTTCTGTTTTATGAACACAAGGCTGCTGTATTTTATACCTCATACTAAGCATTTAAAGTATGAGGTATAAAGTACAGCAGCCTTGTGTTAATAAACAGAAAGATTTGGTATTGGGTAAGACTTGCGTTATGTATCTTTCACTGCTTTGTCTCAACCATTACTCAATGGCTCTGGTCTCCGCCACAGCGGTGGATATTAGACATTCCGTTTTTTGTTTTTTTTTATGTTGCCACTACTGTTGGAGCAGCCATAAACTACACAGGTT
This sequence comes from Protomyctophum parallelum, assembly GCF_964188405.1. Lineage (NCBI taxonomy): Eukaryota > Metazoa > Chordata > Actinopteri > Myctophiformes > Myctophidae > Protomyctophum > Protomyctophum parallelum. The sequence goes on along the minus strand of NC_139718.1, from coordinate 5,075,900 downwards.
CATCTCGATGTTCTGGGCATCTTTGTAATGTTAGTGTTAGTAAAAAAGCAGGTAAAGGAGTAAAGTTTGAGGCAAACTAACATCAGTCACTCTGCCGTTCACTGTAGTGGAAGAGGTGCGCCTGGTGAGGGTTTTACTCCCGCAGCTATGTCGAGTCCGCCTACAGGAAATACGTAGGCTGCGACCATGAAACCGGTACGGAATCGGTCTATTGGGTATGGCAGGATATGGTAGCTGCCATTCCTTGGCTTCAGGGGAAAATAAAAATGTAGCCTACTTTGAAAAAATAAATCCATGAATGTCTCTTTGTCTATATCTGCGTTGATTATTCTGCTATTAAATTACAGTAAAATAGCTACAAATGCAAATTTGAACAAAATTATTGTTTTCACAAGGTATTATTATATTGCCCACAACATGTATTTCCCCATATATATCTCAACTTCCAGGTTGTGAGCATTAGCAGGCGCCGCAATTTCAACATTCTGTGAGGGAGAGAGAGTGTGTTTACAGTATATACACTGTGTGCTAAAACCTAAACTGAAGAGCACCACCACATGAAAACAAGACTGCGAGGAGAAGACAGTGACAGTGAGTCAGTGACGAGTTTGCCTCGGAAACCCAGGCGTGTTTATTTAGTGAGACTTGGTTTAATTGAGCTCCTGCATAGCCTCAAGCCCCCAGATAACACCACCACCACCAGCAGCAGCCCCCAGATAACACCACCACCACCAGCAGCAGCAGCGTACAGGTAAACACAATGCTCCTGCTAATGCGGCAGTGAAGCTCCAGGATGCTTAATTGTCTCCACTAGGCCGAAGGCATGGGGAGAGAGTATGTTTTGCACTCCGTCCGTCCGTGTGTGTCCGTGTGTGTGTGTGTGTGTGTGTGTGTGTGTGCGCGGACAGAGGTGAGTTAAACTCACTGGTTGTGCAGTGGCGGTTCCATCCCCGGCTCCATGTGGCTGCATGTGTGTCCATGAGCAAGACACTCAACTTCCAGGTTGATGCCTTGCAGGGTTTTCCCCGGCCACGATGAGCAGGGACCTGCAGAGTCCGGTCGGCAAAGAGAGACACCAGGATTCGTGTGTGGTTTTCTTAAAAAAAAAACAATTTTACCGGGGCGCCCGCTGCATGGCCATGCAGGTTCAGGCGCATGCCACATATAGACTTTGCGCGTCACGTGTTCGAGTCCCGTTCATGACGACCTTCGCGGCGTGTCTCTCCCCTTCTCTCTCTCCCTCGTTCCTGTCTTGATACTATCAATAAAGACAGAATGTCAGGATGTGATCCAAGTAGGACCCAAATGCGAGGAAGTCAGAATCAAGTGGAAGTTTATTTTAACAGAGGTTGGCAGGAGAGCAACACCATCAAACAAACAGACTTGGAGCTCAGGTTTACAAGACAATAAAGAATAATCCAACAGAGAACACAACCAAACACAGGGTTTAAATAGGCACAAGATTAACAGGACACAGGTGAACTCAAATCAAATCAGCACAAGGATTGGCTGAGGGAAAAACAAGACACAGGTGAAACAAAGAACCAAAAATCAGGGAAGGTGAGACAAGGCAGGAACCAACTACGAAGGAAAACAGGAAACACAAAGCATCACTTCAAAATAATATTCAAGAACACCATAGCATAACTTCAGAATAAGTTTCAAGAACAACAAAAACAACACACGGAAGGCAGATCGTGACACAGAAAAGTCAAAAACAAATCTTAAAAAAATATTTTATTTTCTCCATGAAAAACAGAATGACAAACATTAATTCTATAGGCCCCAGATAATGAAGACAAACTGAAGACTGAGCGAGCCAAAATGAGACATGAGGGGAGCATATATATAGTGGGTGATCAAACCACTTTAATGACACAAGGGGGAAGACAAATAATAACATTTAAACATACTACAAATCACTGCAACACCATCCACTACAACACTACGTCACTAACTCATATTAACAAAAGAAAGATACAACTGAAACTGAAATATCAAAAATGCATTTCTTCAAAAATACAGATAAATTCAAAACTAAACCCCTGCCCATCCCTATATGAAAGGGGACATGGTGCAGTCCAATTACCCATGCTCCATGTAAGCAGCTGGGCCTTTCTGTGGCCAGCCATTTCAACCCTGCAGCATACTCATGAACTGATACTCAAAACAGACAGTGGCCTTGTGGTTAGAGTGTCCGCCCTGAAACTGGGAGGTCGGGGTTCGATCCCCGGCCGGGTCATACCAAAGACTGTAAGAAATGGGACCCAATGCCTCCCTGCTTGGCACTCAGCATCAAAGGGTTGGATTGGGGGGTCAAATCTACTAATCAAATGATTCCCGAGCGCGGCTCAGCTGCAGCTCACCGCTGCAGCTCACCGCTCCTTGGCTGCGGCTCACCGCTCCTTGGCTGCAGCTCACCGCTCCTTGGCTTCAGCTCACCGCTCCTTGGCTTCAGCTCACCGCTCCTTGGCTGCAGCTCACCGCTCCTTGGCTGCAGCTCACCGCTCCTTGGCTGCAGCTCACCGCTCCTTGGCTTCAGCTCACCGCTCCTTGGCTGCGGCTCACCGCTCCTTGGCTGCAGCTCACCGCTCCTTGGCTGCAGCTCACCGCTCCTTGGCTTCAGCTCACCGCTCCTTGGCTGCAGCTCACCGCTCCTTGGCTTCAGCTCACCGCTCCTTGGCTGCGGCTCACCGCTCCTTGGCTGCGGCTCACCGCTCCTTGGCTGCAGCTCACCGCTCCTTGGCTTCAGCTCACCGCTCCTTGGCTGCAGCTCACCGCTCCTTGGCTGCAGCTCACCGCTCCTTGGCTGCAGCTCACCGCTCCTTGGCTTCAGCTCACCGCTCCTTGGCTGCAGCTCACCGCTCCTTGGCTGCGGCTCACCGCTCCTTGGCTGCGGCTCACCGCTCCTTGGCTGCAGCTCACCGCTCCAAGAGATGGGTCAAATGTGGAGAACAAATTTCACTGCAGTAACGTGTGTGACAAATCGTATGACTTTGACTTTGACTTTGACTTTGAACAAATACAAATTAAATAACTCCTGATAAAAACCTGGCATTGACTAAATTAAGCGTATGTACAGTCCAGTCCGTAACTTTATCACCAAACTTTAAGTAAACAGTGTGTCATTTAACCAGTTGGAAATGGTAGTTTCTCATTGCATTGTACATAATCTGAAATGGTAGTTTGTTCTATAGTAAGAATTTAATTATAGATATCCAGAATGTTGATTTTAGATGGGCAGTTACGGATATCCAAAACGAAAAGCCCAATTATGAATGGAAATTTTCTCCTATAGGAAGAATGAGATATGGATATCTGAAATTACAGTTTTGGATAGGAGGAATGTCATTGTGGATATCTTAAATTACAGTTTTGGATAGGAAGAATGTCATTGTGGATATCTGAAATTACAGTTTTGGATAGGAAGAATGTCATTGTGGATATCTTAAATTACAGTTTTGGATCGGAATAATGTCATTGTGGATATCTGAAACGTTAGTTTTGACTAGGAAGGAACTGAATTACAGATATCTGGTCATACATTTCCAGTCTAGCTATTAAATGTTAAAACGGCTTGCCCTAGTCCGTGAACCGAAAGTGAAAGCCACCAATGTTAAATCTATATCAGATGGCATTATCTAAGTCACCCAGAACATAAACCTTGCAATAACGAGACTAGTAGCGACGTGGCCAAAATTGGCCGTAAACAACATACATAACGGTTGACTGTGGCTCAGGAGGTCGAGCAGGTCGTCCAATGATCCGTGGGTCGGCGGTTCGAATCCCGGCTCCTCCTCCTGTCTACATGTTGAAGTGTCCTTGGGCAAGACACTGAACCCCAAATTGCTCCCGATGTGCTGGTTGGTATACCTTGCATGGCTTCTGCCGCCATCGGTGTATGAATGGGTTGTTAATGCAATCTGTCGGTGAGCACTTATAACACAGTTGAACAACAATAATGAGACAGACACAATTCAGAGTTTCAGAGTATTGGAATAGAATGTATTCGAATACGGAGTAGCCGTGAAGCGTTACAATGGAACACCACGTACTGACTCAACATATCTCAGTCAGACTTCAGCTTAAGAACATTATTACCCCCCCCCCCAGGGGTATGGGTCCTAACACATGCCAATGAGAGACCCCTCCACACAAGTCACAGAAAACAGCTTCTCACGGTTTGGTTTATGATGTCCTTAAATATACAACTCAGGTCATTCCACATTTCCTTGACAGGGTGAATGTAATGCACAATCTATGTAAAGCTCCTTGGATAAAGGCGCTATATAAATGCACCATTTACTACAGTCGCCTAACAACCTGTTCCCCAGCTTCTTGCTCCTTGTTGCTCAGTTTGTTCAGGTTGTACTTCAGCTAAAGGATATCTATCTATCACTAGGCTATCAAATGTTGACTTGAGGCTCAAATTGAACGCCCACACGTGTGCCCAGATAATCTAGGGGAGATGGAGCGTGTACAGTAGGGGGACGGATGGCGTTGCCACAACCACTGTACCAAGCTAATAGTTTCTTTCAACAGCACTGACACAAGCTTTGTGAAGTTTATCATTTTGTCAGCCTTTCTTCTTTCCTTTGAAGGCAGGACTTGATGTGTAAAGCTTGTAACATGTCAGGAGAGGTCAAACTCATATACACACACTGCTGTTCGTTTCACACCAGGGGCGTCATTTGGGGTCCCATTGGGGATTGCCAACTCCCCTATAGGCGTCAAATTCAGCTCATTCATGCATACTTTCTCCACCTCATGAACATTGTTGTCTCCACCAGGCCGAAGGCATGGGGGGAGAGTATGTTTTGCATTCCGTCCGTCCGTCCGTCCGTCCGTGTGTGTGTGTGTGTGTGTGTGTGTGTGTGTGTGTGTGTGTGTGTGTGTGTGTGTGTGTGTGTGTGTGTGTGTGTGTGTGTGTGTGTGTGTGTGTGTGTGTGTGTGTGTGTGTGTCCGTCCGTCCGTCTGTCCGTGAGCAGCTAATCTCGGCCACCGTTAACCCGGTCGATGCCAAATTTTGCACACACACTCCCTGGATGCCAACGATGAACCTCTGCCCCAAAATTTCCAGAACGGCCTGTTATAGCGCCACCAGGAGGCCGCTTTGTGCAAAACAAGTTTTTGCACAGTACACCTACAGATTTTGTCCAAACATCGCGCAAATTGGTACACAGTCTCTCTAGAGCCATTCAACAAAACCGGTCAGATTTCTCAGACTCCATCCTGATTGGTTAAGATTGGCTTCCAAAGTTCACAGGAGTGCTCAGTTTCAAACAAAATGCTGCAAATCATGAACACATCGCGTGATTTCTATGAAATTGTGCACGCACATTCCCACTAGGCCGAGGAAGAAATGCCACATGAACGATTTCAACTCAGCCTCAAGGTGGCGCTATAAGTGGCCGAAAAGTGTTTTTACCTCTAATTTACTTTTGTTGCCCTTTTATCCAACCACCAGATGAAGGCAAGCTGCAATGTCCTACATTCCTATCCTGGTGGAGACCTGTGCCCAGAAGGGCACTTTTTCTAGTTTGCATATTAATCTGATATGAGGTCAGTGCTGGGTGCTTTTCAACGCCCGTCCGTGACACGTCTGTGATTCTGCAACCATACTGTACCAACAATTTTGAGGTATTTGTACTTGTATTTCCAATTTCCAATAGGCTACTTTTACTTACTACTCCACTACATCTCGTCTCCAAATATTGTACTTTTACTCATTTATTTATAAGCATTTATTTGAGAACTGTAGTTGCTATAGTTACATTGTATACTTTGACTCATTTATTTATAAACATTTATTTGAGAACTGTAGTTGCTATAGTTACATTGTTTACTTTTACTCATTTATTTATTAACATTTATTTGAGAACTGTAGTTGCTATAGTTACATTGTTTACTTTTACTCATTTATTTATAAACATTTATTTGAGAACTTTAGTTGCTATAGTTACATTGTTTACTTTTACTCATTTATTTATAAACATTTATTTGAGAACTGTAGTTGCTATAGTTACATTGTTTACTTTTACTCATTTATTTATTAACATTTATTTGAGAACTGTAGTTGCTATAGTTACATTGTTTACTTTTACTCATTTATTTATAAACATTTATTTGAGAACTTTAGTTGCTATAGTTACATTGTATACTTGTACTCATTTATTTATAAACATTTATTTTGAACGGGAACCCATTTTGGTGTCAGCATCATGTTATGCTTTAGCTATTTAAAAATAGCAGATCTACAAGCTCATAGCGCGCCACCGAGTGGCGCGATACGAGCTTGTAGGTCTGCTATTTTTGAAAAATCGAAGAACGACTGACATTTTTAGAATCTGATCTCAGGTCAGAATGGGTTAATCAGACCAGTGTGTGTGTCCAGTGGAAACCTCGTATGAATCTGATCCCAGGTCAGAATGGGTTACTTTTACACACAAAGCTCCCTGGAGTAAAAGAAAACAAAAAAAGGGTGAAAAAATTATCCTAGACTAAGGTGAACGGTCTCGGATCCTCCGAGCTTCCGTCTCATCATTGCAGACAGCCAGACACGTATACATTTATTGCAGACACGTACATTTATTGCAGACACGTACATGTATTGCAGACACGTACATTTGTCAAATCAAAAACAGTCGAAGCCTAGATATAGCTTGCTGCTTATCGGAAATGGTAATTAAAAAATGCATGTAACGGAGACGAACACGACAGGCTTGACAGCCTCGTTTCGTTTCTCTGCTTCTGGCAGGCCTAGTTCCAGAAGTCTTAGCATTCTGAGAATACTGTAGTTGTCTGGCTATTATTCATTAGACTACTATAGCCTATAATATAATTATAATCAGTGGGAACGACAGACTGACAGCGGTCAGCCTGCTGATGCTTAACCCATTCTGACCTGAGATCAGATTCATACGAGGTTTCCACTGGACACACACTGGTCTGATTTTAATTAAAGAACATCCGATGAGCTCACAAAGACGGACCGGTCAGTCCAACAACGACTTGTGAAAGGCACACGGAATCTGCCATGCCAAGACTGAACAGATACTCACTGCATGAAATGAGTGCAGACCGCTGTCTGAGTGAGCTGAGGGTTCCTGTGATCTTCAAGGTTTATCAGAGCAGAAACCTCTGTTTTCCTCTGAGGTGCACGGAGGTGTTGGCTGGAGGTGTTGGCTGATGATTTGACTCGGGCAGCAGACCTGAGTCAAACAGTATATGACAGGTTATTCACAGGAGACTTGACTCTCTGGTAGAATGTAATACCAGCGTACAGCGGAGGGTGAGCAGGTTTTCAAACAATGTTTTCTGTAAGTTCAAAACGTCTGCATGTCTGTACGTATATAAATTGGTATAGCAATATATAACGTTGCTGCCAATATAATAGCCTTATACATCTCCATATTTCATCTTTTTTATGTCCAGCAACAGTTGTCTATAACGACTCAAAACACACCGGGTTGAAAGTTTGTGTAGGCGTTTATAAATATTGAATCTTCTTTTGTCCTGTTTCTTGGAAAAGTATAAAAGGCGTTTGATACATGCAAGGTTACTGTGCTGATATAACCCATTCTGAACGGGCACCCATTTTGGTGTCAGCATCATGTTATGCTTTAGCTATTGAAAAATAGCAGATCTACAAGCTCATATCGCGCCACTCGGTGGCGCGATATGAGCTTGTAGATCTGCTATTTTTGAAAAATCGAAGAACGACTGATTTTTTTTTTGGAATCTGATCTCAGGTCAGAATGGGTTCGTCAGGCCAGTGTGTGTCCAGTGGAAACCTCGTATGAATCTGATCTCAGGTCAGAATGGGATAACCAGTGGTGTTACGCACCTTCGTCTAGGGTGAAGGTAAACAACATAATGTGAGAGGAGACAGGGTTGAAAAATAACTTTAGTTTATTGCTGTAGCTCTTTTCTTTGTCCACAGAGACACTGGAACAAAAATACAATACTAAACCCTAACTAACCTAACTAACAGAATTACAATAAAGAGAAAAACAAAAAGGGACCTAACACCCTTACAAAAGGACAGAAACAAAGATAGAATAATACTAATAACAAACTGGGGTTTTACTCTTAAAGGGAACAAACAGATAACAAAAGGAGCTAAGGCAAAACTTACAGAACAGAACGGAATCAAAGTCAAAGAAACTAAAGCAAACAAAAGGGCAGGCAAAGGGTGGAGGACCAGAGGAACCGAGTCTCTGCTGCAAACTGCTGTCGTCCTCTCCAGAGCAAAAGTTCAACTGAGCTTTTATAGGCAACAGCCAACTAGGCACAGCCAACTGGGATTAGGGTGTGGGCGAAGACACCCAATCAGGAAGGAGGGGCAGGTCAGAACATGGACCTGTCACTCTCACAGGCAAGTCTGCATTCAATCATTCACTGCCAGCCATCAGCCTCTCTCACTCTCCAACATACTCCATTCAGCTCCATTCAATACCTTACATGGAACACAGAAAGAAACAAATTATAATACAAGCCATCCACAGAAGACCAACATTTCCATACTATAAATATTATTCACAGCTCAACTAATTATCATCATAACAATTAACCATCACAACATCAATAACAAATACTGTCAGAAGGACCATGGTCCGTAACAAAAGTAAATTGGAGTATTTCCAATTTTCAACACTTTCTACTTTCTGCTGCAGGAGAAATGTTCAGCGAGTTCATATCGAGGAGGAGCTCAAATGGGACGCACGCATAAGATTGAACCCATTCTGAACGGGAACCCATTTTGGTGTTAGCATCATGTTATGCTTTAGCTATTGAAAAATAGCAGATCTACAAGCTCATATCGCGCCACCGAGTGGCGCGATACGAGCTTGTAGGTCTGCTATTTTTTGAAAAATTGAAGAACGACTGACATTTTTAGAATCTGATCTCAGGTCAGAATGGGTTAATCAGACCAGTGTGTGTCCAGTGGAAACCTCGTATGAATCTGATCTCAGGTCAGAATGGGTTAATCAGACCAGTGTGTGTCCAGTGGAAACCTCATATGAATCTGATCTCAGGTCAGAATGGGTTAATCAGACCAGTGTGTGTCCAGTGGAAACCTCGTATGAAAAGGCTCAACGGTGACTGTATTCATGGCTGAACAGTGACTGTACTCATGGCTGAACAGAGACTGTACTCATGGCTGAACAGAGACTGTATTCATGGCTGAACAGAGACTGTATTCATGGCTGAACAGTGACTGTACTCATGGCTGAACAGTGACTGTACTCATGGCTGAACAGAGACTGTATTCATGGCTGAACAGAGACTGTACTCATGGCTGAACAGTGACTGTACTCATGGCTGAACAGAGACTGTACTCATGGCTGAACAGAGACTGTTCTCATGGCTGAACAGTGACTGTACTCATGGCTGAACAGAGACTGTACTCATGGCTCTGAACAGTGACTGTACTCATGGCTGAACAGAGACTGTACTCATGGCTCTGAACAGAGACTGTACTCATGGCTGAACAGAGACTGTATTCATGGCTGAACAGAGACTGTACTCATAGCTGAACAGAGACTGTACTCATGGCTGAACAGTGACTGTACTCATGGCTGAACAGTGACTGTACTCATGGCTGAACAGAGACTGTACTCATGGCTCTGAACAGTGACTGTACTCATGGCTGAACAGAGACTGTACTCATGGCTCTGAACAGAGACTGTACTCATGGCTGAACAGAGACTGTATTCATGGCTGAACAGAGACTGTACTCATAGCTGAACAGAGACTGTAACCATGGCTGAACAGAGACTGTACTCATGGCTGAACAGTGACTGTACTCATGGCTCTGAACAGGGACTGTACTCATGGCTGAACAGAGACTGTACTCATGGCTGAACAGTGACTGTACTCATGGCTGAACAGAGACTGTACTCATGGCTGAACAGAGACTGTACTCATGGCTGAACAGAGACTGTACTCATGGCTCCGAGAGCATGGAATTCACGATGCCAAACGCCAGACTTTCCGGTCCTTCATTGCCATTCCCAGTTCCTGTTTGCTGATGCATTGCTAGTGTAACACCCGGCGTTCAAACTCGGGTCTCCCGCTTGAAAGTTCACCATCGTAACCCATTCTGACCTGAGATCAGATTCACACGAGGTTTCCGCTGGACGCACACTGGTCTGATGAACCCATTCTGACCTTGGATCAGATTCTAAAAATGTCAGTCGTTCTTTGATTTTTGAAAAAATAGCAGACCTACAAGCTCGTAGCGCGCCACTCGGTGGCGCGCTATGAGCTTGTAGATCTGCTATTTTTCAATAGCTAAAGCATAACATGATGCTAACACCAAAATGGGTTCCCGTTCAGAATGGGTTAAATTTGGAGTGAAATTAAAAATACGTTTTTCACACTTTTAGAGCATATATCTGTGGTCATCATATTATGGGCATACCTAAGTAGCAAAAAAACGTTTTTAATTACTTGAGGAAAACGTGCTGAGTGGTGACGTGTCGAGGCCGCCCACATCGATAAAAGCCAATACAAATGAAGCTCACCCGTTTAGTAACCTAAGCCTGGATCAATGCAGGCGCCTCCCATAAGGACCCACTCACTGTCGTTTCTTTGCTGAAAATAGAGGAATGGAGTTGAATGGGGTGGTGAGGACAGATGGGAGGATCATCGGTCCTCTGTTCCCCCCTGGGAGGATCACCGGTCCTCTGTTCCCCCCTGGGAGGATCATCGGTCCTCTGTTCCCCCCTGGGAGGATCACCGGTCCTCTGTTCCCCCCTGGGAGGATCATCGGTCCTCTGTTCCCCCCTGGGAGGATCATCGGTCCTCTGTTCCCCCCTGGGAGGATCATCGGTCCTCTGTTCCCCCCTGGGAGGATCATCGGTCCTCTGTTCCCCCCCTGGGAGGATCATCGGTCCTCTGTTCCCCCCTGGGAGGATCACCGGTCCTCTGTTCCCCCCTGGGAGGATCACCGGTCCTCTGTTCCCCCCTGGGAGGATCATCGGTCCTCTGTTCCCCCCTGGGAGGATCATCGGTCCTCTGTTCCCCCCTGGGAGGATCACCGGTCCTCTGTTCCCCCCTGGGAGGATCACCGGTCCTCTGTCCCCCCTGGGAGGATCATCGGTCCTCTGTTCCCCCCTGGGAGGATCACCGGTCCTCTGTTCCCCCCTGGGAGGATCATCGGTCCTCTGTTCCCCCCTGGGAGGATCATCGGTCCTCTGTTCCCCCCTGGGAGGATCATCGGTCCTCTGTTCCCCCCTGGGAGGATCATCGGTCCTCTGTTCCCCCCTGGGAGGATCATCGGTCCTCTGTTCCCCCCTGGGAGGATCATCGGTCCTCTGTTCCCCCCTGGGAGGATCATCGGTCCTCTGTTCCCCCCTGGGAGGATCATCGGTCCTCTGTTCCCCCCTGGGAGGATCATCGGTCCTCTGTTCCCCCCTGGGAGGATCATCGGTCCTCTGTTCCCCCCTGGGAGGATCATCGGTCCTCTGTGCCCCCCTGGGAGGATCATCGGTCCTCTGTTCCCCCCTGGGAGGATCATCGGTCCTCTGTTCCCCCCTGGGAGGATCATCGGTCCTCTGTTCCCCCCTGGGAGGATCATCGGTCCTCTGTTCCCCCCTGGGAGGATCATCGGTCCTCTGTTCCCCCCTGGGAGGATCATCGGTCCTCTGGTCCCCCCTGGGAGGATCATCGGTCCTCTGTTCCCCCCTGGGAGGATCATCGGTCCTCTGTGCCCCCCTGGGAGGATCATCGGTCCTCTGTTCCCCCCTGGGAGGATCATCGGTCCTCTGTTCCCCCCTGGGAGGATCATCGGTCCTCTGTTCCCCCCTGGGAGGATCATCGGTCCTCTGTCCCCCCTGGGAGGATCATCGGTCCTCTGTTCCCCCCTGGGAGGATCATCGGTCCTCTGTTCCCCCCTGGGAGGATCATCGGTCCTCTGTCCCCCCCCTGGGAGGATCATCGGTCCTCTGTTCCCCCCTGGGAGGATCATCGGTCCTCTGTCCCCCCCTGGGAGGATCATCGGTCCTCTGTTCCCCCCTGGGAGGATCACCGGTCCTCTGTTCCCCCCTGGGAGGATCATCGGTCCTCTGTTCCCCCCTGGGAGGATCACCGGTCCTCTGTTCCCCCCTGGGAGGATCATCGGTCCTCTGTTCCCCCCTGGGAGGATCATCGGTCCTCTGTTCCCCCCTGGGAGGATCATCGGTCCTCTGTCCCCCCCCTGGGAGGATCATCGGTCCTCTGTTCCCCCCTGGGAGGATCATCGGTCCTCTGTCCCCCCCTGGGAGGATCATCGGTCCTCTGTTCCCCCCTGGGAGGATCACCGGTCCTCTGTTCCCCCCTGGGAGGATCACCGGTCCTCTGTTCCCCCCTGGGAGGATCATCGGTCCTCTGTTCCCCCCTGGGAGGATCACCGGTCCTCTGTTCCCCCCTGGGAGGATCATCGGTCCTCTGTTCCCCCCTGGGAGGATCATCGGTCCTCTGTCCCCCCCTGGGAGGATCATCGGTCCTCTGTTCCCCCCTGGGAGGATCACCGGTCCTCTGTTCCCCCCTGGGAGGATCATCGGTCCTCTGTTCCCCCCTGGGAGGATCATCGGTCCTGTGTTCCCCCCTGGTGTTTCCCCAAAGCGCAGTGAGGCTTGAAAATGAACTGCGAAGTTCCATGAGATATGGGACTATTTTTATTTGTATATCAAAGGATTGTTGTAACATTTTGTATTTGTACATTACATATGATATAACCTTGGAACGTCTCGGAATCCCCCAGGAGGAAGTCACTAATGTTGCTCTGGAGAGGGAAGTCTGGAGCTCTCTGGTGGAGCTGTTGCCCCCGCGACCCGACTACGGATAAGCGGTTGAAGATGGATGGATGGATATGATATAATCACGAGTGTCAACAACAGAGTGTGGAGGGGTGTTGTCCAGGGGTTTTCTTTTTTTTTTTTACTGCTAGGTGTGTTTTGTTTGTTTGTTTTTTCTTGTCTTTTTCTTTTGTGTAAGTCATGTGGATTTTGTATGATTTATTTCAAATCATTAAAAAAACGTTGATGACAAAAAAAGAAAATGAACTGCGCCCCCCTGCCAATACATGTTTTGTTTTAGTTTTTAGCTTATATGTTTCTTAAATAGGTTCTACGTTTTATGTCACACTGCCAATAACTTGAGGGGAAACAGTATTTCATGTTCTTTTATGTATGCAAGTACATGATGGGAAAATGACAAAAATGGGAGGAGTACAATCAAATCAACAACGGTGACCCAGCACTGTTTATTATTACAGTGCTGCGATGGTGTCACTGCCTGGTGTTTGTCCTGTTAGTTAACATGCTCTACTGTACATGCTCAGCTGAAACACAGGCCTTTTGTGTGTTTCATCATCACACAGGCAACGATTTGCTCCGTTAATCTCCCAATATATCCGCCTCAGTCTCCACTAGATATGTTTGACCAACACGGGACAAAACATCTGTTGATTCCAGAGGCTATTGATGTCTCCACCGCCGAGTCCATGAAGCCCTTAATCCCGGGGGTTAAGACGATAGCCTGCTGCATGCGTGCGCCCAACCCGAGGAATCACAATAAAGGCACGTTGATTTTAATCGCAATCTCCAGTGAACACGCACAGCAGCGTCTCCCGTGTGTAGCCACATGGGGAGGCAGATTAGAAGTGATCTGGCTATTATCACATGACGAGCAGAGCAGGGCGGCTGAAGACATGAACAGCTTGCTGCCGTTCCAAGATGTCGTAGAGCTTTTCTTCCCCCGAGTGTTCTTAATCCATTCTGAACTGAGATCAGATTCATACGAGGTTTCCACTGGACACACACTGGTCTGATGAACCCATTCTGACCTGAGATCAGATTCTAAAAAATGTCAGTCGTTCTTCGATTTTTCAAAAAATAGCAGACCTACAAGCTCGTATCGCGCCACTCGGTGGCGCGCTATGAGCTTGTAGATCTGCTATTTTTCAATAGCTAAAGCATAACATGATGCTAACACGATGCTTAACATGGGTTAATCCATTTTGGTGTTTTAGTTATACTTTAGCTATTGAAAAATAGCAGATCTACAAGCCCATAGCGCAGCACCGAGTGCCGCGCTATGGGCTTGTAGGTCTGCTATTTTTGAAAAATCGTGAAAATGTGGCTCAAATCTTTGAATATATATATATATTCTTTCAGAGTTTCAGTTTCAAATCTTTGCTTCTGGGAGGGGGGGGGGTCGCAGGAACAACATATTTTCAGCTGCGGGTCGGCAGGCATATTACATATAATTTTCTGGGGTCCTTAACATGAAATATTGAGACCCACTGAAGACATTTTAAAAAGGACATTTTTTTTTTTTACGTCAGACCTAAATGGGTTAATGACTGCAGGCTCCAGCTGTGCCTGAGTCATCCTGTGTGCTATACATACATGACGGTAACTGTACATCGTTGTCTTGAGTTTCATGTAGGCTACGTACGTATTTTTTAAAATAATCTGTACATACATGGGACATAAAAGCGACAATACAATTGCAATACTATAGTCATTAAGCTACTAATATAGACTGAACTTAAAGGTATATTCAGTGATTTCACTTAATTCAAATATTACTTTTTTTTTTTGTTTTGTTGTGATAATCCTCCCTACTATAGAGTGTGCTGACCATATAAGGAGTTCCTCCCTGTCCCCAGTTAACCCCTGGGGGTCAAAAAACCTTAGGTTTCGTTTTTGGCTCTCTATCCTGATTGGATGAAAGGCTTAGGTCCCACAGCCAAAAAACGAAACCTAAGGTTTTTTGAGTGAAATCACTGAATATACCTTGAAGTAATTCAAAGCGATAATGTTTGGCATGTTTGGAACAGCTGAAATCAATACTACATTATTTCCGATAACCTTAACCTGCTTGGGAACCGAAAGGTTGCCAGTTCGAACCCTGTGGGCTCCCCCAGAGTTAGTGTCAACGTGTCCTTGAGCAAGACTCTGAACCCCTAATTGCTCCCGATGAGCAGGTTGGTGCCTTGCATGGTTTCCCTCGCCATCGGTGTATGAACGTATGTGTGTGAATCATAGACTGGAAAAAAATATGGACAAAGCGTTCCCCGGGTCTAACATGAACGTAAAATGAAGCCTGTCAGTCCTTGAATTGTAAGTCGCCATCTTTCTAGATCCGTTTTAGCCCAGCTGGCCATTGGCTGGCCCAGACAACGAGGCGGGACTTCCCCCCTTCTTCTCCGTTGGTTTTTATTTTGACTCAAGTGGGAGGGGAATCCCGATCATAGACTGTAACGGTAGCCACGCCCCTCAGAACATACGCGACTTTATGGTCATTTATTTTATAAATGGGACCATAATTTTCCAAAAAGAATATTATGACATTAGAAATGAGACTTTAAACTACTGACTGGAAGCAGAAAGTATTCATGACCATGTTTATTAAGGTAATACAGTCTAGGTGAAGTTGGGCCCAAATACATGGGCCTCTATGGAGCTATGGGGCTTTTTGGGTCCAGTCCAGCGCCACAACAGGCCATTATATGAACTTTCAGGAAGTCCCGATTTCAAAAGAGGCTTCATGAAATATCTGGCTGACTGCCCCCCTGGTGTGAATGTAGTAATAAGTAAGTAGCCTTGCCGAGCCATGAGGCCCATAGGGGCAGGAGCCTATCTCCTGTTTCTGTAGCCATGAGGCCCATAGGGGCAGGAGCCTATCTCCTGTTTCTGTAGCCATGAGGCCCATAGGGGCAGGA
Source organism: Protomyctophum parallelum (assembly GCF_964188405.1). Lineage (NCBI taxonomy): Eukaryota > Metazoa > Chordata > Actinopteri > Myctophiformes > Myctophidae > Protomyctophum > Protomyctophum parallelum. The sequence goes on along the minus strand of NC_139718.1, from coordinate 5,060,185 downwards.
GCCTATCTCCTGTTTCTGTAGCCATGAGGCCCATAGGGCAGGAGCCTATCTCCTGTTTCTGTAGCCATGAGACCCATAGGGGCAGGAGCCTATCTCCTGTTTCTGTAGCCATGATGCCCATAGGGCAGGAACCTATCTCCTGTTTCTGTAGCCATGAGGCCCATAGGGGCAGGAGCCTATCTCCTGTTTCTGTAGCCATGAGGCCCATAGGGGCAGGAGCCTATCTCCTGTTTCTGTAGCCATGAGGCCCATAGGGCAGGAGCCTATCTCCTGTTTCTGTAGCCATGAGGCCCATAGGGGCAGGAGCCTATCTCCTGTTTCTGTAGCCATGAGGCCCATAGGGGCAGGAGCCTATCTCCTGTTTCTGTAGCCATGAGGCCCATAGGGGCAGGAGCCTATCTCCTGTTTCTGTAGCCATGAGGCCCATAGGGCAGGAGCCTATCTCCTGTTTCTGTAGCCATGAGGCCCATAGGGGCAGGAGCCTATCTCCTGTTTCTGTAGCCATGAGGCCCATAGGGGCAGGAGCCTATCTCCTGTTTCTGTAGCCATGAGGCCCATAGGGGCAGGAGCCTATCTCCTGTTTCTGTAGCCATGAGGCCCATAGGGGCAGGAGCCCATCTCCTGTTTCTGTAGCCATGAGGCCCATAGGGGCAGGAGCCTATCTCCTGTTTCTGTAGCCATGAGGCCCATAGGGGCAGGAGCCTATCTCCTGTTTCTGTAGCCATGAGGCCCATAGGGGCAGGAGCCTATCTCCTGTTTCTGTAGCCATGAGGCCCATAGGGCAGGAGCCTATCTCCTGTTTCTGTAGCCATGAGGCCCATAGGGCAGGAGCCTATCTCCTGTTTCTGTAGCCATGAGGCCCATAGGGGCAGGAGCCTATCTCCTGTTTCTGTAGCCATGAGGCCCATAGGGGCAGGAGCCTATCTCCTGTTTCTGTAGCCATGAGGCCCATAGGGGCAGGAGCCTATCTCCTGTTTCTGTAGCCATGAGGCCCATAGGGGCAGGAGCCTATCTGCTGTTTCTGTAGCCATGAGGCCCATAGGGGCAGGAGCCTATCTCCTGTTTCTGTAGCCATGAGGCCCATAGGGGCAGGAGCCTATCTCCTGTTTCTGTAGCCATGAGGCCCATAGGGGCAGGAGCCTATCTCCTGTTTCTGTAGCCATGAGGCCCATAGGGGCAGGAGCCTATCTCCTGTTTCTGTAGCGTGAGGCAGCTTGATGTACAAGTACACCCCCTGGACATGACGCTAGTATGTCACAGGGACTTACCCCCAATCCAACCCTTGATGCTGAGTGTCAAGCAGGGAGGCACTGGGTCCCATTTTTACAGTCTTTGGTATGACCCGGCCGGGGATCGAACCCGACCTCCCAGTCTCAGGGCGAACGCTCTAACCACAAGGCCACTGAGCTGGTGAATGGGTGAATGTAATCCACTGTAATCTATGTAAAGCGCCTTGGGATAAAGGCGCTATATAAATGCACCATATATCTAACCACAAGGCCTGCTTGTTGTAGCACTATAGGCTATACGTGTACACTTTGCCTTTGAGTACTGTGGGGTTGAGTACCTACTTGTCCATCACTGAAAGCATCACGGATCTTTTCCCCGTCCTCTAATCCACACGGGGCGCGTCGGCAGCACGCTCCATTTCACCACTACGATGAACAATAATAACCCATTCTGACCCGAGATCAGATTCATACGAGGTTTCCACTGGACACACACACTGGTCTGATTATAACCCATTCTGACCTGAGATCAGATTCTAAAAAAATGTCAGTCGTTCTTCGATTTTTCAAAAAATAGCAGACCTACAAGCTCGCTTGTAGATCTGCTATTTTTCAATAGCTAAAGCATAACATGATGCTACAGTAACACCAAAATGGCTTCCCGTTCAGAATGGGATAAACAAAGCATGATGTGACTGAAGAACTGAACGCCTGCCTTCCTGTTCGCTCAGAGCCCTGAGCCGTGCACTGTGCACGAGGCGCACACGCCCACAGCCTGCTGTGTGTTTGTTGGCATACGGTCCATTGACTCCGGTAATGGTGCGCGGCGGGGCTGAGCGCTGAATTTTCCCCTCCGATTCAGATTCAACTTCTCTTGTCACATCAAAGGTTTAACAAACAGGTGTCAAATGGGGGCGTCGTACATATAGCCTATACAAGATGCCGTCGTTCGCAGAGAAATGGGTACAGAATGAGAGAAAGAGAAAGAAATAATCACATTGCGTGTGTCAAAATAAATAAGTAATATTATCCTAACCTGACAGTAACAGATGTCACATATATACGGTGCGTGGTTACAAATACATGTGCACAGCAATTACAGAAGCAGAAATAGAAACAGACCCTCGCTTGTCTATATAGTCTCTTGTGCGACATCAATTAGCAGCAGATGTCATTAGATATCATTAGACATCATATCATTAGACATCAATTAGCAGCAGATATCAGATGTCAGCGTATGCAGAAGTGACAGTATCACAAATATATAGACACATATTGTATACACAAAAAAATTAAGCGATATTACACAAGAAGGTGTTCTTTATCGTCATTAATGCGTTGTCTGCGATGCTGCAGGAACTTTCCCTCAGGGGCCTGAGCGAGGCCCGATGCTGAAGGGCCCTCAGGGGCCTGAGTGAGGCCTGATGCTGAGGGCCCTCAGGGGCCTGAGTGAGGCCTGATGCTGAGGGCCCTCAGGGGCCTGAGGGCCCTCAGGGGCCTGAGTGAGGCCCGATGCTGAAGGGCCCTCAGGGGCCTGAGGGCCCTCAGGGGCCTGAGTGAGGCCCGATGCTGAAGGGCCCTCAGGGGCCTGAGTGAGGCCCGGTGCTGAAGGGCCCTCAGGGGCCTGAGTGCCCTCAGGGGCCTGAGGGCCCTCAGGGGCCTGAGTGAGGCCCGGTGCTGAAGGGCCCTCAGGGGCCTGAGTGCCCTCAGGGGCCTGAGGGGCTGAAGGGCCCTCAGGGGCCTGAGTGAGGCCCGATGCTGAAGGGCCCAAAAGAGGAGTTTATGATTATAAAGATTTCGTCGACTAAAACTATGATGAAAAATGTTGTGTCAAACCATGCATTGGGCCAAGATGTAAACAAACCCTTTGTATACATCTAGCATGCATCGATGTTGTATGCTAGATGGAAAGGTGTGAGTGAAGCCTAGGAGAGGAAAACAGGCACTCACCACTGACCACAATCACAAAACAACAACAACAACAAAACACTCACCACTGACCACAATCACAAAACAACAACAAAGAAAGGGAAATAAATGCAATTCACCTGAAAACACCCGCCGTACGCAAGTGACGACACTTGGGAAATCAGACAGAAGCCGACCCGCGCTGTGAACCGCAGCCGAGGGCAATACCATTATACCAACCACCAGCCGAGGGCAATACCATTATACCAACCACCAGCCGAGGGCAATACCATTATACCAACCACCAGCCGAGGGCAATACCATTATACCAACCACCAGCCGAGGGCAATACCATTATACCAACCACCAGCCGAGGGCAATACCATTATACCAACCACCAGCCGAGGGCAATACCATTATACCAACCACCAGCCGAGGGCAATACCATTATACCAACCACCAGCCGAGGGCAATACCATTATACCAACCACCAGCCGAGGGCAATACCATTACACCAACCACCAGCCGAGGGCAATACCATTATACCAACCACCAGCCGAGGGCAATACCATTATACCAACCACCAGCCGAGGGCAATACCATTATACCAACCACCAGCGCTTGACCCCAGCAAATAATAACCAACTTAAATCCCACGCCGTGTGTCTCATATATACAGAGGGAAATGAAGCAGACAATCCCACCTGCGGAGCACAGCGGGAAAACATGGAGATTGTTAACAGTGCCTCAGGTAAGGAAGGGCTCGCATGAACGGTGAGTGAGTCATTATTGACAGACACAACCAGGTGGGCAGGGTTCGACCCCGCAGTGGCCAATTTAGAAATAAATAATTCAGATCATTATTAGAATTAGATTCTGATTCGATTGGATTAGATTCAAAGTCGCATACTCGGGTGAATTCTTGTAAAAACTCACTTCATCGCTGCACCCCTGATTTGTTGTGTGTCAGTTTGACTAATATCATTAGGCAGGCCCAGACATGTAGACAACCCAAAGCCCCCGGAGCCCCCAGGCGCCCCGGCCCAGGGACTCTCTTGATAGACGGATTGATTTCTCCGAGCCGGAGGAGCAGAGGAACCGGCACGCTGCAGCATTCTTCATGCAGAATAACGGCACGCACCAGCATTCTTCATGCAGAATAACGGCACGCTGCAGCATTCTTCGTGCAGAATAACAGCACGCTGCAGCATTCTTCGTGCAGAATAACAGCACGCTGCAGCATTCTTCGTGCAGAATAACAGCACGCTGCAGCATTCTTCATGCAGAATAACGGCACGCTGCAGCATTCTTCATGCAGAATAACGGCACGCTGCAGCATTCTTCATGCAGAATAACGGCACGCTGCAGCATTCTTCATGCAGAATAACGGCACGCTGCAGCATTCTTCGTGCTACAGAATTCATCTGTATGCACGAGTTCCAGACTCTCGTCCCCTGAAGACCACGAGGGTTACATTTTGTAAAAGAATAATGTCATTTATTAAATATTTGTTATTAGTTATATTTATTTAAAAGGCCCATGGTTAACGTGCCCTGGGCGCGGCCATTACTGAGGGGTAATCCATTGAGCAGGTGCTGCATAGGCCAGGTGTAGCTAATCAGTGCTGCTGCACTCAATGGTACACCTCAGTAATGGCCGCACCCAGGAAACCCTCTGTGAATCGGTCTATAGAGGTTTAATTAAATTGTTGAATTGTGATATTATCAAAGATAAATATCAAACCTACTGTATATCAGACTATGTCTATGTTTCTCCCAAAAGGAAATGCATGTATTTATTTAATTCAGTTTGAAAGGGGCGGAGGTCGCGAGACATGGCCAAAGCATTCCCGGGGGTCCCCAGCTGTAGGAGCCAAAACCTTAATATGTTTAATTATATTATTTATTTATGGCCCTCTGGTGGTGGTGTTCTGTATAATAATGATGTCTGCTCTCTGCCCACTGCAGGATACCTTATAAGGAGCTGTGTGTCACAATAGGGGCGTGGCAGACTGGGCAAGCACACAGTCTTTTGACCTTAATTGCAACTGAAGGATCTCTGTGTACTTTATTTATTTACAAGTTTAAGTTTCCCGTTTTTGCATCCCTGTAAAGGAAGAAAATAAACAACTTTAATTTAACACCTGAACCAACCTGGAATGGACATTCTATCATTTCATTCAAACAACAACAACAACAAGCAAGCGTCTTTAGTATAGTCTGTAGTCTTCCCAAAGAAGTGGATCACACAAAGGGAGAAAAGTGGATAAGTGCTCACTACACCAGCCAACATCGATTTACAAGGAAAATACAGAAGGTTAGAATCTAACGAGACAAGACAAAAAAATAAGGGGAAACAACTGTAAGGAACGAAAGACAAAAGAAAATTGATCTGCTACCATTTGATAGCCTGGTTAATAAACCAGACCGAATCAGCCGTTGGCAAAAATAAATTGCCTGCCGGCGGATTACGGTCTGGAGAGGCTCAATTGTACGCCCATTTCCTACACCAGAGAAATGGGGCGGCCAATCGGGACACGGTATGCAATATGGGCGGGCTTTGGTACAGTGACTTTCAATGCTTGAGACCTTTGACTGACAGTAGCTCTGACCAATTGCGTCAAAGAGAAAATGTTTCCCTGGAAATGAAATCCAAGCTGAGCCTCCCCAGACTAATATCCCGCGGTCCGTGCGATATTAGTCTGGTTTATTAACCAGGCTAACCATTTGATGCTTTGGAATTTTGATTACTGGAAAAGTAACCGTTTTGGACATGCAATACTTCCACCTGCCACACAGGGGTCAAACAGGTCTACAGCAGGGGTCAAACAGGGGTCAAACAGGTCTACAGCAGGGGGTTTTCAACCCTGTTCACATCAAGCCTGCATTGTTTATTTATTCATTGTTTATTCTGCATTTGAGCCGTACGGAACCACCATGAGATTTAAATAGCCTCTCAGACCGCAACAACTAAAATATTATGTTCAAACAAATAAGTGTTGGAACAACCTTAAAGAGCATGTGTGTTTCTGTTCATGGAGTTAAGCTGCATGTGGAACAGCTTGTCTGAGCCCATAAAGCAAAGCAACAACCTAAAACAATTTAAAAAGAGGCTCAAACAGGAATTATTGCATAGATATAACCTGGAATGAGCGAGGAGCTGAGCCATGTTTATGCCATGTGGACTAAGGTATAACATTGTAGCTTTGTCTGTTTTTGTCTTTTTTCCCCTCCTTGTTTTGTTTTTTCTCTTTGTCTGTTTTGTTTTTTGTTTGTTTAATTTTCTATTCTCCTTCGTTAAATGCCATTTGTTTGTTTTGTTTATATGTTGATTGTGATGCATATCTTCAACAGTATTTTGGAATACATTGAGATAAGGATAGGCACTAATAAGCTTTAAGCTTCTGCCTATGCCTTTTCCATCACCTAAAAGTAAACTGTTTTTGTGTAATGTCTCCCTCTCAAAAGATCGAAATAAACTATTCATTCATTCGTTATCGTCGGATAAGCCTTTGTTCCACACAGTTCAATGCATTCCAGGCACGATAGGAGATTTAACAGGCAGACATTGATCAAAAATAACAAATCATTTTACATTCTCGAATTGTGTATTGACTATACACCCAGAGGCTAACATTTTGGATAGAATATACTGTTTGATATTGCACAAGGATAAAAAATAAGAAATGCAATGAAGGAAAACGGAGAATGTATTAATGCAAAGAACATCTTTGTTTGTTTTCACCACCAACGCTGCATGCTGGCTTATACGGGTACTTTATTTGCTTTGAGAAATTAGCAAACATTACAATGTAATATTGAAAGGCCATAAAATCATGAAAAAAGAAAAATCAAAGTTTGCTCTATTAAAGCAAACATAATTATGTTGCGGCTCCAAATGGAATTGTAATAATGTTTTGGTCCAAAAGTGTCTCTTTTGATAATAAAAGGTTGCTGACCCCTGCTACAGTTTAATAGAACATTCTGTCTTTTCTGGGGAAATCATGACTTGCGCGCAGCATTCCATAACAGAGCTGACAAACACACTTTTCACCAGTGTTGTTTAAAATGGGTCTTTAATGCTTCCAACTTGAGTAGAATTATTAATGTTTTGTACAAGTGTCCATGACAAAGAAAATATATGATGTGGAGACAATAAAGACTATTATTATCATTATTATTGAAGTCCATTTGCTCAGTACAATATTTCGGGGGCATATTTAGAATGTGTGCAGGCTTGAGTATGTTGAATCTTAGTTTGCAATTAATGAGGATTTAGTTGACACGATGAAATAAAATGGTGATAGTATTCCGTGTGGGGCAGACGGCCTGTCACTGCCAGATTTGGGAGAGCAGTAGCTTTGTTGTTTGCGAGGAAAGCGGTAAAATGAGACTTTCGTGGGTTGTTTTCGTCTCAGATTTAGTCCGACAGAGCGTCACAGTATAACTCTATGGGGACACAAAAGAGACACAAAAGTATAGGACCCGGAAGTATCTCTGGATGGGGGCGCTCACGTCACAGCTAAAATACTGAATAGTATAAATGCTGCATTGGTGGTCTGGAGAGGGCAGTTGTTTTAACCCATTTTGGGGCGGGAACCATTTTGGTGTTATGCATCATGTTATGCTTTAGCTATTGAAAAATAGCAGATCTACAAGCTCATAGCGCGCCACCGAGTGGCGCGCTATGAGCTTGTAGGTCTGCTATTTTTGAAAAATCGAAGAACGAACATAGTTTTTTTTTCAGAAAACTGTCAGGATGTAGAAGACATTTATAGAATCTGATCTCAGGTCAGAATGGTGCAGACCACAGATGGGGGGGGGGGGGGGGATAGGGGGGGGGGGGGCAGCAGTATGATGCTCAGGCATCAGACAGAGGGCTGTGTCTTTAAGGGCCGCTGTTGCTGGATAACAGTAAACATGGGATTGTGTTACGTAACACGTAGTAGTCCAGACCATCCTCACACGGACCAGCAGCGGGCCAGCGGGCCAGCAGGCCAGGCCAGGCCAGGCCAGGCCAGGCCGGGCCGGGCCGGGTCGGGTCGTGTCGGGTCGTGTCGGGCCGGGCTGGGGTGGGGCGGGGCGGGGCGGGCTGGGGCGGGTCATTCCGGGCCGGGCCTGGCAGGCCCTTCTTCTTCTTACGCAATCTCTGTTTGACCTGGCACACGACGTGTGTGCCGCGCACGTGTTAAGCACGAGTGTACGCAATAAGCTCGCGCTCGCATACTGTACACACACACACTCACACACACACACACACACACACACACACACACACACAGCTCCCTTGTGGGTCTTAACTGATATATCTGTTTGTTACAATTTTACAATTTACAATTTAGGCATTTAGCAGATGCTCTTAATCCAGAGCGACTTACATTAAGCAAGAACAAAAGCATGGGAATACATCACAATTGAACATTTATCAAGAAACATGCGTAAGCTAAGAAAGTAACAGTGGAATATCTATATAATGAAGCTATACATATAAACTATATATCTATACTACTATGCTATACATATGTACTATGACGTGCTATGACTACATACAATACAACTATAGTGCTGTCTACATAACATGCTATAAGTCTGTATCAAATGCTATCTAAGTCAACAGAAATGCTATCTAAGGGGTTAGGGTAAGTGCTATGGGCCATGATGGAGTCTGAAAAGGTGGGTTTTCAGACTACGGCGGAAGATTGGGAGTGATGCTGCAGTTCTGACTGCAATGGGAAGTGCATTCCACAGTTTTGGAGCCAGAAGGGAGAAGAGTTTGGGACGTGTGGAGCGTTGTTGTCCCGGCGTTTTTAGTGAGGGTACTTCCAGCTTCCCTGCGTTGGCTGATCTGAGTGCGCGGGAGGGTTTGTAGGGTTTGTTTCAGATATATCCGTTTGTAATACGGATATATGAAACAAATGGGAACAATGTCACTATAAGCTCCCGCATTTCGAGCGTGTGGAAACGGTGCATACATTTACAGTATATATATATAGCGCTTATATCATGGCTGCTGCGTGTTTCTAAGCAACATGGTCCATCTAACTGTAGGTGTGTATTTGCTATAGGTATTACTTAAACATTCTGCCTGATCCGTGCACACACACTTACCATCACAGGTTTCACCGATGATACTAATGAAGGCTCTGTTCCATTCTGCTCAAACTGATGGGTCTGTCTATGGGGGGGGGGGGTCTATTTCTTTATAAATGTTCCTATTTAAGGGTCTATTTATTTTAAATGTTTGATCCCACGATTTTGCAATAATTTTTTCTTTTCACCCCAGTATTCAATTATCTAATGGAATCTTGGGTGCTGTATATACACTACTACACCCAGGTTGGCAGAGGGAGTCTAGCCTATATACTACACTCCTTCTACCCAGGTCCGGATCTACCATATGGGCACTTTGGGCACCAGAGGCCCCTCAAAAAAAAAATGTTTTTTTTTTTTTTTAATAAAAAATGGTGTCTAAAAAGATTAGTGTTTTATTGTTGCATTTGTTGGTGAGAAGGGCAGCTGAAAAGTGCAAATTGTGTGTGTAAAGCAGCAACAATGCGCTAGATTGGCTGTCACTCTGGGGGGGGGGGGGGTAGGCGACCGGAAATAGGCCAATATAACGGCATAAAACCGCCCCAAAACGGCTCCAAAAAACAGCAAAAATGTTGCGCGCGGGTGAAGGGGGGGCCCTTCGAGCTTCAGTGCCCAGGTGCTCTCAGAGGTGTTAATCCGGCCCTCCCTCTACCTAGCCTAGGGGACACGGGGGAAAACAGGCCCTTTCGCCAACCCCCACCCAGGGTACTGATGATGCAGGAGGAGGGAACACGTCCCCCAGCAGCAGTGTTGCAGTTGACACTGTTGTCTATGGTGATATTGTTGTGGACTAAAACTAAGACGAAAAATGTTTGTCGACTACCTATTTTCACTGAAGTAAACTAAATGGAAACTAAATGAAAACTATGCTATGGTGACTAAAACTAAGACTAAATATACTGACAATTTCGTCAACAAATAAAAACTAGACTAAAATGTTAGGAATGGACTAGTGGACAAGAGATCCAGTATAAGTCATTTTACACTTGGTTGCAGACCAGTGTGTGTCCAGTGGAAACCTCGTATGAATCTGATCTCAGGTCAGAATGGGATAATTGCCTTATTGGCTCTGCACCCTGCACTGTCGAGGTGCGTGTAAATAGGTATGCTCTGAAATTTCTTTTTCCGAGAACAAAAATGTAAAATATATGAATGTTGTGTTCGAATCATGCAAGTGAAATGATATTTGAATGCATGTATTTTGATTCACTGACTTGATAGAATGAAATAAAGATCACGTACATCATTATTATTATTAGGGTGCCTCGCAGTCTCTTATAGCCTGTTTGCCTTTTCCTCACAGGAGTATTTCAAACAGGTGTTTCAAAGCGCTCCCCAGAGATCCGCCGCACAGCAAAACACACACCCCCTTTTTCCCACTCTGCCCTGCTCGGTAAGCTAATAGCTCACACTGTCAAACCTCCACAGCTGTTTACCAAGCGGAAAGTCAAGTATTTAGCTGGTACCGCCTGGGGGAGGAGGAGCGCTTGTTTACAACCCAGTTGATGTCTGCTCAGATGGCCTTACAGTAGACCGGTTTTGAGTGGTTGTTTTGAGTGGTTCACTGTCTTGATGAAGGTCGAATAGACCGAAACGTTGAATAAAGAGCAACATTTTTGGCAAGTTTCTGACAGTGTCCTTTTTAAGTATGCTTTATTGCCCTACGCACCTGTCACGAGTCTTCTGAGGTGTGCATCGGCCTTTTGCTAAAAGGGGCATTGCTTTAAGAAACACGCACCAAAGCAAAACAAGTTAGAATACAGATGAGAAATATTAGATCATTCTAAATATGTCATGTTCTTGGACAAAATGTGGCTCTTGTTTATTCAGTCGGTCTGACTAGCTGGATAATACTTATGCAAGCCAGTCTTTCCCAAGGCCTGTCTATGTTCTACTGAGGACAGGAGGGGGATGGTCTTACACTCCTGAGTCTCCTCCTGGACAATTTGTGTAACAAAGCAATTTGTGTTGATAGCTTGGAACAAATCGTGGATTAACATTTTATCTTCAGAGAAGCTGCAGTGAACACGCGCCTATTCTCACCTCTGTGAAACTGTATTTAATTCCATTACTTAGTTTGAATGTAAGGCGGTCATTCTCTCCGACGGCGTAAGGCCTTTCGGAGGTGCCTCTGCTGTAGGCTACTCTGAAATAAACCATCTGAGCCAACATCGCTCCATCAGCCAGGATGTGAAGAAGAGAAAGTAGGGGTGGATTGGACATACCCTCCAAAAACCTACTGACAACATCACTATAGGCAAGCACTGGACTGGAACCCACAGGGCCAAAGAAAAGTGGGGAGGGCCAAAACAGACCTGGAGAAGATCAGTGGAGAGTGCAGTGGCGTGCACAGATAGACACTAGGGGGTGCTAGGGGGTGCTGTTTATTTTTCTTAATTTGTAGTGTGTGGACCATGGTGACATTGATCAAATATTGATAAAAAACGCTTCTACTATATTATTTAGGCCCCCACAATCTAAAGCTATGTTTCTATGTCAGTGGTTCTTCGATTAAAGAAAAATAGCAGACCTACAAGCTCGTAGCGCGCCACTCGGTGGCGCGCTATGAGCTTGTAGATCTGCTATTTTTCAATAGCTAAAGCACCACTTGAGCACCTGCCCCTCTAAATGTCTGTGCACGCCACTGGGAGAGTGAGGCAAAGACGACCTGACTATGGTGGGCCCAGCTGAAGAAAACTGCTCAAAACAGAGTCCAGATGGCGGGGTGTGATTGCGGCCCTATGCTCCACCTAGGAGCCTACAGGAATAAGTCAACAACATCCCTCCATCTGCTGTCTGCCGTGTCTCACACTTTTCTCCTGCTCTCCGGTTTTTGGTTAAGTCTCTGTATACCGTGTATACAATGGTCGAATCAGATACCACACAGAGATGAGAGGTTTCTATACCCGACATCAATACTATTATACTGGGGCATGATTAAGCCAGCTATAGGGGTTGAAACTGGCTGCCTTCCCATTCCCAAACTAGCTGCGTTCCCATTCCCCAAAAAGGTCAAGGATACTTCATTTTTACACCTGCTTTTCAAAGGCTTCTGTTGCGTTGTGACGTGCTTGCGGTGATGTTTAGGTTTGGAGTATAGGGTCAGTGGCGTGCACAGACATTTAGGGGGGCAGGTGCTCAAGTTGGGCAGCCCCCAGCTCCGGTGGTGAGGTGACCACTGGAGCTGAAATAACGCTGAGCGGTGGTGAGTAAAAACAGAGAGAAGGGCTGAGGGGCGGTGGCGGTGGTTTTCTCTTCACCGCGGCTCGTGACGTCATGTTGTAGTTCAGTGGTCACCTCAGTGACGTCATGTTGTAGTTCAGTGGTCACCTCAGTGACGTCATGTTGTAGTTCGTTGGTCACCTCAGTGATGTCATGTTGTAGTTCGGTGGTCACCTCAGTGATGTCATGTTGTAGTTCGGTGGTCACCTCAGTGACGTCATGTTGTAGTTCGGTGGTCACCTCAGTGACGTCATGTTGTAGTTCGGTGGTCACCTCAGTGACGTCATGTTGTAGTTCGGTGGTCACCTCAGTGATGTCATGTTGTAGTTCGGTGGTCACCTCAGTGACGTCATGTTGTAGTTCGGTGGTCACCTCAGTGACGTCATGTTGTAGTTCGGTGGTCACCTCAGTGACGTCATGTTGTAGTTCGGTGGTCACCTCAGTGACGTCATGTTGTAATTCGGTGGTCACCTAACCACCGAAAATCCAGACTATGTATGAGCCTTAAGTTTCAAGCATGATAGTCCAGTTATAGGATCCCGCCTATATATGGAAAATAGTCGAAAATGTACTGAGGTCAATATTTGCGATTTTCATATTTTTCATGTCTCATATTGATTAGTATGTCTAGACGTAAATGTAGGCAGCATGGTTTCCTCTGCCGTCTGTGTGTGGATGTGTGGATAAATGTACCGTTTCATGTCATTTTCTTCTTTCCCCCAAACAGGCAATTTCCTTCTGAAATGGGCCTTCCGCAATCTGAACAGAATAACTCTAAGTCGACATAAAGTGCTATCTAAGGGGCTAGGCTATAGGGCAAGTGCTACGGGCCATGATGGAGTCTGAAGAGGTGGGTTTTCAGACTACGGCGGAAGATTGGGAGTGAGGCTGCAGTTCTGACTGTGATGGGAAGTTCATTCCATAGTTTAGGTTGGGAGTGAGGCTGCAGTTCTGACTGCGATGGGAAGTTCATTCCATAGTTTAGATTGGGGAGTGAGGCTGCAGTTCTGACTGTGATGGGAAGTTCATTCCATAGTTTAGGTTGGGAGTGAGGCTGCAGTTCTGACTGTGATGGGAAGTTCATTCCATAGTTTAGATTGGGAGTGAGGCTGCAGTTCTGACTGTGATGGGAAGTTCATTCCATAGATTAGATTGGGGAGTGAGGCTGCAGTTCTGACTGTGATGGGAAGTGCATTCCATAGTTTAGATTGGGAGTGAGGCTGCAGCTCTGACTGTGATGGGAAGTGCATTCCATAGTTTAGGTTGGGAGTGAGGCTGCAGTTCTGACTGTGATGGGAAGTGCATTCCATAGTTTAGGTTGGGAGTGAGGCTGCAGTTCTGACTGTGATGGGAAGTTCATTCCATAGTTTAGATTGGGAGTGAGGCTGCAGTTCTGACTGCGATGGGAAGTTCATTCCATAGTTTAGGTTGGGAGTGAGGCTGCAGTTCTGACTGTGATGGGAAGTTCATTCCATAGTTTAGATTGGGGAGTGAGGCTGCAGTTCTGACTGCGATGGGAAGTTCATTCCATAGTTTAGATTGGGGAGTGAGGCTGCAGTTCTGACTGCGATGGGAAGTGCATTCCATAGTTTAGGTTGGGAGTGAGGCTGCAGTTCTGACTGTGATGGGAAGTTCATTCCATAGTTTAGATTGGGGAGTGAGGCTGCAGTTCTGACTGCGATGGGAAGTGCATTCCATAGTTTAGATTGGGAGTGAGGCTGCAGTTCTGACTGCGATGGGAAGTTCATTCCATAGTTTAGATTGGGAGTGAGGCTGCAGTTCTGACTGCGATGGGAAGTTCATTCCATAGTTTAGATTGGGAGTGAGGCTGCAGTTCTGACTGCGATGGGAAGTTCATTCCATAGTTTAGATTGGGGAGTGAGGCTGCCGTTCTGACTGCGATGGGAAGTTCATTCCATAGTTTAGATTGGGAGTGAGGCTGCAGTTCTGACTGTGATGGGAAGTTCATTCCATAGTTTAGATTGGGGAGTGAGGCTGCAGTTCTGACTGTGATGGGAAGTTCATTCCATAGTTTTGGAGCCAGAAGGGAGAAGAGTGGACAACAGAGGACAACCATGTAGGCCTAAAACAAACATTTATTTATGATTAACATAAATAAATAAGCAGAACGAACGCCTTTTCAGCAGACCAGACAATGTCGAATGTACAATGAGGTGAACCAGTCTATAGAGTGCAGGGGAGTTTATTTGTACTGCTGACAGAGAAACAACTCATGTACAAAACAGTCAGAGTCTTCTGAGACGTCCGTGTCACTTCAGCAAAAGGCTAAAGGCCACATTTTATCCCATTCTGAACGGGAACCCATTTTGGTGTTGGCATCATGTCGTGCTTTAGCTATTGAAAAATAGCAGATCTACAAGCTCGTAGCGCGCCACCGAGTGGCGCGCTACGAGCTTGTAGGTCTGCTATTTTTGGAAAAATCTAAGAACGACTGACATTTTTTAGAATCTGATCTCACTCAGGTCAGAATGGGTTAATCAGACCAGTGTGTGTCCGGTGGAAACCTCGTATGAATCTGATCTCAGGTCGGAAAGCCTGGTCAGGTTTGGCATCACAGTTTGGTTCGGTAACCTCTCAGTGCAACTGAGGTCCAAATTGTTCAGATTGGTGCAGACTGCAGAGAAGATCATAGGGGTAAGACAACACCCCTCTCTTCAGTCTATTTATGAGCAGGCTACATTAAAACAGGCTCAAAAGATTGTCAGTGATGTTACCCATGTTTTAAATGGCGAGTTTGTACTTCTGCCCTCTGGGAGAAGATACAAAGAACCAAAGTGGAAGTACATTAGATTTAAAAAATCGTTTGTATCAGCATCAACTAAGATGCTGAACGAGGCTCTGAAACAGCGGTAACTACGTGAGGCCTGATTATCCACATCATGTGTGCAATGGTGTAATGTTGTGTCTTCCTCTGTAATGTATTTTTGTTGTCATTGATGTTTTATGTGTGGCTGTAGCTGGGGTGATGTTTTATGTGTGGCTGTAGCTGGGGTGATGTTTTATGTGTGGCTGTAGCTGGGGTGATGTTTTATGTGTGGCTGTAGCTGGGGTGATGTTTTATGTGTGGCTGTAGCTGGGGTGAAAGCCCAAGACAAATTTCCCTTGTGGACAATAAAGTTTACCTTGACCTTGACCTTGAGAATGGGTTATTTGTACTGCTGACAGAGAAACAACTCAAAACAGTCCGACTCTTCTGAGACGTTCCGTGTCACTTCAGCAAAAGGCTAAAGGCCACATTTTAATAAACAGACTGGGTTTCAGTCTGTCTGTGGGAAAGACATCAGTGAATAGGGTCAGACATGAGGGTTGAAACAAGGTCACTTTGGATGAGTGTGACACTGTGGCGCATCAGTCATCTGACTGAGCATGTCCGCGGTGCTGTGCAGGCTGAGACTGCTCAGCAGCGCCACCTAGAGAGGGACATTATAATAGGGAGTAAAGCCCTCATAGCTCATTACAGAGACCATCCCAGTGGAGGTTGAAGGAATTGCGTTCACTGTAGCAGTGTTGTTTTCGTCGACTAAAACTAAGACGAAAAATGTTCGTCGACCATTCTTCGCTGACTAAAACTAAATAAAAACGAATCTATGATGACTAAAACTAAGACTAAATATACTGACAATTTTGTCAACAAATAAAAACTAGACTAAAATGTTAGGAAGGGACTAGTGAACAAGAGATCCAGTTTTATGCTGGGTTGCATGCTGAAAATAGCAGATCTACAATCTCACAACGCGTAGCGCTGTGACGCGTTGTGAGATTGTAGATCTGCTATTTTCAGCATGCAACCAAAGTGTAAAATATGTCATTACAACGACATCAAGGCCTGTCAAAACACATTTTAGTCGACTAAATGAACTGTAGATTTAGTCGACTAAAATCGTATGACATTTAGTCGACTAAAACTAGACTAAACACTAGAACATTCCAGGTGACTAAAATGTGACTAAAACTAAGTGAAAACTATTCAAGAGACAATGACTAAAACTAAAATAGAGATTTGCTGCCAAAAACAACACTGGTGGGAAACTTTGATGATGAAGAGGGCCACTATATTTCAACATGCACGCACTCCAGAGGGGCCACATTGAATAACCCATTCTGACCTGAGATCAGATTCATATGAGGTTTCCACTGGACACACACTGGTCTGATTAACCCATTCTGACCTGAGATCCGATTCTAAAAATGTCGGTCGTTCTTCGATTTTTCAAAAATAGCAGACCTACAAGCTCGTAGCGCGCCACTCGGTGGCGCGCTATGAGCTTGTAGATCTGCTATTTTTCAATAGCTAAAGCATAACATGATGCTGACACCAAAATGGGTTCCCGTTCAGAATGGGATAATACTGTCGTAGCAAGAAATAGCCGATCTACAAGCTCAGTTTTGAGCTTCCTAGATCAGCAATTTCTTTCTATATTTTGAAATTGAAATCCTGAATATTTTTTTTTGCTATTTTTGGCTAGTTATATTATACTTTAATATGTTAACTTTATGAACTTAAATGCAAAAACATTGAACATAAAAGAAAACTAACTAACATTTTAATAGTAGGCCTAGTCATTAAGCTACTAATATAGACAGTTATTAACAGTTTGACTGTTTTAAACGTGTAACCCGCATTTTAATCAACCCCCCTTCACTGCCGAGATTGTTGTATTAGAGCATACGCTGAATTATTTGGGCTTTTGATCCGTGAAAATCCCGCGAAAAAAGGTTGCTCCGCTTGTTATGAACGATCGCACCACCCGCCATCTTGGTACGACGCAAGACGGCCCCACAAGACCCTCCTCCATGAGGCGTTGTACCCCGTTCATTTGCATTGGCCTCAATTTCCCAGAAGCCCTAGCAGCCCACAGCATGTGTTGATTTCCTGGTTTCGTCATCAAAACGAAACCTTCTCGTCTCCATAGCTCCGCAGCAAAGACGGAGTTTCTTTTTAATTATTACAATACGGCGTATTAAACACATAAAACAAAAGGCGGGTATGTCGTATATCGCAGCGACAGTAACCTGGAGTAAACCATTCCTGGCAGGTAAACTGTTTTAAAGTGGATCATGTTCGTATCTTTGGAATTGTAACAGCTGAAACCAATAATATATCAGTATTGGGATATTAACCTGTGGTTAAGGTTGGGGGCCACATGTGGCCCCCGGGCCGCCAGTTGCCCCATGTATGCTCTAGAGGGAATAAGGGTTGGCCCAAATCAATACATCATTCTAAAGGCCAGACCGCATCAACTCCTTGGCCTCACTCACACCTTTCCATCTAGCATACAACATTGATGCATGCTAGATGTAAGCAAGATGTAAGTGTCATGGCCGCCCCAATGCATTTTCAATGGACGTGACTACAAGCTGTTGTATGGCTTTCGGCTGTGTTTCGACTGCCCCCCTCCCCCTCATACAACACAAATGTTGTGTCAAAGCATAATGTGACTCCCATTGGAAATGCATTGGGGGCAAGATGTATCACACCCTTTGTACACAACAAGCATACATCAGTCTGTTGCGAAGGTGTGAGTGAGGCCTAAAGGCCAGACCGCATCAATGCAACTAGTTGCAACTCCTTCCTTGTCCTTGCAACAGACCAGTTTGCACCCATTCTGAACGGGAACCCATTTTGGTGTCAGCATCATGTTATGCTTTAGCTATTGAAAAATAGCAGATCTACAAGCTCATAGCGCGCCACCGAGTGGCGCGCTACGAGCTTGTAGGTCTGCTATTTTTGAAAAATCGAAGAACGACTGACTTTTTTTTTAGAATCTGATCTCAGGTCAGAATGGGTTATAATCAGACCAGTGTGTGTGTCCAGTGGAAACCTCGTATGAATCTGATCTCAGGTCAGAATGGGTTATAATCAGACCAGTGTGAGTCCAGTGGAAACCTCGTATGAATCTGATCTCAGGTCAGAATCGGTTAAGGCCCAGTCCACACATGTTGCAAGGAGTTGCACCTATAGTTGCATTGGTGCGGTCTTGTCTTTATCCGATGATGAAAGGGTTCTCCCCTGATGGGAGTGGTCTCTTCCAGGATGACAACAGCTCCCTCCACAGGGCACCAGGTGTCACTGCAGGGTTTGACGAGTATGACAAACATCATAATGGATCATGAGGTTGGGACTGTCACAGGTCAGGCACCATGATCTCAACTCCATTGAACACGGCCATCGATCGGCTATATCTTGCAAAATAGGCGATCTACATCGACCCCTCTTTGAGCCTGTAGATCGTCTTTATTTTTATTTTTATATTCTTTATCCCACGATTTTGTAACCCATTTTTCACCCCTGTGTCAATCATCTAATGTGATCCTGGGCTCTACACACCCTCCGCCAACCAGTCCCCATATATGGGGGACAAGGGGAGAGCAACGGTCTTGAACTCATGCTTCCTTCATGCCTGAGTGTCCAAGTTGCTCCTTTACACCTGACAGGGGGGAGTTTCCCTGGTTGGACGTAGCGCGTGGAACCAGTTCCTTTCCCCTCCATCAGGCGCCCCGGCTGGCCAGGGGGAGGCAGTTTAGTGACCAGGATTACTAGATAGATAGTAGATCGGCTATTTGAACTATTTTAGAATGTTTTTCAAAATAGTCAAAAATGCCTAAAACGCTTTAAATGCATAAGGGATGAGTCGGAGCACAAGCCAGGGGAGTACCTATAGGCCAAAAGGTAGATCGTGATCACAAATGAAAAAAAATATATATATATATATTGAATGGATTACTCCAGGTTAATGTCGCTGCCATATCGGACATACGCGAGTTTTGTTTTATGTGTTTAATCCGTAAGTAGGTGCATCTGTTGTGATAAAGCAACCGGAAATCGTCACATGCTGTGGGCTGCTAGGGCTTCTGGGAAATTGAGGCCAATGTAAACGAATGGGGTGCAACGCCTCATTGAGACCAGTCTTGTGTGCGTCTTCCGGGTGCACCAAGATGGTGGATGCTACACTCGGATCATAACAAACCAGGGGAGCTTTTTTTGCGGGATTTTCGCGGATTAAAAGCCCAAATAATTCAGCGTATGCTCTAAAGGTAATACAACAATCTCGGCAGTGAAGGGGGGTTGATTAAAAGTCTGGTAAATCGTTTTCCGCAGTCAAACTGTTAATATAATTATGTCGTATCTGGACAAATAATAATCATTCTATAACCAAATGACACACCGTGCTAAGTCAATGTTGGAGTCTGTATAAGTCTAGCTGAAGCCATCATGCATAGATAGTAAGTAGCCTGGCTCGGCTGGTCCTGGGTGTGATAGGAATTAGCATGCTATTGTTTCAACCAAGAGGTCAATTGAATAAATCTCAGACGTCACTCTATATGCATCTCAATGCCATTTGTATGTAAAAGTTTCAAACCCCTCCCAGAGACACCAATGTTTGATGTTAGACGCATTATAATGTCTGTTTTTGCAATGTTAGGAAGGCTTGAGCAGGCTGACGCCCGAGAGGTGGTCAGTCTGTTGTGTGCTCCCGTGGGCCAGCATGGCCACGGGGAAGCTCTCTGCTGTGTTCTTGGTCTGACTCTGCAATAAATACAATCCATGGATCTTCAGTTTCACCCGATCTGCCTGCGTGTTTCTTCATCATCTGATCGTCTGAGGCTTTGATGCCGAATACTCTTCGTCCTCTTTTTGTCACTATTTTAGTCCAGTTTAGTTAGTGTACTTGAAGTAGAAATTATACTTCATATACCGGTATTAAAAAAGTTATCTGCCACTTTAATTAAGGCGCCTTGTTTGACATCAAACCCACAAAGCAATATACTTTTTCAAGAGTGTTACGAACATGTAAGCGTCACTATAAAGTTAAAATAACCCTATACCAATTCCATTTCCCATTTCATGTGTGTTTGTCTTATAATGTAACGCCCCCCCCCCCTCAGGTAAAGTTTAAACTATTTTCAGCAATGGAATAATATTCTTTTTTTTGCTGGTCATTTTGAAAGTAGCTCTACAAAGTCAAACATGTGTGGGCACCCCTGATCTAGGCCTATATGGGAGATATTGGACCTAACGTGATAGATGTGTGGGCACGCCTGATCTAGGCCTATATGGGAGATATTGGACCTAACGTGATAGATATGTGGGCACCCCTGATCTAGGCCTATATGGGAGATATTGGACCTAACGTGATAGATATGTGGGCACCCCCTGATCTAGGCCTATATGGGAGATATTGGACCTAACGTGATAGATGTGTGGGCCCCCCCTGATCTAGGCCTATATGGGAGATATTGGACCTAACGTGATAGATGTGTGGGCCCCCCCTGATCTAGGCCTATATGGGAGATATTGGACCCAACGTGATGGATGTGTGGGCCCCCCCTGATCTAGGCCTATATGGGAGATATTGGACCTAACGTGATGGATGTGTGGGCCCCCCCTGATCTAGGCCTATATGGGAGATATTGGACCTAACGTGATATGTGGGCACCCCCTGATCTAGGCCTATATGGGAGATATTGGACCTAACGTGATAGATGTGTGGGCCCCCCCTGATCTAGGCCTATATGGGAGATATTGGACCTAACGTGATAGATGTGTGGGCACCCCTGATCTAGGCCTATATGGGAGATATTGGACCTAACGTGATAGATGTGTGGGCCCCCCCTGATCTAGGCCTATATGGGAGATATTGGACCTAACGTGATAGATGTGTGGGCCCCCCCTGATCTAGGCCTATATGGGAGATATTGGACCTAACGTGATGGATGTGTGGGCACCCCCTGATCTAGGCCTATATGGGAGATATTGGACCTAACGTGATAGATATGTGGGCACCCCCTGATCTAGGCCTATATGGGAGATATTGGACCTAACGTGATAGATGTGTGGGCCCCCCCTGATCTAGGCCTATATGGGAGATATTGGACCTAACGTGATAGATGTGTGGGCCCCCCCTGATCTAGGCCTATATGGGAGATATTGGACCTAACGTGATAGATGTGTGGGCCCCCCCTGATCTAGGCCTATATGGGAGATATTGGACCTAACGTGATAGATGTGTGGGCCCCCCCTGATCTAGGCCTATATGGGAGATATTGGACCTAACGTGATAGATATGTGGGCCCCCCCTGATCTAGGCCTATATGGGAGATATTGGACCTAACGTGATAGATATGTGGGCCCCCCCTGATCTAGGCCTATATGGGAGATATTGGACCTAACGTGATAGATGTGTGGGCTCCCCCTGATCTAGGCCTATATGGGAGATATTGGACCTAACGTGATAGATGTGTGGGCTCCCCCTGATCTAGGCCTATATGGGAGATATTGGACCTAACGTGATAGATGTGTGGGCCCCCCCTGATCTAGGCCTATATGGGAGATATTGGACCTAACGTGATAGATGTGTGGGCACCCCTGATCTAGGCCTATATGGGAGATATTGGACCTAACGTGATAGATGTGTGGGCCCCCCCTGATCTAGGCCTATATGGGAGATATTGGACCTAACGTGATAGATGTGTGGGCCCCCCCTGATCTAGGCCTATATGGGAGATATTGGACCTAACGTGATAGATGTGTGGGCACCCCTGATCTAGGCCTATATGGGAGATATTGGACCTAACGTGATAGATGTGTGGGCCCCCCCTGATCTAGGCCTATATGGGAGATATTGGACCTAACGTGATATGTGGGCACCCCTGATCTAGGCCTATATGGGAGATATTGGACCTAACGTGATATGTGGGCACGCCTGATCTAGGCCTATATGGGAGATATTGGACCTAACGTGATAGATGTGTGGGCCCCCCCTGATCTAGGCCTATAGGGGAGATATTGGACCTAACGTGATAGATGTGTGGGCCCCCCCTGATCTAGGCCTATATGGGAGATATTGGACCTAACGTGATAGATGTGTGGGCCCCCCCTGATCTAGGCCTATATGGGAGATATTGGACCTAACGTGATGGATGTGTGGGCTCCCCTGATCTAGGCCTATATGGGAGATATTGGACCTAACGTGATATGTGGGCCCCCCCTGATCTAGGCCTATATGGGAGATATTGGACCTAACGTGATAGATGTGTGGGCCCCCCCTGATCTAGGCCTATATGGGAGATATTGGACCTAACGTGATAGATGTGTGGGCACCCCCTGATCTAGGCCTATATGGGAGATATTGGACCTAACGTGATAGATGTGTGGGCCCCCCCTGATCTAGGCCTATATGGGAGATATTGGACCTAACGTGATGGATGTGTGGGCCCCCCCTGATCTAGGCCTATATGGGAGATATTGGACCTAACGTGATAGATGTGTGGGCACCCCTGATCTAGGCCTATATGGGAGATATTGGACCTAACGTGATAGATGTGTGGGCACCCCTGATCTAGGCCTATATGGGAGATATTGGACCTAACGTGATAGATGTGTGGGCCCCCCCTGATCTAGGCCTATATGGGAGATATTGGACCTAACGTGATATGTGGGCACCCCTGATCTAGGCCTATATGGGAGATATTGGACCTAACGTGATATGTGGGCACGCCTGATCTAGGCCTATATGGAGATATTGGACCTAACGTGATAGATGTGTGGGCCCCCCCTGATCTAGGCCTATAGGGGAGATATTGGACCTAACGTGATAGATGTGTGGGCCCCCCCTGATCTAGGCCTATATGGGAGATATTGGACCTAACGTGATAGATGTGTGGGCCCCCCCTGATCTAGGCCTATATGGGAGATATTGGACCTAACGTGATGGATGTGTGGGCTCCCCTGATCTAGGCCTATATGGGAGATATTGGACCTAACGTGATAGTGGGCCCCCCCTGATCTAGGCCTATATGGGAGATATTGGACCTAACGTGATAGATGTGTGGGCCCCCCCTGATCTAGGCCTATATGGGAGATATTGGACCTAACGTGATAGATGTGTGGGCACCCCCTGATCTAGGCCTATATGGGAGATATTGGACCTAACGTGATAGATGTGTGGGCCCCCCTGATCTAGGCCTATATGGGAGATATTGGACCTAACGTGATGGATGTGTGGGCCCCCCCTGATCTAGGCCTATATGGGAGATATTGGACCTAACGTGATAGATGTGTGGGCCCCCCCTGATCTAGGCCTATATGGGAGATATTGGACCTAACGTGATAGATGTGTGGGCCCCCCCTGATCTAGGCCTATATGGGAGATATTGGACCTAACGTGATAGATGTGTGGCCCCCCCTGATCTAGGCCTATATGGGAGATATTGGACCTAACGTGATAGATGTGTGGGCCCCCCCTGATCTAGGCCTATATGGGAGATATTGGACCTAACGTGATAGATGTGTGGGCCCCCCCTGATCTAGGCCTATATGGGAGATATTGGACCTAACGTGATAGATATGTGGGCACCCTGATCTAGGCCTATAGGGGAGATATTGGACCTAACGTGATAGATGTGTGGGCACCCCTGATCTAGGCCTATATGGGAGATATTGGACCTAACGTGATATGTGGGCCCCCCCTGATCTAGGCCTATATGGGAGATATTGGACCTAACGTGATAGATGTGTGGGCCCCCCCCTGATCTAGGCCTATATGGGAGATATTGGACCTAACGTGATAGATGTGTGGGCCCCCCCTGATCTAGGCCTATATGGGAGATATTGGACCTAACGTGATAGATGTGTGGGCCCCCCCTGATCTAGGCCTATATGGGAGATATTGGACCTAACGTGATAGATGTGTGGGCCCCCCCTGATCTAGGCCTATATGGGAGATATTGGACCTAACGTGATAGATGTGTGGGCCCCCCCTGATCTAGGCCTATATGGGAGATATTGGACCTAACGTGATAGATGTGTGGGCCCCCCCTGATCTAGGCCTATATGGGAGATATTGGACCTAACGTGATAGATGTGTGGGGCCCCCCCTGATCTAGGCCTATATGGGAGATATTGGACCTAACGTGATAGATGTGTGGGCCCCCCCTGATCTAGGCCTATATGGGAGATATTGGACCTAACGTGATAGATATGTGGGCCCCCCCTGATCTAGGCCTATATGGGAGATATTGGACCTAACGTGATAGATGTGTGGGCCCCCCCTGATCTAGGCCTATATGGGAGATATTGGACCTAACGTGATAGATGTGTGGGCACCCCCTGATCTAGGCCTATATGGGAGATATTGGACCTAACGTGATATGTGGGCACCCCCTGATCTAGGCCTATATGGGAGATATTGGACCTAACGTGATAGATGTGTGGGCCCCCCCTGATCTAGGCCTATATGGGAGATAGTGGACCTAACGTGATAGATGTGTGGGCACCCCCTGATCTAGGCCTATATGGGAGATATTGGACCTAACGTGATAGATGTGTGGGCCCCCCCTGATCTAGGCCTATATGGGAGATATTGGACCTAACGTGATAGATGCGTGGGCACCCCCTGATCTAGGCCTATATGGGAGATATTGGACCTAATGTGATAGATGTGTGGGCACCCCTGATCTAGGCCTATATGGGAGATATTGGACCTAACGTGATAGATGTGTGGGCTCCCCTGATCTAGGCCTATATGGGAGATATTGGACCTAACGTGATAGATGTGTGGGCACCCCCTGATCTAGGCCTATATGGGAGATATTGGACCTAACGTGATAGATGTGTGGGCCCCCCCCTGATCTAGGCCTATATGGGAGATATTGGACCTAACGTGATAGATGTGTGGGCCCCCCCTGATCTAGGCCTATATGGGAGATATTGGACCTAACGTGATAGATGTGTGGGCACCCCTGATCTAGGCCTATATGGGAGATATTGGACCTAACGTGATAGATGTGTGGGCCCCCCCTGATCTAGGCCTATATGGGAGATATTGGACCTAACGTGATAGATGTGTGGGCACCCCCTGATCTAGGCCTATATGGGAGATATTGGACCTAACGTGATAGATGCACTCCACCAAAGTCAGCCAAACAACACCAATGAGGGGATATCTTTGTTCCAGAATGGTGTTCCAGTCACTCGTGATAACCTTAAGACTTAAGAAACGTCATGTTTCTTTTCCCTTTAATGTGTCATCTTTACACAGAACAGGATCTCATGTATCATAATATGACATACAGTATTTAGCCCATTCTGACCTGAGATCAGATTGATACGAGGTTTCCACTGGACAGGACACACACTGGTCTGATTAACCCCATTCTGACCTGAGATCAGATTTTTTCGATTTTTTCAAAAAATAGCAGACCTACAAGCTCGTAGCGCGCCACTCGGTGGCGCGCTATGAGCTTGTAGATCTGCTATTTTTCAATAGCTAAAGCATAACATGACGCTAACACCAAAATGGGTTCCCGTTCAGAATGGGTTAGTTTTACATTCAAAAGGCTTCTATATAAGCAACGCTGAAACGAATGTTAAATATGGATATATAAATGAACTATAGTACACCGTAGTCATTTGGCACAGTATAGGTTTGCTTTTATCAGCCTGTCATGCACGAGGTGCACGTGTGTCTCTGACTCACGGGACCAAAGCCATATCCGTAACGCTGTGCATAACAGGCCCAGTAGACCCCGTCAGTGAGTGGAGCTGCGTTGCTAGGGAACAGTTGGGATCCATACGTTCACCTATCTATGCTGCCAGCCACTGTTCACACACCGCAACTTAACCCATTCTGACCTGAGATCAGATTCTAAGAAAATGTGTGTTTGAAAATGACAGTTTTCTGAAAAAGCTATGCTTCTATATGTCAGTCGTTCTTCGATTTTTCAAAGAAATAGCAGACCTTACAAGCTCGTAGCGCGCCACTCGGTGGCGCGCTACGAGCTTGTAAGGTCTGCTATTTTTCAAAAGCTAAAGCATGACATAATGCTAACACCAAAAGGGGTTCGCGCCCCAAAATGGGTTAAAGAAGATAATTAACTTGGAGCCATTTCGAAAATGTTGATGTTAAGTGTGAAAAAGCTCTACATCGTCGTGGACAAAGAGGAAGGATTATTTACGCAGATCCAAAAACACAAAGTTCATGGGCAGGTTAATGCTGCGTAAAATAGACTAAACTCTCGCACTCCTTTTGTTTTACAGATAAATCCTTTGAATTCTGCCTCTGGGGATCAGTGCACAATTCCCCGTGTAGAGACCGGATGTCAGCCCGTTCACGTTCACACTCCTTCAGGCCTCCCCTACACTAACCGAGGGTGGATTTGGTGCATTAGGGCTTTTCATATAGCAATACAATGTTTGTTTGTATTAAATGGTAGCAGCTAACAGGGTTGTGAACAGCACTAACAGGGTTGTGAACAGCACTCACACTTGCCTTGCACATGTTTGTTGAAAGGCGCACAGACAACTCATGCATTCCCTGGAGGAAACAGAGAGCAAACATGTTAAATAATTATTGTTGCTGTCAGGGAGAAACCTTACAGTGGGCTGTCAGTGGTGGGAAAAGTACTCAAATGTTAATAGTATTAATACTGCAATGTAGACGTCGTACAATGTAGACGCAGCGAAATGTACTTTAAGTACCAACAGTAAAAGTACTCATATTGCAGAATGTCCCATTTCACAAGTTCAAAATGTGTAGCCTATACATAATCTTGTGAAAATAATAGCCGATCTACAAGCTCACACTGCGTCGCATCGCGACACATTGTGAGCTTGTAGATCTCTCGAAATTAAGATCAATTGAAATTAAAATCGCCAAAGTAACTATAGTAACTAAAGTTTTCAAAAAACTATAGTGGAGTAAAAGTGCAAATTGTTGTGGCTCTGAAATGTAGTGCAGTAGAGTAGAAGTAAAAGTATTTGAAATAATAGTAAAGTACAAATACTTCAAAATTGCACTAAGTACGTAAGTATGTAGTTACTTTCCACCAATGTACCTTATTATGTTTTTAGTTTTTCATAAATGAATGTCCTACTTCGTCATACAAGAGTGTCACAATAAAATCATTGTATGATGAAGTAAGGCATTCATTTACTAAATGTATGCAGGCCTACAGTAGCACATGGAGATACTGTACTAAGGTGTCTGCCTTTATAGACGGGGTCACAATTATCATCTGAAATGTCTCTGGCATAGTTACACAAAACAAATAAATACAAATCCTTAGACGGTGTGCCAGGAGCAGGCATGGAGTGGTACACTTCTGCAGTGCCATTATACACATTATAGTGCCGTTTGTAAATTATCTATAATAATAAAGGTATATTCAGTGATTTCACTTAATTCAAATATCTTGTTTTGTTGTGATAATCCTCCCTACTATAGAGTGTGCTGACCATATAAGGAGTTCCCAGTTAACCCCTGGGGGAAGGGGGGGGGGGGGGGGGGGTCACAAAACCGTATAGGTTTTGTTTTTGGCTAGGTGGCCCAGCCTTCATCCAATCAGGATAGAGAGGGGCCTTCCGCCAATCATGATCGAGCGGGGGCGGGCCTTAGTGTGTGTGTTGCTAGCCTATCGCAACAGCTGTGGGTGCGGCTTCAGTTCAGGTGGATCACCACCCATCACCACCCACCAGGCAAACCATACTTACTTAAAGGTATATTCAGTGATTTCACTCAAAAAA
The DNA here is from genome assembly GCF_964188405.1 of Protomyctophum parallelum. Lineage (NCBI taxonomy): Eukaryota > Metazoa > Chordata > Actinopteri > Myctophiformes > Myctophidae > Protomyctophum > Protomyctophum parallelum. The sequence continues at coordinate 5,032,193 of NC_139718.1, read as the reverse complement.
CCGTAGGTTTCGTTTTTGGCTGTGGGACCCAGCCTTTCGTCCAATCAGGATAGAGAGTCAAAAACGAAACCTAAGGTTTTTTGACCCCCAGGGGTTAACTGGGGACAGGGAGGAACTCCTTATATGGTCAGCACACTCTATAGTAGGGAGGATTATCACAACAAAACAAAAAAATAAGTGATATTTGAATTAAGTGAAATCACTGAATATAACTTTAATGAACTGGTGGGAGTGACCGCATAAAAATGACATTTTAACAAATACTGTCCATGCTTGAAACAATAATACACCCCCCCCCCACCCCTTTTTCCCCCTCACTGTATATGTTTCTTTTCCCTTTTTTACCTCCTTTATGATGAATTCCTGTTCTGTTCTTTGGCTATATAGAAGTGTAAACAAGTGCAATTCTTAATTGGGTCGTCCACTCACAGTTAACAAACAGTCTTTGTATTGAGTTTGTGCTTGAAATATTCTGCAAACTGTTAATACATCATATTTCAATCAATCAATCAATGATCATGTTTTAGGGTGAAAAGAAAATCACGGCACTATCAATAGCAATAATATCATATAAATAATTTCATATCAATATATCGAAATCATGACATGAGACACACCGGAGTGATGTTTGGATATCGTAATACTGTAAAATACTGAGTGTTTTAGTCACTTAATTAAGCCCTATTTAATACATTCCAAAACAATAAAAATAGCCAAGTATAATGCTCATCATAAAGCATCGCTGTGTGTCACGTTATGAGCATCATGAACGTGTGTTATGATCGGATATTTGAGTGAATGAAAACATACTAAAATTATAAAAGTATCATTGTCACAATATCGATATTGGAATTTGTCCATCCCATTCAGCCCTAGTTATGTCCACTGCCTTTTTACACATGGCTAAGGGGCTTTATTTTGTCATTTGAGCACCCCCCCCCCCCCCCCCCCCCGTGGGCACTGAAGCTAGAAGTCCCCCCTTCACGCGCACGCAACATTTTTGCTGTTTTGTAGCCGTTTTGGGGCTGCTTTAGACACAATTGCACTTTTCAGCTGCCCTTCTCACCAACAATAAAACACTAATCTGTTTAGACACCATTTATTGCATTCGGATTAGCAGGGAAATTATCTGTGGAACTAAAAGAATTTAAAAAAAATAAAAAAAATAAAAACGTTTTTTTTTTTTTTTTGGGCACGTGCCCAAAGTGCCCATATGGTAGATCCGGCCCTGCTTGTGCCCAACCTCGGCAGCGTTTGCGTTTGTTTGAACTATAAACCAGTGGTTTAAGCAAATTAAGTAACAGTGGAGGCAAGGCAGGGGTTTTTGACCTAATTGCAAAAAAGCAAAGTTCAGATACATTCATTAGCGGCGGCGACGGCGGCTGCCCGGCTGCGTGGCGTTCCCCTCAGTGGCGTCCCCCTCAGTGGGGGACCCCTCAGTGGGGGACCCCTCAGTGGCGTCCCCCTCAGTGGGGGACCCCTCAGTGGTGTCCCCCTCAGTGGGGGACACCACTGAGGGGGACCCCTCAGTGGTGTCCCCCTCAGTGGGGGACCCCTCAGTGGTGTCCCCCTCAGTGGGGGACCCCTCAGTGGGGGACCCCTCAGTGGCGTCCCCCTCAGTGGGGGGACCCCTCAGTGGGGGACCCCTCAGTGGCGTCCCCCTCAGTGGGGGACCCCTCAGTGGGGGACCCCTCAGTGGCGTCCCCCTCAGTGGGGGACCACGGGCGGCACGCCGTTGGTGGCCGAGGCCTGTCGGCTCCATCTCCTCTGGCTCAGCAGCTTGGCGCGGTTCTTCTGAACCTCCACGCGGACGTCAAAGACCTCCTGGATGGCTATCTTGAAACAGTGGAAGTTGTAGTCGATGAGGCCTATATGGAAGGTACACACATGGAGAAGAGGTATTACTTAACCCATTCTGACCTGAGATCAGATTCATACGAGGTTTTCCACTGGACACACACTGGTCTGATTATAACCCATTCTGACCTGAGATCAGATTCTAAAAAAATGTCAGTCGTTCTTCGTTTTTTCAAAAATAGCAGACCTACAAGCTCGTAGCGCGCCACTCGGTGGCGCGCTATGAGCTTGTAGATCTGCTATTTTTCAACAGCTAAAGCATAACATGATGCTAACACCAAAATGGGTTCCCGTTCAGAATGGGATAATGAGACAATAAGTTGTAGTCGATAAAGGCCTATATGAAGGTACACATGGAGAAGACGTATTACATAATGAGACAATAAGTTGTAGTCGATAAAGGCCTATATGAAGGTACACATGGAGAAGACGTATTACATAATGAAACAATAAGTTGTAGTCGATAAGGAGCTAAAGAAGAGTCTCACGTGGCCCTCTGGGGGCTATATGGACACGCTCAAAGGGGACAGGATGTATCATAGATCAGGGACCTTTGCGCCACAAACGGAATCCATCAGTGAGAGAAATAGAAGAAGAAAAAGCTTCTTGATTAAAATGTTGCAAATGGTAAATGGTAAATGGTGCATTTATATAGCGCCTTTATCCAAGGCGCTTTACAGAGACTGTGCATTATACATTCACCCATTCACACACACATTCATACACCGATGGCAGCGGAAACCACGCAAGGCACCAACCAGCACATCGGGAGCAATTAGGGGTTCAGTGTCTTGCTCAAGGACAGTTCGACAGTAACTCTGGGGGAGCCCGGGTTCGAACTGGCAACCTTACGGTTACCATCCAGGCACTCTACCCCTGAGCCACCGCCGCCGCTGTTGCCATACTGTATCGGTGAGACTTCACCCACACCGTATCGAGATAGCTGCCCCGGGACCCAGATTCTACCCAACAGCCTTATCCTTATTAACCCATTCTGACCGGGCACCCATTTTGGTGTCAGCATCATGTTATGCTTTAGCTATTTAAAAATAGCAGATCTACAAGCTCATATCGCGCCACTGAGTGGCGCGATACGAGCTTGTAGGTCTGCTATTTTTTGAAAAATCGAAGAACGACTGACATTTTTAGAATCTGATCTCAGGTCAGAATGGGTTAATCAGACCAGTGTGTGTCCAGTGGAAAACTCGTATGAATCTGATCTCAGGTCAGAATGGGTTAACCCATTCTGACCCGAGGACGATTCTACAAATGCCTTCTAAATCCTGACAGTTTTCTTGGAAAATCCATGTTTCTACAGTATGTCAGTCGTTGTCAAACTTTTTGATGTCAAGGACCCCCAAAAATATATAGTATTTGGTCGCCGACCCCCATCTGAAAATATGTTGTTCCAGTGACCCCCCCCCCCCCCCCCCCCCCCCCCGAAGCAAAGATTTGAGTTTAAAAATGTTCACTCTGAAAGAATAGATTCAAACATTTGGATACAGCATAGTATACTGTTATACTCTTATCTCTCGTTCTATACCGCTGCGAGAAGTTGACGAGAAATCACCATCAGTGTTTTTCGGGGCAGAACTGGAGAACAATACATAGCTACGGCCAATCGAAACAGCTCTATGTAAATACGTGCAGGAATGTTCACACCCCCAATATACGGAAAATAGTCTTTCATTATAGAGACATTTTTACAACGTAATTACAACGACTTAATGACACTAAAACGACTTTCTGATGGAATAAAAACATTCTTTAACATTCCAACTGTGTTAATGTGGCTAAAAACGAAAACGAAATAAAAAGAAATAATCTATTTTGCTCTATAGTGAAGTTATACTATTGCCGACTTGTGGTTCAAATCACTGGCACTGGTCACAGACAGAGGTGTCTTCGCAGTCTCCACTTTCTTGCCACCTTCTTGCGTCAGCCAGCTATAGCCTTGGCAGTTTGTTTCAAGGCTTGGCAGCTTGTTTCAAACCTTAGCACAGTGACAGTGACCATTACCATTCCTCATTTTTGCCCCCCCTCTACCCCCCCCCCCCTCCTAACATTAAACATAATATCATTAGAGCTTATTGCACCCCTCTCTAGTCTCTACACAGCTCCACTGTGGGTTAAGTATAAGAAGGAGAGCTTATACGCAAACTGCAAGTAGCCTATAATGACTGTCTTCGAATCCTGTTAAAAGAAAACCCAGGAGCACTAGAGCCAGTGGGGCTTTTCTGTTCACTGGGACTCACTACGTTCATGGCTCTGTTGAGGATTCAAATTCATGAGCAGGCTCATGGATCGCTCACTGAATGGACTCATTGGACAGATGACAGACCCAGGCCGTAGTTCTGTAAGGTACACTTCTACCATCAGAGGACACTGAATGGACTCATTGGACAGATGACAGACCCAGGCCGTAGTTCTGTAAGGTACACTTCTACCATCAGAGGACACTGAATGGACTCATTGGACAGATGACAGACCCAGGCCGTAGTTCTGTAAGGTACACTTCTACCATCAGAGGACACTGAATGGACTCATTGGACAGATGACAGACCCAGGCCGTAGTTCTGTAAGGTACACTTCTACCATCAGAGGACACTGAATGGACTCATTGGACAGATGACAGACCCAGGCCGTAGTTCTGTAAGGTACACTTCTACCATCAGAGGACACTGAATGGACTCATTGGACAGATGACAGACCCAGGCCGTAGTTCTGTAAGGTACACTTCTACCATCAGAGGACACTGAATGGACTCATTGGACAGATGACAGACCCAGGCCGTAGTTCTGTAAGGTACACTTCTACCATCAGAGGACACTGAATGGACTCATTGGACAGATGACAGACCCAGGCCGTAGTTCTGTAAGGTACACTTCTACCATCAGAGGACACTGAATGGACTCATTGGACAGATGACAGACCCGGGCCGTTGTTCTGTAAGGTACACTTCTACCATCAGAGGACACTGAATGGACTCATTGGACAGATGACAGACCCAGGCCGTAGTTCTGTAAGGTACACTTCTACCATCAGAGGACACTGAATGGACTCATTGGACAGATGACAGACCCAGGCCGTAGTTCTGTAAGGTACACTTCTACCATCAGAGGACACTGAATGGACTCATTGGACAGATGACAGACCCAGGCTGTAGTTCTGTAAGGTACACTTCTACCATCAGAGGACACTGAATGGACTCATTGGACAGATGACAGACCCAGGCCGTAGTTCTGTAAGGTACACTTCTACCATCAGAGGACACTGAATGGACTCATTGGACAGATGACAGACCCAGGCCGTAGTTCTGTAAGGTACACTTCTACCATCAGAGGACACTGAATGGACTCATTGGACAGATGACAGACCCAGGCCGTAGTTCTGTAAGGTACACTTCTACCATCAGAGGACACTGAATGGACTCATTGGACAGATGACAGACCCAGGCCGTAGTTCTGTAAGGTACACTTCTACCATCAGAGGACACTGAATGGACTCATTGGACAGATGACAGACCCAGGCCGTAGTTCTGTAAGGTACACTTCTACCATCAGAGGACACTGAATGGACTCATTGGACAGATGACAGACCCAGGCCGTAGTTCTGTAAGGTACACTTCTACCATCAGAGGACACTGAATGGACTCATTGGACAGATGACAGACCCAGGCCGTAGTTCTGTAAGGTACACTTCTACCATCAGAGGACACTGAATGGACTCATTGGACAGATGACAGACCCAGGCCGTATAGTTCTGTAAGGTACACTTCTACCATCAGAGGACACTGAATGGACTCATTGGACAGATGACAGACCCAGGCCGTAGTTCTGTAAGGTACACTTCTACCATCAGAGGACACTGAATGGACTCATTGGACAGATGACAGACCCAGGCCGTAGTTCTGTAAGGTACACTTCTACCATCAGAGGACACTGAATGGACTCATTGGACAGATGACAGACCCAGGCCGTATAGTTCTGTAAGGTACACTTCTACCATCAGAGGACACTGCAGGCATGAGTGCCTCGCCTACAGTAGTAACCTGTGGGGCTGGGGGTAAATGTACTGTATATTTTATTTATTTGTATTCTCGTATATGTGAGTCTTACCTTGTGGGCCACGAGCCTGTAATAAAGTTTATATATATTATTTTGTGAAATCGGCTGACGTTGGGGTTGGGGTTGGGGTTGGGGGGAGGTGACACGACTCACACATGCAGCATGGACTGCGTTCTACAACAACACCGCAGCAGAGCACAGATAAGATTCTCTGCACACGAGATTCAAGAAAAAGTCACTTTGGTGTCGTCCACAAAAATGCACCTGTGCCAAAAAACACAATGTCACCATATGCAGCACTAGAATCATTATGACCGGGAGTTCACCTTCTCCATCTACCCACTTGCCTTAAGGCGACACACGGACACCCTGAGCAGTCTGGCTGCGTCTCCCTCGCGGAGGCTACATGTATAGCAAAAAAAAATACTTTCTGGCCTTGACAGCCCCCATACATCCACAGGAAAAGTCCTGTCTGAATGCATTAAAACAATGTTAAACTCACCAACACTGCAGCATGTACGAAAAGCTTGAATTATCCTCTTTGTATCTGCAAAGTTTTTGTTTTTCATAAAAATCCACCATAGAAACGTTATTATGAGCTACTTTCTGTCAAGAAATGCCCTGCATTTGATTATTTTTGTAGTCAGAGTTTGGAAGTGCTTGTTTTCAATAACACAACGTTTTGCTGCCTCCTGCATTATGTGACATTTAGAAACAGGTGGTACGGCAACATGCTGCTCAATGTTTTGCCACTCAGTCTAGCCCATTCTGAACGGGAACCCATTTTGGTGTTGGCATCATGTTATGCTTTAGCTATTGAAAAATAGCAGATCTACAAGCTCATAGCGCGCCACCGAGTGGCGCGCTGCGAGCTTGTAGGTCTGCTATTTTTGAAAAATCGAAGAACGACTGACATTTTTAGAATCTGATCTCAGGTCAGAATGGGTTAATCAGACCAGTGTGTGTCCAGTGGAAACCTCGTATGAATCTGATCTCAGGTCAGAATGGGCTAGATGAGGGGGGGCGTGTCCTGATGGGAGAATCATGCATGTGCATACTCTCTATACTCTGACAGGGCGGTGGTGAAGGTCTGTATAGTGGCGAGGCTTGGGCGTGATCACAGCGTGACGCGTCGTGTGAGCTTGAAGATCTGTTATTTTCAGCAAGCGTTAAAAAAAAAAAAACAGTCGACATTACGATGGCATCAAGGCCCGCCAAAATACATTTTAGTCGACTAAAACTAGACACGCTGTACAGCAGAGACTGATGGATGTCTCGACCACGCTGTACAGCAGAGACTGATGGATGTCTCGACCACGCTGTACAGCAGAGACTGATGGATGTCTGGACCACGCTGTACAGCAGAGACTGATGGATGTCTCGACCACGCTGTACAGCAGAGACTGATGGATGTCTCGACCACGCTGTACAGCAGAGACTGATGGATGTCTCGACCACGCTGTACAGCAGAGACTGATGGATGTCTCGACCACGCTGTACAGCAGAGACTGATGGATGTCTCGACCACGCTGTACAGCAAAGACTGATGGATGTCTCGACCACGCTGTACAGCAGAGACTGATGGATGTCTCGACCACGCTGTACAGCAGAGACTGATGGATGTCTCGACCACGCTGTACAGCAGAGACTGATGGATGTCTCGACCACGCTGTACGGCAGAGACTGATGGATGTCTCGACCACGCTGTACAGCAGAGACTGGAGGATGTCTGGACCACGCTGTACAGCAGAGACTGATGGATGTCTGGACCACGCTATACAGCAGAGACTGATGGATGTCTGGACCACGCTGTACAGCAGAGACTGATGGATGTCTGGACCACGCTGTACAGCAGAGACTGATGGATGTCTGGACCACGCTGTACAGCAGAGACTGATGGATGTCTCGACCACGCTATACAGCAGAGACTGATGGATGTCTCGACCACGCTGTACAGCAGAGACTGATGGATGTCTCGACCACGCTATACAGCAGAGACTGATGGATGTCTCGACCACGCTATACAGCAGAGACTGATGGATGTCTCGACCACGCTGTACAGCAGAGACTGATGGATGTCTGGACCACGCTGTACAGCAGAGACTGATGGATGTCTCGACCACGCTATACAGCAGAGACTGATGGATGTCTGGACCACGCTGTACAGCAGAGACTGATGGATGTCTCGACCACGCTATACAGCAGAGACTGATGATGTCTCGACCACGCTGTACAGCAGAGACTGATGGATGTCTGGACCACGCTGTACAGCAGAGACTGATGGATGTCTCGACCACGCTGTACAGCAGAGACTGATGGATGTGGAGTGGGTGGCCGTGCCATTACCATGGTAATATTGAGCTTAAACAATCATCTCTAATTGTGTTCATGTCAGCCATGCCGCGCTGCTGAGCTGCTGAATTTATTCTCCGTAACAGGACTATGGCGCGTGCCGGAAATGCGTTTTTATTTTATTATGTTATTTTGTGTGTGTGTGTGTGTGTGTGTGTGTGTGTGTGTGCGTGCGTGGAAAGCTAAATAATAATAATAAAAAATAACGAAATAATAAAATAATATAATGAATGAAATAAATAGATAAATGCATTGGCGCTCGGAACTGTAGTTATTCATGTACAGATTGCTCAAGACATTAGATTAGAAGAGCGTTTTTTTGTGATGTAAAATAAATTGTTATTTAGAGGAAGCCAGAATGTATAAATGTAAATGTGCACACATGTGCATTTCCGTTGCTTTTAAAAACAGCCGTATGGAACGACTTAACCCATTCTGACCTGAGATCAGATTCATACGAGGTTTCCACTGGACACACACTGGTCTGATTAACCCATTCTGACCTGAGATCACATTCTAAAAATGTCACAGTCGTTCTTCGATTTTTCAAAAACAGCAGACCTACAAGCTCGTAGCGCGCCACTCGCGCCACTCTTCTTTTTTTAAGGTCCATATATGGGCATTCCAGACCTGTTGTTTCAGCGTGACCCTCACCCCTCTCACCCTCAAGGCGTCTTACTGGTTTAATATATTTTGATGAATCATACAGCATGTTAGGGAATTCAACATATCGGGTAAAATATAGCGAAAGTTAGTGATGGTGTGACAATTGTCAACGTTCTGGGACTACTGACGTTATCAATATTATTTTGTTGCAATGCATGATAGATTGTGCCAGTGATCAATTTGCCATATTAGGAAGATCAACAGTCTTCGGCTTCCCTGATTGGCCAACTCAACTTTTCAGCTTTGTGGATTGGCCAAACCTTGTGTGACATTTGCGCCGCCGAACCAATATAAGCTATGCATAACGCAGACATCTGGGACTTGTTTCTCAGGGTTAGAATTTAAGAATCTGAGCTGATATACAGAGTGAGAAATGTTCTGCTGGACGGTACATCTGAATGGAGGACCAGACACATACGGTTGTGTTGCTGTTGCAGTGAAGCATGAAGTGTTCACCTTTGGAGGACGTTGTGATGTAAACCGTGATCAGATGGATGTGGACGTCTTCAACACAGTGTCTCTGCGCTGGAGGAAGTTGACCCCAGAGACAAATGGAAGAGGAGAAGGTCACCTTGAGGGTCCCTCCTATCGCCGAGGCCACACAGCTGTGCTAATAGAATATGTTGTCTACATCTGGGGAGGCTACTGTGGAGTGGAGTACTGTAACATGCTTTATGCATTTGATGTGGACACCCATCTGTGGGTCAGAACCAAGGCTTCTGGGACTGTTCCAGAAGGGAGGAGCTACCATTCAACCTGTGTCTTGGGGAAGGTCATGTATGTCTATGGAGGATACAACCGATTGATTAAATGCAATAATGACATCTACAAGTTGGAAACAGCGACAATGGTCTGGACTTTAATTAACACCAGAGGAACGCCACCACATGTTTCATCAAGTCACTCTGCCACCATCATCGGGACAAAGATGTTTGTATTTGGGGGCTGTGGGGTCTCCTACAACACCATCAGTGTGTTTGACACGGAGACCAGCTGTTGGCTGAGCACGCCTTCTGCACAGCTTCTTCCAGAAGGACGCTGGGGTCATTCAGCCTTTACCTTCAATGGAGAGCTGTACATATATGGTGGTCACACCATGAACCAGACCTTCATTGATCTGTGGAAATACAATCTAGAGTCATTCTCCTGGAAGAATGTCAAACCAGCGGGGAAACGCCCACCTCAGACATATCGCATGGGCTGTTGCATGGTGGGAGATGGTGTCTTCCTCTTTGGAGGAGAGAACACACCCAATGACCTGTTGGTCTTAGACATGAGTCCCAGTCTTAAGACGCTATGCAAGCTTGCAGTTATTCAGTACGGACTGGAGCAGTCTGGACTCCCACACAACGCCAGGTGGGAACTGGCAGCCATGAGTACAGTAGTAAAGACCAAAAAGAGGTAAAAAATAAATAAATAAATAAATAGAAACAATATAAAATAGTGATAAAGCACAGATCACCTGACCACAGTCCATGATGCTCTATTGTATGTGACAGTGGAACCATTCATAAGAATGATGATTGATTGCTTCTTACTCAGAGATGGCTGCAGGGGGTTGAAACTAACCTGTGGCAGGTTAAAACTAACCCGTAGCAGGTTAAAACTAACCCGTAGCAGGTTAAAACTAACCCATGGCAGGTTAAAACTAACCCATAGCAGGTTAAAACTAACCCATAGCAGGTTAAAACTAACCCGTAGCAGGTTAAAACTAACCCGTAGCAGTTTAAAAGTAACCTGTGGCAGGTTAAAACTAACCCGTAGCAGGTTAAAACTAACCCATAGCAGGTTAAAACTAACCTGTAGCAGGTTAAAACTAACCTGTAGCAGGTTAAAACTAACCCGTAGCAGGTTAAAACTAACCTGTAGCAGGTTAAAACTAACCCGTAGCAGGTTAAAACTAACCCATAGCAGGTTAAAACTAACCTGTGGCAGTTTAAAACTAACCCATAGCAGGTTAAAACTAACCCGTAGCAGGTTAAAACTAATCAGTGGCAGTTTAAAAATCACACACACACACACACACACACACACACACAAAAAGTTCAAAAAGTTTGCTCTGCACTGTTGAATCCGATGCGGTTTCATTAACATTATTCAAGTGAAATGCGTTGCGTTGGTTTAATAGACTATTTAACAGCAACGTTGCGCTAATATAGCTACCAATATACGACACGTTATATATATATATATATATATATATATATATATATATATATATATATATATATATATATAAATAAATATATATATTATCATCTGATCATCTATCGATACAGTCGACAGACAGACAGACATACAGACAGACAGACAGATGCGGTCGCAACCCAGTTCATGCTGAATGAGGTCCAGTTGGCGAGGGAGCCAAATATCAAACCTGCTAGATATTCTTTCACACACAGCGAGCAAAACCTCTGCCATCAAAGCCAGATCTTGCGTCAGATCAGAATGAGAGGTTTGAGAAGGTCTTAAGGGTCTTATATATATATAAGGGTCTTGCAATATGGCATTACTGATATCCTGTAGCAGACATAAAATCATAAAACACAACTCACAAGATAAACTGTCCATATTTTTTTCAACAGCTTTAGAGATCATGCTTTTGTAAAACGATTAGATGTGTATAATTGGTAGAAGTGATTTTTTCTTTTTTCTTTTTTCTAGAATCATGAATTGTAGAATTTTCTGCATGCATGATAGAAAATAATATACCTTGTGCCAGTGGTTCAGTATCTGATTTCTGAATCCAAGAAATGTCTGTTCAAACAACCAATGTCCAAAACATATTCATTATTAATGAGAATGCAAAATGATAACAAAGCTACTGGTATTTTTTGTTTTTTTCGCATTAGATGAATTTTCAGAATTTAAAAGTATCTGTTGACCTGTGTTTATTATTTATGAGAATGCACAATTTATGAGAATGCTAAATTATATCAAAGCTACTGTTTTTTAGGATCAGAGGGAACTGTGTGCAACCTGGAGTTTACAAGGTCAATGTAGTCGGGAGCAAAAGATGAAACTCAATGAATAGTGTGTTCTAGTCAGAAAAATCTGTTTTCTGAAATACCTCATATTTCTGTGTCAGTGGTGATCCATATTTCATGTCAAGGACCCCAAAAATTATATGTAATTGGCCACCGACCCCCATCTGAAAATATGTTATTCCAGGAACCCCTCAGAAGCAAAGATTTGAGTTAAAAATGTTTCCTGTGAAAGAATATATATTCAAAGATTTGTGTCGCATTTTCACGACCTACAAGCTTGTAGCGCGACACTCTGTGCCGCGCTACGAGCTGCTATATTTTTCAATAGCTAAAGCATAACATAATGCTAACACCAAAAGGGGTTCCCGCCCAGAATGGGTTAAAGTTGTCGGCGAGTGATCAGATCGTTATGTATTTCACACTACAGGAGTCTTTTTTTATTATTCATTTATGTGTTTATTATTCATTATATCATTATATCTGCGTGGCTTTTCACACTAAATGATTGGTCTCAGACTAGGCATCAGACACTGCAAGAGTTCACCATGATGAGACCCAGACTAGGCATCAGACACTGCAAGAGTTCACCATGATGAGACAAGACTAGGCATCAGACACTGCAAGAGTTCACCATGATGAGACCAGACTAGGCATCAGACACTGCAAGAGTTCACCATGATGAGACAAGACTAGGCATCAGACACTGCAAGAGTTCACCATGATGAGACCAGACTAGGCATCAGACACTGCAAGAGTTCACCATGATGAGACCAGACTAGGCATCAGACACTGCAAGAGTTCACCATGATGAGACCAGACTAGGCATCAGACACTGCAAGAGTTCACCATGATGAGACCCAGACTAGGCATCAGACACTGCAAGAGTTCACCATGATTGGTCGCAGACTAGGCATCAGACACTGCAAGAGTTCACCATGATGAGACCAGACTAGGCATCAGACACTGATGTTCACCATGATGACATCCAGATACATAATTTGTTTTTTATTCCAATTCATTTTGACATCTGACGTGCAGGATGCTGTGATACAAGCGTGAGACCCACACAGGACGCCTCTCTCTCTCTCTCTCTCTCTCTCTCTGCATGCACGCCACACACACAGGAATAGCCAGGCTACACGCACGCATGCGCACGCACACGCGCGCACACACACACACACACACACACACACACACACACACACACACACACACACACACACACACACACACACACACACACTAACTAGAAAATTCGCAATTTTAAAAAATTGCAGAGTGTGGTTGCCGCAGTGGCTTACATATGCCCCTCCCACTAATATTGCCAGCCAATTACAATTTCAAGTCACGCCTTAGATCATGCGTAAGTAATTCGGAGGGGATTTAACCCCCGAAATTCATGTTTTTGCGACAATCGGTTACATTTCTCGCGTTTGCGGCGCCCCCTATGGATGAAAATGGAATTGCTTTTAGAACTTGGTTGATTGAACCACCCCGGACATGTGATTCAAATTTGGGATGGATTGGACATTCCGTTCGTGATTTATGGCATTTTTGTGATATAGGCCCCTCCTACTAACTTCGGAAGACGATTACGGCCGAACGATACGCACTACCAAAATTCTGCATTTGGTGTTTTAATCGGATATGTCCAGAGATCATGTGTGCCGATTTCTGTGAGATTTGGACAAAATATGTAGGAGGAAAAGCAAAAAGTTTGTTTTGGACAAAATTCAAAATGGCGGAAAATCCATCATGGCGGAAATGGGCGTGGCCTATATGGGGAGATGCGTCATGACCCAAGGAATCCAGGGAAAAAATAATTTTGATTTTACGACCTACGGTTCAAGAGTTATAAGCCAAAAGGTAAAGTGGGCTGTTATAGCGCCACCATGAGGCCGACCTATAAAATTATAATTTTAATTAATTTTAGTGATAATTAAGAAATATCCCTAAAAGTTTTGTAACTATAGTGATTACAGTCTCCGAGGAAAAAATACTTGAATGTGATTTTTTGCCTTTTCCCATTCATGTCAATGGGGAAATTTAATTCACTAATAAATTCATATCAATTAAACTATACAACATTTCTCTTAACAAAATACAAGCACACGATTCCCGATTTTTCCGGTCAATTTGACATATGGCTCAAGTGCGTACAGCGTACAGTGTGGGAGGTATAAAGCGACAAAAAAAAGACTACTGTGAAATAAAAAGAATACGCATGAATAAAGTGTTACAATTACTAGAGTCTGGTTGCCCCTTTTGGGGCAACCACACTAATTAGCACCAATTGTATGCTCTACCCGGCGAGAAAACTTTTTTCTTTTTCTAAGGTCCATATATGGTCATTCCAGACCTGTTGTTTCAGCGTGACCCTCACCCCTCTCACCCTCAAGGCGTCTTACTGGTTTAATATATTTTGATGAATCATACAGCATGTTAGGGAATTCAACATATCGGGTAAAATATAGCAAAAGTTAGTGATGGTGTGACAATTGCCAACATTCTGGGACTACTGACGTTATCAATGTTATTTTGTTGCAATGCGTGATAGATTGCGCCAGTGATCAATTTGCCATATTAGGAAGATCAACAGTCTTCGGCTTCCCTGATTGGCCAACTCAACTTTTCAGCTTTGTGGATTGGCCAAACCTTGTGTGACATTTGCGCCGCCGAACCAATATAAGCATTGCATAACGCAGACATCTGGGACTTGTTTCTCAGAGTTAGAATTTAAGAATCTGAGCTGATATACAGAGTGAGCAATGTTCTGCTGGACGGTACATCTGAGTGGAGGACCAAACACATCCGGTTGTGTTGCTGTTGCAGTGAAGCATGAAGTGTTCACCTTTGGAGGACGTTATGATGGAAACCGTGATCAGATGGATGTGAACGTCTTCAACACAGTGTCTCTGCGCTGGAGGAAGTTGACCCCAGAGACAAATAGAAGAGGAGAAGGTCACCTTGAGGGTCCCTCCTATTGCCGAGGCCACACAGCTGTGCTAATAGAAGATGTTGTCTACATCTGGGGAGGCTACTGTGGAGGGGAGTACTGTAACATGCTTTATGCATTTGATGTGGACACCCATCTGTGGGTCAGAACCAAGGCTTCTGGGACTGTTCCTGAATGGAGGAGAGACCATTCAGCCTGTGTCTTGGAGAAGGTCATGTATGTCTATGGAGGATACAAAAGGATTGGATACAACCAAATGACTGAACGCAATAATGACATCTACAAGTTGGACACCACCACAATGGTCTGGACTTTAATTAACACCAGAGGAACGCCACCACATGCTTCATCAAGTCACTCTGGCACCATCATCGGGACGAAGATGTTTGTATTTGGGGGCTCTGCAGGGTCTTTTGTCTCCTACAACACCATCAGTGTGTTTGACACAGAGACCAGCTGTTGGCTGAGCACGCCTTCTGCACAGCTTCTTCCAGAAGGACGCTTGGGTCATGCAGCCTTTACCTTCAATGGAGAGCTGTACATATATGGTGGTCACACCTGGAACCAGACCTTCAATGATCTGTGGAAATACAATCTAGAGTCATTCTCCTGGAAGAATGTCAAACCAGCGGGGAAATGCCCACCTCAGACATATTGCATGGGCTGTTGCATGGTGGGAGATGGTGTCTTCCTCTTTGGAGGAGAGAACACACCCAATGACCTGTTGGTCTTAGACATGAGTCCCAGTCTTAAGACGCTATGCAAGCTGGCAGTTATTCAGTACGGACTGGAGCAGTCTGGACTCCCACACAACGCCAGGTGGGAACTGGCAGCCATGAGTACAGTAGTAAAGACCAGAAAAATGTATAAATAAATAAAATAAAAAAATAGAAACAATATAAAATAGTGATAAAGCACAGATCACCTGACCACAGTCCATGATGCTCTATTGTATGTGACAGTGGAACCATTCATAAGAATGATGATTGATTGCTTCTTACTCAGAGATGGCTGCAGGGGTTGAAACTAACCCGTAGCAGGTTAAAACTAACCCGTGGCAGGTTAAAACTAACCCGTGGCAGTTAAAAACTAACCTGTGGCAGTTTAAAACTAACCTGTAGCAGGTTAACCCATTCTGACCGGGCACCCATTTTGGTATCAGCATCATGTTATGCTTTAGCTATTTAAAAATAGCAGATCTACAAGCTCATATCGCGCCACCGAGTGGCGCGATACGAGCTTGTAGGTCTACTATTTTTGAAAAATCGAAGAGCGACTGACATTTTTAGAATCTGATCTCAGGTCAGAATGGGTTCATCAGACCAGTGTGTGTCCGGCGGAAACCTCGTATGAATCTGATCTCAGGTCAGAATGGGTTAAAACTAATCTGTGGCAGGTTAAAACTAACCCGAAGCAGGTTAAAACTAACCTGTGGCAGGTTAAAACTAACCTGTAGCAGGTTAAAACTAACCCGTAGCAGGTTACAACTAACCTGTAGCAGGTTAAAACTAACCCGCAGCAGGTTAAAACTAACCTGTAGCAGGTTAAAACTAACCCGTAGCAGGTTAAAACTAACCTGTAGCAGGTTAAAACTAACCTGTAGCAGGTTAAAACTACCCCGTAGCAGGTTAAAACTAACCTGTAGCAGGTTAAAACTAACCCATAGCAGGTTAAAACTAACCTGTGGCAGTTTAAAACTAACCCGTAGCAGGTTAAAACTAACCTGTAGCAGGTTAAAACTAATCCGTGGCAGTTTAAAAATCACACACACACACACACACACACACACACACACACACACACACACACACACACACACACACACACACACACACACACACACACACACACACACACACACACACACACACACACACACACACACACACACACACACACACACAAATTTCCAAAAGTTTGCTCTGCACTGTTGAATCCGATGCGGTTTCATTAACATTATTCAAGTGAAATGCGTTGCGTTGGTTTAATAGACTATTTAACAGCAACATTGCGCTAATATAGCTACCAATATACGGCACGTTATATATATATATATATATATATATATATATATATATATATTATCATCTGATCATCTATCGATACAGTCGACAGACAGACAGACAGAAGGATAGACAGACGCGGTCGCAACCCAGTTCATGCTGTATGAGGTCCAGTTGGCGAGGGAGCCAAATATCAAACCTGCTAGATATTCTTTCACACACAGCGAGCAAAACCTCTGCGATCAAAGCCAGATCTTGCGTCAGATCAGAATGAGAGGTTTGAGAAGGTCTTAAGGGTCTTATATATATATAAGGGTCTTGCAATATGGCATTACTGATATCCTGTAGCAGACATAAAATCATAAAACACAACTCACAAGATAAACTGTCCATTTCTTTTTTCAACAGCTTTAGAGATCATGCTTTTGTAAAACGATTAGATGTGTATAATTGGTAGAAGTGATCTTTTTTTTTCTTTTTTCTAGAATCATAAATTGTAGAATTTTCTGCATGTATGATAGAAAATAATATACTTTGTCCCATTGGTTCAGTATCTGATTTCTGAATCCAAGAAATCTCTGTTCAAACAACCAATGTCCAAAACATATTCATTATTAATGAGAATGCAAAATGATAACAAAGCTACTGGTATTTTTTGTTTTTTTTCGCATTAGATGAATTTTCAGAATTTAAAAGTATCTGTTGACCTGTGTTTATTATTTATGGGAATGCACAATTTATGAGAATGCAAAATTATATCAAAGCTACTGTTTTTTAGGATCAGAGGGAACTGTGTGCAACCTGGAGTTTACAAGGTCAATGTAGTCGGGAGCAAAAGATGAAACTCAATGAATAGTGTGTTCTAGTCAGAAAAGTCTTTTCTGACAGTTTTCTGAAATACCTCATATTTCTGTATCAGTGGTGATCCATATTTCATGTCAAGGACCCCAAAAATTATATGGAATTGGCCACCGACCCCCATCTGAAAATATGTTATTCCAGGAACCCCTCAGAAGCAAAGATTTGAGTTAAAAATGTTTGCTGTGAAAGAATATATATTCAAAGATTTGTGTCGCATTTTCACGACCTACAAGCTCGTAGCGCGACACTCGGTGCCACGCTACGAGCTGCTATTTTTTTCAACAGCTAAAGCATAACATAATGCTAACACCAAAAGGGGTTCCCGTTCAGAATGGGTTAAAGTTGTCGGCGAGTCATCAGATCGTTATGTATTTCACAATACAGGAGTCTTTTTTTATTATTCATGTATCTGTTTATTATTCATTATATCGGTGTGGCTTTTCACACTAAATGATTGGTCTCAGACTAGGCATCAGACACTGCAAGAGTTCACCATGATGAGACCAGACTAGGCATCAGACACTGCAAGAGTTCACCATGATGAGACCAGACTAGGCATCAGACACTGAAAGAGTTCACCATGATGAGACCCAGACTAGGCATCAGACACTGATGTTCACCATGATGACATCCAGATACATCATTTGTTTTTTATTCCAATTAATTTTGACATCTGACGTGCAGGATGCTGTGATACAAGCGTGAGACCCACACAGGACGCCTCTCGCTCTGCATGCACGCCACACACACAGGAATAGCCAGGCTACACGCTCACACGCACGCACGCACGCACACACACACACACACACACACACACACACACACACACACACACACACACACACGCACACACACACACACACTAATTAGCACCAATTGTATGCTCTACCCGGCGAGAAAACGTTTTTCTTTATTTATTTTTCTTCTTTTTTTAAGGTCCATATATGGGCATTCCATACCTGTTGTTTCAGCGTGACCCTCACCCCTCTCACCCTCAAGGCGTCTTACTGGTTTAATATATTTTGATGAATCATACAGCATGTTAGGGAATTCATCATGTCGGGTAAAATATAGCGAAAGTTAGTGATGGTGTGACAATTGCCAACATTCTGGGACTACTGACGTTATCAATATTATTTTGTTGCAATGCGTGATAGATTGCGCCAGTGATCAATTTGCCATATTAGGAAGATCAACAGTCTTCGGCTTCCCTGATTGGCCAACTCAACTTTTCAGCTTTGTGGATTGGCCAAACCTTGTGTGACATTTGTGCCGCCGAACCAATATAAGCGATGCATAACGCAGACATCTTGTTTCTCAGAGTTAGAATTTAAGAATCTGAGCTGATATACAGAGTGAGCAATGTTCTGCTGGACGGTACATCTGAATGGAGGACCAAACACATCCGGTTGTGTTGCTGTTGCAGTGAAGCACGAAGTGTTCACCTTTGGAGGACGTTATGATGGAAACCGTGATCAGATGGATGTGAACGTCTTCAACACAGTGTCTCTGCGCTGGAGGAAGTTGACCCCAGAGACAAATAGAAGAGGAGAAGGTCACCTTGAGGGTCCCTCCTATTGCCGAGGCCACACAGCTGTGCTAATAGAAGATGTTGTCTACATCTGGGGAGGCTACTGTGGAGGGGAGTACTTTAACATGCGTTATGCATTTGATGTGGACACCCATCTGTGGGTCAGAACCAAGGCTTCTGGGACTCTTCCAGAATGGAGGAGCTACCACTCAGCCTGTGTCTTGGAGAAGGTCATGTATGTCTATGGAGGATACAACCAAATGACTGAACGCAATAATGACATCTACAAGTTGGACTCCACCACAATGGTCTGGACTTTAATTAACACCAGAGGAACGCCACCACATGCTTCATCACATCACTCTGCTACCATCATCGGGACAAAGATGTTTGTATTTGGGGGCTATGGGGGGTCTGGGGTCTCCTACAACACCATCAGTGTGTTTGACACAGAGACCAGCTGTTGGCTGAGCACGCCTTCTGCACGGCTTCTTCCAGAAGGACGCTGGGGTCATTCAGCCTTTACCTTCAATGGAGAGCTGTACATATATGGTGGTTACAACATGAACCAGACCTGCAATGATCTGTGGAAATACAATCTGGAGTCATTCTCCTGGAAGAATGTCAAACCAGCGGGGAAATGCCCACCTCAGACATATTGCATGGGCTGTTGCATGGTGGGAGATGGTGTCTTCCTCTTTGGAGGAGAGAACACACCCAATGACCTGTTCGTCTTAGACATGAGTCCCAGTCTTAAGACGCTATGCAAGCTGGCAGTTATTCAGTACGGACTGGAGCAGTCTGGACTCCCACGCAACGCCAGGTGGGAACTGGCAGCCATGAGTACAGTAGTAAAGACCAGAAAAAGGTAAAAATGAATAAAAATAAAAATAGAAACAATATAAAATAGTGATAAAGCACAGATCACCTGACCAGAGTCCATGATGCTCTATTGTATGTGACAGTGGAACCATTCATAAGAATGATGATTGATTGCTTCTTACTCAGGGATGGCTGCAGGGGGTTGAAACTAACCCGTAGCAGGTTAAAACTAACCAATAGCAGGTTAAAACTAACCTATAGCAGGTTAAAACTAACCTATAGCAGGTTAAAACTAACCCATAGCAGGTTAAAACTAACCCGTAGCAGGTTAAAACTAACCCATAGCAGGTTAAAACTAACCTATAGCAGGTTAAAACTAACCCATAGCAGGTTAAAACTAACCTGTAGCAGGTTAAAACTAACCCATAGCAGGTTAAAACTAACCCATAGCAGGTTAAAACTAACCTATAGCAGGTTAAAACTAACCTGTGGCAGTTTAAAACTAACCCGTAGCAGGTTAAAACTAACCCGTGGCAGGTTAAAACTAATCTGTGGCAGTTTAAAAATCACACACACACACACACACACACACACACACACACACACACACACACACACACACACACACACACACACACACACACACACACACACACACACACACACACACACACACACACACACACACACACACACACACACACAAAAAGTTCCAAAAGTTTGCTCTGCACTGTTGAATCCGATGCGGTTTCATTAACATTATTCAAGTGAAATGCGTTGCGTTGGTTTAATAGACTATTTAACAGCAACGTTGCGCTAATATAGCTACCAATATACGACACGTTATATATATATATATATATATATATATATATATATATATATATATATTATCATCTGATCATCTATCGATACAGTCGACAGACAGACAGACAGACAGACGTGGTCGCAACCCAGTTCATGCTGTATGAGGTCCAGTTGGCGAGGGAGCCAAATATCAAACCTGCTAGATATTCTTTCACACACAGCGAGCAAAACCTCTGCGATCAAAGCCAGATCTTGCGTCAGATCAGAATGAGAGGTTTGAGAAGGTCTTAAGGGTCTTATATATATATATATACATAAGGGTCTTATATATATATATATACATAAGGGTCTTATATATATATATTATATATAAGGGTCTTGCAATATGGCATTACTGATATCCTGTAGCAGACATAAAATCATAAAACACAACTCACAAGATAAACTGTCCATATTTTTTTCAACAGCTTTAGAGATCATGCTTTTGTATTAGATGATTAGATGTGTATAATTGGTAGAAGTGATCTTTTTTTTTTTTTTTTCTAGAATCATGAATTGTAGAATTTTCTGCATGCATGATAGAAAATAATATACTTTGTCCCAGTGGTTCAGTATCTGATCTCTGAATCCAAGAAACAACCAATGTCCAAAACATATTCATTATTAATGAGAATGCAAAATGATAACAAAGCTACTGGTATTTTTTGTTTTTTTCGCATTAGATAAATTTTCAGAATTTAAAAGTATCTGTTGACCTGTGTTTATTATTTATGGGAATGCACAATTTATGAGAATGCTAAATTATAACAAAGCTACTGTTTTTTAGGATCAGAGGGAACTGTGTGCAACCTGGAGTTTACAAGGTCAATGTAGTCGGGAGCAAAAGATGAAACTCAATGAATAGTGTGTTCTAGTCAGAAAAGTATTTTCTGACAGTTTTCTGAAATACCTCATGTTTCTGTATCAGTGGTGATCCATATTTCATGTCAAGGACCCCAAAAATTATATGTAATTGGCCACCGACCCCCATCTGAAAATATGTTATTCCAGGAACCCCTCAGAAGCAAAGATTTGAGAATGTTTGCTGTGAAAGAATATATATTCAAAGATTTGTGTCGCATTTTCACGACCTACAAGCTCGTAGAGCGACACTCGGTGCCACGCTACGAGCTGCTATTTTTTTCAATAGCTAAAGCATAACATAATGCTAACACCAAAAGGGGTTCCCGTTCAGAATGGGTTAAAGTTGTCGGCGAGTCATCAGATCGTTATGTATTTCACACTACAGGAGTCTTTTTTTTATTATTCATTTATCTGTTTATTATTCATTATATCATTATATCTGCGTGGCTTTTCACACTAAATGATTGGTCTCAGACTAGGCATCAGACACTGCAAGAGTTCACCATGATGAGACCCAGACTAGGCATCAGACACTGCAAGAGTTCACCATGATGAGACCCAGACTAGGCATCAGACACTGCAAGAGTTCACCATGATGAGACCCAGATACATCATTTGTTTTTTATTCCAATTAATTTTGACATCTGACGTGCAGGATGCTGTGATACAAGCGTGAGACCCACACAGGACGCCTCTCTCTCTCTCTCTCTGCATGCATGCCACACACACAGGAATAGCCAGGCTACACGCACGCACGTGCACGCACACGCGCGCACACACACACACACACACACACTAATTAGCACCAATTGTATGCTCTACCCGGCGAGAAAACGTTTTTCTTTTTCTAAGGTCCATATATGGTCATTCCAGACCTGTTGTTTCAGCGTGACCCTCACCCCTCTCACCCTCAAGGCGTCTTACTGGTTTAATATATTTTGATGAATCATACAGCATGTTAGGGAATTCAACATATCTGGTAAAATATAGCGAAAGTTAGTGATGGTGTGACAATTGCCAACGTTCTGGGACTACTGACGTTATCAATATTATTTTGTTGCAATGCGTGATTGATTGCGCCAGAGGTCAATTTGCCATATTAGGAAGATCAACAGTCTTCGGCTTCCCTGATTGGCCAACTCAACTTTTCGGCTTTGTGGATTGGCCAAACCTTGTGTGACATTTGCGCCGCCGAACCAATATAAGCGATGCATAACGCAGACATCTGGGACTTGTTTCTCAGAGTTATAATTTAAGAATCTGATCTGATATACAGAGTGAGAAATGTTCTGCTGGACGGTACATCTGAATGGAGGACCAGACACATCCGGTTGTGTTGCTGTTGCAGTGAAGCACGAAGTGTTCACCTTTGGAGGACGTTGTGATGGAAACCGTGATCAGATGGATGTGAACGTCTTCAACACAGTGTCTCTGCGCTGGAGGAAGTTGACCCCAGAGACAAATGGAAGAGGAGAACGTCACTTTGAGGGTCCCTCCTATCGCCAATGGTACACAGCTGTGCTAATAGAAGATGTTGTCTACATCTGGGGAGGCTACTGTGGAGTGGAGTACTGTAACATGCTTTATGCATTTGATGTGGACACCCATCTGTGGGTCAGAACCAAGGCTTCTGGGACTCTTCCAGAAGAGCGGGGCTACCATTCAGCCTGTGTCTTGGAGAAGGTCATGTACGTCTATGGAGGATACAACCGAATGTCTGGACGCAATAATGACATCTACAAGTTGGAAACAGCGACAATGGTCTGGACTTTAATTAACACCAGAGGAACGCCACCACATGCTTCATCAAGTCACTCTGCCACCATCATCGGGACAAAGATGTTTGTATTTGGGGGCCATGGGGGGTCTGGGATCTCCTACAACAACATCAGTGTGTTTGACACAGAGACCAGCTGTTGGCTGAGCACGCCTTCTGCACAGCTTCTTCCAGAAGGACGCTTGGGTCATGCAGCCTTTACCTTCAATGGAGAGCTGTACATATATGGTGGTCTGGCCTCGAACCAGACCTGCAATGATCTGTGGAAATACAATCTAGAGTCATTCTCCTGGAAGAAGGTCGAGCCCAAGGGGAAACGCCCACCTCAGACATATCGCATGGGCTGTTGCATGGTGGGAGATGGTGTCTTCCTCTTTGGAGGAGAGAACACACCCAATGACCTGTTGGTCTTAGACATGAGTCCCAGTCTTAAGACGCTATGCAAGCTGGCAGTTATTCAGTACGGACTGGAGCAGTCTGGACTCCCACACAACGCCAGGTGGGAACTGGCAGCCATGAGTACAGTAGTAAAGACCAGAAAAAGGTAAAAATAAATAAAAATAAAAATAGAAACAATATAAAATTGTGATAAAGCACAGATCACCTGACCACAGTCCATGATGCTCTATTGTATGTGACAGTGGAACCATTCATAAGAATGATGATTGATTGCTTCTTACTCAGAGATGGCTGCAGGGGGTTGAAACTAACCCATAGCAGGTTAAAACTAACCTGTAGCAGGTTAAAACTAACCCGTAGCAGGTTAAAACTAACCCGTAGCAGGTTAAAACTAACCCGTAGCAGGTTAAAACTAACCCGTGGCAGGTTAAAACTAACCCATAGCAGGTTAAAACTAAGCCATAGCAGGTTAAAACTAACCCGTAGCAGGTTAAAACTAAGCCGTAGCAGGTTAAAACTAACCTGTGGCAGGTTAAAACTAAGCCGCAACAGGTTAAAACTAACCCATAGCAGGTTAAAACTAACCCATAGCAGGTTAAAACTAACCCGTAGCAGGTTAAAACTAACCCGTAGCAGGTTAAAACTAACCTGTAGCAGGTTAAAACTAACCTGTGGCAGGTTAAAACTAACCCATAGCAGGTTAAAACTAACCTGTAGCAGGTTAAAACTAACCCGTAACAGGTTAAAACTAACCTGTAGCAGTTTAAAACTAACCCGTAGCAGGTTAAAACTAATCCGTAGCAGGTTAAAACTAATCCGTGGCAGTTTAAAAATCACACACACACACACACACACACACACACACACACACACACACACACACACACACACACACACACACACACACACACACACACACAGTTCCAAAAGTTTGCTCTGCACTGTTGAATCCGATGCGGTTTCATTAACATTATTCAAGTGAAATGCGTTGCGTTGGTTTAATAGACTATTTAACAGCAACGTTGCGCTAATATAGCTACCAATATACGACACGTTATATATATATATATATATATATTATCATCTGATCATCTATCGATACAGTCGACAGACAGACACACGTGGTCGCAACCCAGTTCATGCTGTATGAGGTCCAGTTGGCGAGGGAGCCAAATATCAAACCTGCCAGATATTCTTTCACACACAGCGAGCAAAACCTCTGCGATCAAAGCCAGAGCTTGCGTCAGATCAGAATGAGAGGTTTGAGAAGGTCGTAAGGGTCTTATATATATATATAAGGGTCTTGCAATATGGCATTACTGATATCCTGTAGCAGACATAAAATCATAAAACACAACTCACAAGATAAACTGTCCATATTGTTTTTTCAACAGCTTTAGAGACAATGCTTTTGTAAAATTATTATATGTGTTGTATAATTGGTAGAAGTGATTTTTTTTTTTTTTTTCTAGAATCATAAATTGTAGAATTTTCTGCATGCATGATAGAAAATAATATACTTTGTCCCAGTGGTTCAGTATCTTATTTCTGAATCCAAGAAATCTTTGTTCAAACAACCAATGTCCAAAACATATTCATTATTTATGAGAATGCAAAATGATAACAAAGCTACTGGTATTTTTTCTTTTTTTCGCATTAGATGCATTTTCAGAATTTAAAAGTATCTGTTGACCTGTGTTTATTATTTATGGGAATGCACAATTTATGAGAATGCAAAATTATAACAAAGCTACTGTTTTTTAGGATCAGAGGGAACTGTGTGCAACCTGGAGTTTACAAGGTCAATGTAGTCGGGAGCAAAAGATGAAACTCAATGAATAGTGTGTTCTAGTCAGAAAAATCTTTTCTGACAGTTTTCTGAAATACCTCATATTTCTGTATCAGTGGTGATCCATATTTCATGTCAAGGACCCCAAAAATTATATGTAATTGGCCACCGACCCCCATCTGAAAATATGTTATTCCAGGAACCCCTCAAAAGCAAAGATTTGAGTAAAAAATGTTTGCTGTGAAAGAATATATATTCAAAGATTTGTGTCGCATTTTCACGACCTACAAGCTCGTAGCGCGACACTCGGTGCCGCGCTACGAGCTGCTATTTTTTTCAATAGCTAAAGCATAACATAATGCTAACACCAAAAGGGGTTCCCGCCCAGAATGGGTTAAAGTTGTCGGCGAGTCATCAGATCGTTATGTATTTCACACTACAGGAGTCTTTTTTTTATTATTCATTTATCTGTTTATTATTCATTATATCATTATATCTGTGTGGCTTTTCACACTAAATGATTGGTCTCAGACTAGGCATCAGACACTGCAAGAGTTCACCATGATGAGACCCAGACTAGGCATCAGACACTGCAAGAGTTCACCATGATGAGACCCAGACTAGGCATCAGACACTGCAAGAGTTCACCATGATGAGACCAGACTAGGCATCAGACACTGCAAGAGTTCACCATGATGAGACCCAGACTAGGCATCAGACACTGCAAGAGTTCACCATGATGAGACCAGACTAGGCATCAGACACTGCAAGAGTTCACCATGATGAGACCCAGACTAGGCATCAGACACTGCAAGAGTTCACCATGATGAGATCCAGATACATCATTTGTTTTTTATTCCAATTAATTTTGACATCTGACGTGCAGGATGCTGTGATACAAGCGTGAGACCCACACAGGACGCCTCTCTCTCTCTCTGCATGCACGCCACACACACAGGAATAGCCAGGCTACACGCACGCACGCACACGCGCACACACGCACACACACACACACACACACACACACACACACACACACACACACACACACACACTAATTAGCACCAATTGTATGCTCTACCCGGCGAGAAAACGTTTTTCTTTTTTTAAGGTCCATATATGGGCATTCCAGACCTGTTGTTTCAGCGTGACCCCCACCCTCTCACCCTCAAGGCGTCTTACTGGTTTAATATATTTTGATGAATCATACAGCATGTTAGGGAATTCAACATATCTGGTAAAATATAGCGAAAGTTAGTGATGGCCAACGTTCTGGGCCTACTGACGTCATCAATATTATTTGTTGCAATGCGTGATTGATTGCGCCAGTGATCAATTTGCCATATTAGGAAGATCAACAGTCTTCGGCATCCCTGATTGGCCAACTCAACTTTTCAGCTTTGTGGATTGGCCAAACCTTGTGTGGCATTTGCGCCGCCGAACCAATATAAGCTATGCATAACGCAGACATCTGGGACTTGTTTCTCAGAGTTATAATTTAAGAATCTGATCTGATATACAGAGTGAGAAATGTTCTGCTGGACGGTACATCTGAATGGAGGACCAGACACATCCGGTTGTGTTGCTGTTGCAGTGAAGCATGAAGTGTTCACCTTTGGAGGACGTTGTGATGGAAACCGTGATCAGATGGATGTGAACGTCTTCAACACAGTGTCTCTGCGCTGGAGGAAGTTGACCCCAGAGACAAATGGAAGAGGAGAACGTCACTTTGAGGGTCCCTCCTATCGCCAATGGTACACAGCTGTGCTAATAGAAGATGTTGTCTACATCTGGGGAGGCTACTGTGGAGTGGAGTACTGTAACATGCTTTATGCATTTGATGTGGACACCCATCTGTGGGTCAGAACCAAGGCTTCTGGGACTCTTCCAGAAGAGCGGGGCTACCATTCAGCCTGTGTCTTGGAGAAGGTCATGTATGTCTATGGAGGATACAACCGAATGTCTGGACGCAATAATGACATCTACAAGTTGGAAACAGCGACAATGGTCTGGACTTTAATTAACACCAGAGGAACGCCACCACATGCTTCATCAAGTCACTCTGCCACCATCATCGGGACAAAGATGTTTGTATTTGGGGGCCATGGGGGGTCTGGGATCTCCTACAACAACATCAGTGTGTTTGACACAGAGACCAGCTGTTGGCTGAGCACGCCTTCTGCACAGCTTCTTCCAGAAGGACGCTTGGGTCATGCAGCCTTTACCTTCAATGGAGAGCTGTACATATATGGTGGTCTGGCCTCGAACCAGACCTGCAATGATCTGTGGAAATACAATCTAGAGTCATTCTCCTGGAAGAATGTCAAACCAGCGGGGAAACGCCCACCTCAGACATATCGCATGGGCTGTTGCATGGTGGGAGATGGTGTCTTCCTCTTTGGAGGAGAGAACACACCCAATGACCTGTTGGTCTTAGACATGAGTCCCAGTCTTAAGACGCTATGCAAGCTGGCAGTTATTCAGTACGGACTGGAGCAGTCTGGACTCCCACACAACGCCAGGTGGGAACTGGCAGCCATGAGTACAGTAGTAAAGACCAGAAAAAGGTAAAAATAAATAAAAATAAAAATAGAAACAATATAAAATTGTGATAAAGCACAGATCACCTGACCACAGTACATGATGCTCTATTGTATGTGACAGTGGAACCATTCATAAGAATGATGATTGATTGCTTCTTACTCAGAGATGGCTGCAGGGGGTTGAAACTAACCCATAGCAGGTTAAAACTAACCTGTAGCAGGTTAAAACTAACCCGTAGCAGGTTAAAACTAACCCGTAGCAGGTTAAAACTAACCCGTAGCAGGTTAAAACTAACCCGTAGCAGGTTAAAACTAACCCGTAGCAGGTTAAAACTAAGCCATAGCAGGTTAAAACTAACCCGTAGCAGGTTAAAACTAAGCCGTAGCAGGTTAAAACTAACCTGTGGCAGGTTAAAACTAAGCCGCAACAGGTTCAAACTAACCCATAGCAGGTTAAAACTAACCCATAGCAGGTTAAAACTAACCCGTAGCAGGTTAAAACTAACCCGTAGCAGGTTAAAACTAACCTGTAGCAGGTTAAAACTAACCTGTGGCAGGTTAAAACTAACCCATAGCAGGTTAAAACTAACCTGTAGCAGTTTAAAACTAATCCGTAGCAGGTTAAAACTAACCCGTAGCAGGTTAAAAATAACCTGTAGCAGTTTAAAACTAACCCGTAGCAGGTTAAAACTAATCCGTAGCAGGTTAAAACTAATCCGTGGCAGTTTAAAAATCACACACACACACACACACACACACACACACACACACACACACACACACACACACACACACACACACACACACACACACACACACACACACACACACACACACACACACACACACACACACACACACACAGTTCCAAAAGTTTGCTCTGCACTGTTGAATCCGATGCGGTTTCATTAACATTATTCAAGTGAAATGCGTTGCGTTGGTTTAATAGACTATTTAACAGCAACGTTGCGCTAATATAGCTACCAATATACGACACGTTATATATATATATATATATATATATATATATATATTATCATCTGATCATCTATCGATACAGTCGACAGACAGACAGACAGACAGACACACGTGGTCGCAACCCAGTTCATGCTGTATGAGGTCCAGTTGGCGAGGGAGCCAAATATCAAACCTGCCAGATATTCTTTCACACACAGCGAGCAAAACCTCTGCGATCAAAGCCAGATCTTGCGTCAGATCAGAATGAGAGGTTTGAGAAGGTCGTAAGGGTCTTATATATATATATAAGGGTCTTGCAATATGGCATTACTGATATCCTGTAGCAGACATAAAATCATAAAACACAACTCACAAGATAAACTGTCCATATTGTTTTTTCAACAGCTTTAGAGATCATGGTTTTGTAAAACGATTAGATGTGTTGTATAATTGGTAGAAGTGATTTTTTTTCTTTTTTCTAGAATCATAAATTGTAGAATTTTCTGCATGCATGATAGAAAATAATATACTTTGTCCCAGTGGTTCAGTATCTGATTTCTGAATCCAAGAAATATCTGTTCAAACAACCAATGTCCAAAACATATTCATTATTTATGAGAATGCAAAATGATAACAAAGCTACTGGTATTATTTTTTTTTTTCGCATTAGATGAATTTTCAGCATTTAAAAGTATCTGTTGACCTGTGTTTATTATTTATGGGAATGCACAATTTATGAGAATGCAAAATTATATCAAAGCTACTGTTTTTTAGGATCAGAGGGAACTGTGTGCAACCTGGAGTTTACAAGGTCAATGTAGTCGGGAGCAAAAGATGAAACTCAATGAATAGTGTGTTCTAGTCAGAAAAGTCTTTTCTGACAGTTTTCTGAAATACCTCAAGTTTCTGTATCAGTGGTGATCCATATTTCATGTCAAGGACCCCAAAAATTTTATGGAATTGGCCACCGACCCCCATCTGAAAATATGTTATTCCAGGAACCCCTCAGAAGCAAAGATTTGAGTTAAAAATGTTTGCTGTGAAAGAATATATATTCAAAGATTTGCGTCGCATTTTCACGACCTACAAGCTCGTAGCGCGGCACTCGGTGCCACGCTACGAGCTGCTATTTTTTTCAATAGCTAAAGCATAACATAATGCTAACACCAAAAGGGGATCCCGCCCAGAATGGGTTAAAGTTGTCGGCGAGTCATCAGATCGTTATGTATTTCACACTACAGGAGTCTTTTTTTTATTATTCATTTATCTGTTTATTATTCATTATATCATTCTATCTGTGTGGCTTTTCACACTAAATGATTGGTCGCAGACTAGGCATCAGACACTGCAAGAGTTCACCATGATGACATCCAGATACATCATTTGTTTTTTATTCCAATTAATTTTGACATCTGACGTGCAGGATGCTGTGATACAAGCATGAGACCCACACAGGACGCCTCTCGCTCTGCATGCATGCCACACACACAGGAATAGCCAGGCTACACACACGCACACGCACACGCACACGCACACACACACACACACACACACACACACACAGGAATAGCCAGGCTACACGCTCACACAGGGTTGGGAAGTAACGGATTACATGTAACGGAGTTACGTAATCAGAGTAAAAAAAAAAGTAACTGTAACGTCTTAGAGTACATTTTAAAATGTGTAATCTGGATTACAGTAACGGGGGTGTTGTAACGGGGGTTACATGAGGATTACATTCTCCCCTTCCCCTCATTAATTTGACAAACAAGTTATAAATTATTATAACACCAAACAACCACCTGCAAGAGCGCACACTCCGCACACACGGCAATGGATTGGAGTTGAGCGCAGCGCACACCTCTCTGACTCTGTGTAAAATCCTCACAGTGGAGGCTGCTGCGTCAGGGCGGTGTTGCCAATTTGCGAGATAAATAAGCAACCAGGTCTATGAAAACAAGCCCAAAAGAAGAGACTATAAAAGGCCACACGAGCACTTCAAAGCTATATATATCGTCCATTAAACAATGTGCATATTTATATATGTTGGCTATTTGAAAATAGACGATCTACAAGCTCACAACCGTTCTACCATTATTTACAAGCAACTTCAGAAAAATAAGCCCAATGTGGCTTATAATAATCAGACCAGGCAACACTGCAGAGATACTAGATAGGAGAGCATATATGATATATTGGATTGGGGATGAGTTCTTTGTAGACTATATAAATTAGTCTTTACTGTCTAGTCAATGTTTTAAACTCATGCCATGTCTATCTAAATGAGTGTCAGCCAGGAATGTCAAAAATAGTTTTTATTTGCCACTTTGACCACACATGGATGGAGTTGTTGGTTGTCAAAGTTGTTGGTTGTCAAAGTTCTTGGTTGGTGTCAAACAATCAAAATGGTTCTGTAGGTCAAGATGCATTTTTCTTATGATCTGTTATTGTTGACACAATGACTCTACAGTAATGTAACTGTTCAGAGAGGTCAACAATTAAATTACCTTAACCATGTTTCTGTTGTCCTTATCTTAATTTCATAGGCTCAACATTCTTGTCTATCAATGGTAAAACTTGTATTATCTAATACAATTGAGTTTTACTTCAAAGTAATCCAAAAGTAACTGAAAGTGACTTGTAGTTACTTTTTAAATGGAGTAATCGGGATTACGTTACTGACTACATTTTTTAGCAAGTAACTTGTAACTGTAGGGGATTCCTTTTTAAAAGTAACCTTCCCAACCCTGCACACGCTCTCTCTCTCTGCATGCACGCCACACACACAGGGATAGCCAGGCTACACGCTCACACGCACACACACACACACACACACACACACACACACACACACACACACACACACACACACACACACACACACACACACACACACACACACACACACTAATTAGCACCAATTGTATGCTCTACCCGGCGAGAAAACGTTTTTCTTTTTTTAAGGTCCATATATGGGCATTCCAGACCCGTTGTTTCAGCGTGACCCTCACCCCTCTCACCCTCAAGGCGTCTTACTGGTTTAATATATTTTGATGAATCATACAGCATGTTAGGGAATTCATCATGTCGGGTAAAACATAGCGAAAGTTAGTGATGGTGTGACAATTGCCAACGTTCTGGGACTACTGACATTATCTATTATTTGTTGCAATGCGTGATAGATTGCGCCAGTGATCAATTTGCCATATTAGGAAGATCAACAGTCTTTGGCTTACCTGATTGGCCAACTCAACTTTTCAGCTTTGTGGATTAGCCAAACCTTGTGTGACATTTGCGCCGCCAAACCAATATAAGCATTGCATAACGCAGACATCTGGGACTTGTTTCTCAGAGTTAGAATTTAAGAATCTGAGCTGATATACAGAGTGAGCAATGTTCTGCTGGACGGTACATCTGAATGGAGGACCAGACACATCCCGTTGTGTTGCTGTTGCAGTGAAGGATGAAGTGTTCACCTTTGGAGGACCTTGTGATGGAAACCGTGATCAGATGGGTGTGAACGTCTTCAACACAGTGTCTCTGCGCTGGAGGAAGTTGACCCCAGAGACAAATAGAAGAGGAGAAGGTCATCTAGAGGGTCCCTCCTATTGCCGAGGCCACACAGCTGTGCTAATAGAAGATGTTGTCTACATCTGGGGAGGCTACTGTGGAGAGGAGTACTCTAACATGCTTTATGCATTTGATGTGGACACCCATCTGTGGGTCAGAACCAAGGCTTCTGGGACTGTTCCTGAAGGGAGGAGACACCACTCAGCCTGTGTCTTGGAGAAGGTCATGTATGTCTATGGAGGATGCAACCAAATGATTGGACGCAATAATGACATCTACAAGTTGGACTCCACCACAATGGTCTGGACTTTAATTAATACCAGAGGAACGCCACCACATGCTTCATCAAGTCACTCTGCTACCATCATCGGGACAAAGATGTTTGTATTTGGGGGCTGTGGGCGGTCTGGGGTCTCCTACAACACCATCAGTGTGTTTGACACAGAGACCAGCTGTTGGCTGAGCACGCCTTCTGCACAGCTTCTTCCAGAAGGACGCTGGGGTCATTCAGCCTTTACCTTCAATGGAGAGCTGTACATATATGGTGGTTACAACATGAACCAGACCTTCAATGATCTGTGGAAATACAATCTGGAGTCATTCTCCTGGAAGAATGTCAAACCAGCGGGGAAATGCCCACCTCAGACATATTGCATGGGCTGTTGCATGTTGGGAGATGGTGTCTTCTTCTTTGGAGGAGAGAACACACCCAATGACCTGTTGGTCTTAGACATGAGTCCCAGTCTTAAGACGCTATGCAAGCTGGCAGTTATTCAGTACGGACTGGAGCAGTCTGGACTCCCACACAACGCCAGGTGGGAACTGGCAGCCATGAGTACAGTAGTAAAGACCAGAAAAAGGTAAAAATAAATAAAAATAAAAATAGAAACAATATAAAATTGTGATAAAGCACAGATCACCTGACCACAGTCCATGATGCTCTATTGTATGTGACAGTGGAACCATTCATAAGAATGATGATTGATTGCTTCTTACTCAGGGATGGCTGCAGGGGGTTGAAACTAACCCGTGGCAGGTTAAAACTAACCTGTAGCAGGTTAAAACTAACCTGTAGCAGGTTAAAACTAACCCATAGCAGGTTAAAACTAACCCGTGGCAGGTTAAAACGAACCCATAGCAGGTTAAAGCTAACCTGTAGTAGCAGGTTAAAACTAATCTGTGGCAGGTTAAAACTAACCTGTGGCAGGTTAAAACTAACACATAGCAGGTTAAAACGAACCCGTAGCAGGTTAAAACTAACCCGTAGCAGGTTAAAACTAATCTGTGGCAGGTTAAAACTAACCTGTGGCAGTTTAAAACTAATCTGTGGCAGTTTAAAACTAACCCGTAGCAGGTTAAAACTAACCCGTGGCAGGTTAAAACTAACCCGTAGCAGGTTAAAGCTAACCCGTAGCAGGTTAAAACTAATCCGTGGCAGTTTAAAAATCACACACACACACACACACACACACACACACACACACACAAAAAGTTCCAAAAGTTTGCTCTGCACTGTTGAATCCGATGCGGTTTCATTAACATTATTCAAGTGAAATGCGTTGCGTTGGTTTAATAGACTATTTAACAGCAACATTGCGCTAATATAGCTACCAATATACGACACGTTATATATATATATATATATATATATATATATATATATATATATATATATAATCATCTGATCATCTATCGATACAGTCGACAGACAGACAGACAGACAGACGCGGTCGCAACCCAGTTCATGCTGTATGAGGTCCAGTTGGCGAGGGAGCCAAATATCAAACCTGCTAGATATTCTTTCACACACAGCGAGCAAAACCTCTGCCATCAAAGCCAGATCTTGCGTCAGATCAGAATGAGAGGTTTGAGAAGGTCTTAAGGGTCTTATATATATATAAGGGTCTTGCAATATGGCATTACTGATATCCTGTAGCAGACATAAAATCATAAAACACAACTCACAAGATAAACTGTCCATATTTTTTTTTCAACAGCTTTAGAGATCATGCTTTTGTAAAACTATTAGATGTGTATAATTGGTAGAAGTGATCTTTTTTTTTTCTTTTTTCTAGAATCATAAATTGTAGAATTTTCTGCATGCATGATAGAAAATAATATACTTTGTCCCAGTGATTCAGTATCTGATTTCTGAATCCAAGAAATCTCTGTTCAAACAACCAATGTCCAAAACATATTCATTATTAATTAGGGCTGACCCAAAAAAATCGATTAATCGACGTTCAATCGATACGCATGGAAATCGTATCGGCCCCATTTGGTCCGCGAGCCATGCTTGCGCCTCGCAGCACCTCGCAACGCCTCCTCTTTCCCCGTGTTAAAAACAAGGAAGCGCACCACAGCTCAGTGGACATTAAATATAGGCTACCATGTTTTATAAGTCATATAAAAACATTACTTACACCCAAATGAAAATATAAACTTCACAGATTATAGATCACATGGATTTATAACAATCTGTTGAGTATTGCCTGAATAATGCCACTATAAAATCTCAACTTTTATCGACACGCCATTTCGCTGAGAACCTTGTGGAGCCTGGCGGTGTACCTATACTTGTGAGGACCTGCTTGGATTCACATGGTGACTGCGCGCACCGAAAATTCAAAGATCTGCAATCTCATGCGCTGCGTTGTGCATATTGGCTGAGTATAATGGCACGAATGAAACTAGGCCTATAGATTTATTTTGGCGATGCGGAGAACTGATTTAGCCGTTGCCAGCGATATCTTTATTTTTTCTTGTCTGAAGACTGACCTGTTCCATCACTGTGAACTCCCATGCAGCAGAGCAGCTCCTACAGACCCAGACCAAAACACCTTTTCTCTTTGGCATTTAATTGCACCTGATCGTATTATTGTAATTATGTAGCCTATTTGCCTGTGTTTTTTCTTTTAATTATGTTTTTTTTTGTGCGCCGATGGTGATGCTCCACTTGTTTCAGCCTGTAGGCCTACAGCACTTTGGTCAGCTTTTATTGTTTTAAATGTGCTATATAAATAAAGTTTGATTTAGGCCTATATTGGAGCAGGTGCTGGCAAATAACTAATTACTGTAATGCCATGCAGTGAAGTTGCGCAAATGTCAACTCAATTAGCAAGCGGAGCTGCTCTCATGCGCTCTGCACTGTCACAATGACTGCAGATCTCTTCTTAAAGTTTACTTATTATGGTTTACTTTCAACCATAAACCATAATATGATTGACAAACCTTGGATTATAATTCTTCATCGACCAACAGCGCATGCAGCATGACTATGAGGTAATTTAACTATGTGGGATTTCTCCATCGGCATCGCATGTCGATAAAAATGGGATTTCACTAGTGGCATTATTCAGGCAATACTCAACAGATTGTTATAATTACAAGTGATCTATAATCTGTGACGTTTATATATTTTTTCCCATACGCACACTCACATTAACTTTATGATCAATCAAATTAACCGTGGTTGATTTTATTTCTGACAAGTGTCAGGCTTGAAGAGTTCATTCATGTTACCGTTCGTTTACAATTGACAGAGAAGTTTGGATTATATATATTTTTTTTTGATGGAGAGGTAATGCCTGTTTCAGGCACTGTTTAATTGTTAAATAAAAGACCAATCCAATATGCGCTCCTCTCTATCTTCTGCAGCTATATCGCTGTTTTATTTTAAGCCTATAGTTCATTGGTCAGCCCTAAAGGCTTATCGTTTAAAATAAATGATACCAATCCAAGCATGCCTTTCTCTCCGCTATAGCGTTGTTTAAACCAAAGAGTCACTGCTCGCCTCGCGCGCCTCGCATCGCGCATGGTGCACCCCCCCCCGTTGGGTTTCGAAGCGTCAAATTTATATCGAAGCGTCGATCATCAAAAACGTAATCGAAGGTCAGCCCTATTATTAATGAGAATGCAAAATGATAACAAAGCTACTGGTATTTTTGGTTTTTTTCGCATTAGATTAATTTTCAGAATTGTATCTGTTGACCTGTGCGCTACGAGCTGCTATTTTTTCAATAGCTAAAGCATAACATAATGCTAACACCAAAAGGGGTTCCCGCCCAGAATGGGTTAAAGTTGTCGGCGAGTCATCAGATCGTTATGTATTTCACACTACAGGAGTCTTTTTTTTTATTATTCATTTATCTGTTTATTATTCATTATATCATTATATCTGTGTGGCTTTTCACACTAAATGATTGGTCGCAGACTAGGCATCAGACACTGCAAGAGTTCACCATGATGAGACCCAGACTAGGCATCAGACACTGCAAGAGTTCACCATGATGAGACCCAGACTAGGCATCAGACACTGCAAGAGTTCACCATGATGAGACCAGACTAGGCATCAGACACTGCAAGAGTTCACCATGATGAGACCCAGACTAGGCATCAGACACTGCAAGAGTTCACCATGATGAGACCCAGACTAGGCATCAGACACTGCAAGAGTTCACCATGATGAGACCAGACTAGGCATCAGACACTGCAAGAGTTCACCATGATGACATCCAGATACATCTTTTGTTTTTTATTCCAATTAATTTTGACATCTGACGTGCAGGATGCTGTGATACAAGCGTGAGACCCACACAGGACGCCTCTCGCTCTGCATGCACGCCACACACACACAGGAATAGCCAGGCTACACACACACACACACACACACACGCACACGCACACACACACACACACACACACACACACACACACACACACACACACACACACACACACACACACACACACACACACACACACACACACACACACACACACACTAATTAGCACCAATTGTATGCTCTACCCGGCGAGAAAACGTTTTTCTTTTTTTAAGGTCCATATATGGGCATTCCATACCTGTTGTTTCAGCGTGACCCTCACCCCTCTCACCCTCAAGGCGTCTTACTGGTTTAATATATTTTGATGAATCATACAGCATGTTATGGAATTCATCATGTCGGGTAAAATATAGCGAAAGTTAGTGATGGTGTGACAATTGCCAACGTTCTGGGACTACTGACATTATCAATATTATTTTGTTGCAATGCGTGATAGATTGCGCCAGTGATCAATTTGCCATATTAGGAAGATCAACAGTCTTCGGCTTCCCTGATTGGCCAACTCAACTTTTCAGCTTTGTGGATTGGCCAAACCTTGTGTGACATTTGCGCCGCCGAACCAATATAAGCGATGCATAACGCAGACATCTGGGACTTGTTTCTCAGAGTTATAATTTAAGAATCTGAGCTGATATACAGAGTGAGAAATGTTCTGCTGGACGGTACATCTGAATGGAGGACCAAACACATCCGGTTGTGTTGCTGTTGCAGTGAAGCACGAAGTGTTCACCTTTGGAGGACGTTGTGATGTAAACCGTGATCAGATGGGTGTGAACGTCTTCAACACAGTGTCTCTGCGCTGGAGGAAGTTGACCCCAGAGACAAATGGAAGAGGAGAACGTCACTTTGAGGGTCCCTCCTATCGCCAATGGCACACAGCTGTGCTAATAGAAGATGTTGTCTACATCTGGGGAGGCTACTGTGGAGTGGAGTACTGTAACATGCTTTATGCATTTGATGTGGACACCCATCTGTGGGTCAGAACCAAGGCTTCTGGGACTCTTCCAGAAGAGCGGGGCTACCACTCGGCCTGTGTCTTGGAGAAGGTCATGTATGTCTATGGAGGATACAACCGAATGTCTGGACGCAATAATGACATCTACAAGTTGGAAACAGCGACAATGGTCTGGACTTTAATTAACACCAGAGGAACGCCACCACATGCTTCATCACGTCACTCTGCCACCATCATCGGGACAAAGATGTTTGTATTTGGGGGCCATGGGGTGTCTGGGATCTCCTACAACAACATCAGTGTGTTTGACACAGAGACCAGCTGTTGGCTGAGCACGCCTTCTGCACAGCTTCTTCCAGAAGGACGCTGGAGTCATTCAGTGTTTACCTTCAATGGAGAGCTGTACATATATGGTGGTCACACCTGGAACCAGACCTTCAATGATCTGTGGAAATACAATCTAGAGTCATTCTCCTGGAAGAATGTCAAACCAGCGGGGAAACGCCCACCTCAGACATATC
Organism: Protomyctophum parallelum; assembly: GCF_964188405.1. NCBI lineage: Eukaryota > Metazoa > Chordata > Actinopteri > Myctophiformes > Myctophidae > Protomyctophum > Protomyctophum parallelum. Next base: position 4,993,245 of record NC_139718.1, on the reverse strand, counting down.
GCATGGGCTGTTGCATGGTGGGAGATGGTGTCTTCCTCTTTGGAGGAGAGAACACACGCAATGACCTGTTGGTCTTAGACATGAGTCCCAGTCTTAAGACGCTATGCAAGCTGGCAGTTATTCAGTACAGACTGGAGCAGTCTGGACTCCCACACAACGCCAGGTGGGAACTGGCAGCCATGAGTACAGTAGTAAAGACCAGAAAAAGGTAAAAAAAATAATAAAAAAAAATAGAAACAATATAAAATAGTGATAAAGCACAGATCACCTGACCACAGTCCATGATGCTCTATTGTATGTGACAGTGGAACCATTCATAAGAATGATGATTGATTGCTTCTTACTCAGGGATGGCTGCAGGGGGTTGAAACTAACCTGTGGCAGGTTAAAACTAACCCGTAGCAGGTTAAAACTAACCTATAGCAGGTTAAAACTAACCTGTGGCAGGTTAAAACTAACCCGTAGCAGGTTGAAACTAACCCGTAGCAGGTTAAAACTAACCCATGGCAGGTTAAAACTAACCCGTAGCAGGTTAAAACTAACCCGTGGCAGTTAAAAACTAACCTGTGACAGGTTGAAACTAAACCGTAGCAGGTTAAAACTAACCCATAGCAGGTTAAAACTAACCCGTAGCAGGTTAAAACTAACCCATAGCAGGTTAAAACTAACCCGTAGCAGGTTAAAACTAACCCGTAGCAGGTTAAAACTAACCCATGGCAGCTTAAAACTAACCCGTAGCAGGTTGAAACTAACCTGTGGCAGTTTAAAACTAACCTGTAGCAGGTTAAAACTAACCCGTGGCAGGTTAAAACTAACCCGTGGCAGTTTAAAACTAACCCGTAGCAGGTTAAAACTAACCCGTGGCAGTTTAAAACTAATCTGTGGCAGTTTAAAACTAATGTGTGGCAGGTTAAAACTAACCCATAGCAGGTTAAAACTAATCCGTGGCAGTTTAAAAATCACACACACACACACACACACACACACACACACACACACACACACACACACACACACACACACACACACACACACACACACACACACACACACACACACACACACACACACACACACACACACACACACACACACACACACACACACACACACACGTGGTCGCAACCCAGTTCATGCTGTATGAGGTCCAGTTGGCGAGGGAGCCAAATATCAAACCTGCCAGATATTCTTTCACACACAGCGAGCAAAACCTCTGCGATCAAAGCCAGATCTTGCATCAGATCAGAATGAGAGGTTTGAGAAGGTCTTATATATATATAAGGGTCTTGCAATATGGCATTACTGATATCCTGTAGCAGACATAAAATCATAAAACACAACTCACAAGATAAACTGTCCATATTATTTTTTTCAACAGCTTTAGAGATCATGCTTTTGTAAAACGATTAGATGTGTATAATTGGTAGAAGTGATCTTTTTTTTTTTTTTCTAGAATCATAAATTGTAGAATTTTCTGTATACATGATAGAAAATAATATACTTTGTCCCAGTGGTTCAGTATCTGATTTCTGAATCCAATAAATCTCTGTTCAAACAACCAATGTCCAAAACATATTCATTATTTATGAGAATGCAAAATGATAACAAAGCTACTGGTATTTTTTGTTTTTTTCGCATTAGATGCATTTTCAGAATTTAAAAGTATCTGTTGACCTGTGTTTATTATTTATGGGAATGCACAATTTATGAGAATGCAAAATTATATCAAAGCTACTGTTTTTTAGGATCAGAGGGAACTGTGTGCAACCTGGAGTTTACAAGGTCAATGTAGTCGGGAGCAAAAGATGAAACTCAATGAATAGTGTGTTCTAGTCAGAAAAATATTTTCTGACAGTTTTCTGAAATACCTCATATTTCTGTATCAGTGGTGATCCATATTTCATGTCAAGGACCCCAAAAATTATATGTAATTGGCCTCCGACCCCCATCTGAAAATATGTTATTCCAGGAACCCCTCAGAAGCAAAGATTTGAGTTAAAAATGTTTGCTGTGAAAGAATATATATTCAAAGATTTGTGTCGCATTTTCACGACCTACAAGCTCGTAGCGCGACACTCGGTGCCGCGCTACGAGCTGCTATTTTTTTCAATAGCTAAAGCATAACATAATGCTAACACCAAAAGGGGTTCCCGCCCAGAATGGGTTAAAGTTGTCGGCGAGTCATCAGATCGTTATGTATTTCACACTACAGGAGTCTTTTTTTTATTATTCATTTATCTGTTTATTATTCATTATATCATTCTATCTGTGTGGCTTTTCACACTAAATGATTGGTCGCAGACTAGGCATCAGACACTGCAAGAGTTCACCATGATGAGACCAGACTAGGCATCAGACACTGCAAGAGTTCACCATGATGAGACCCAGACTAGGCATCAGACACTGCAAGAGTTCACCATGATGAGACCCAGACTAGGCATCAGACACTGCAAGAGTTCACCATGATGAGACCCAGACTAGGCATCAGACACTGCAAGAGTTCACCATGATGAGACCAGACTAGGCATCAGACACTGCAAGAGTTCACCATGATGAGACCAGACTAGGCATCAGACACTGCAAGAGTTCACCATGATGAGACCCAGACTAGGCATCAGACACTGCAAGAGTTCACCATGATGAGACCAGACTAGGCATCAGACACTGCAAGAGTTCACCATGATGAGACCCAGACTAGGCATCAGACACTGCAAGAGTTCACCATGATGAGACCCAGACTAGGCATCAGACACTGCAAGAGTTCACCATGATGAGACCCAGACTAGGCATCAGACACTGCAAGAGTTCACCATGATGAGACCCAGACTAGGCATCAGACACTGCAAGAGTTCACCATGATGAGACCCAGATACATCATTTGTTTTTTATTCCAATTAATTTTGACATCTGACGTGCAGGATGCTGTGATACAAGCGTGAGACCCACACAGGACGCCTCTCTCTCTCTCTCTCTCTCTCTCTGCATGCACGCCACACACACAGGAATAGCCAGGCTACACGCACGCACGCGCACGCACATGCGCACACACACACACACACACACACTCACACACACACTAATTAGCACCAATTGTATGCTCTACCCGGCGATAAAACGTTTTTCTTTTTCTAAGGTCCATATATGGTCATTCCAGACCTGTTGTTTCAGCGTGACCCTCACCCCTCTCACCCTCAAGGCGTCTTACTGGTTTAATATATTTTGATGAATCATACAGCATGTTAGGGAATTCAACATATCGGGTAAAATATAGCAAAAGTTAGTGATGGTGTGACAATTGCCAACATTCTGGGACTACTGACGTTATCAATATTATTTTGTTGCAATGCGTGATAGATTGCGCCAGTGATCAATTTGCCATATTAGGAAGATCAACAGTCTTCGGCTTCCCTGATTGGCCAACTCAACTTTTCAGCTTTGTGGATTGGCCAAACCTTGTGTGACATTTGCGCCGCCGAACCCATATAAGCGATGCATAACGCAGACATCTGGGACTTGTTTCTCAGAGTTAGAATTTAAGAATCGGAGCTGATATACAGAGTGAGCAATGATCTGCTGGACGGTACATCTGAATGGAGGACCAGACACATCCGGTTGTGTTGCTGTTGCAGTGAAGCATGAAGTGTTCACCTTTGGAGGACGTTGTGATGGAAACCGTGATCAGATGGATGTGGACGTCTTCAACACAGTGTCTCTGCGCTGGAGGAAGTTGACCCCAGAGACAAATGGAAGAGGAGAAGGTCACCTTGAGGGTCCCTCCTATCACCACGGCCACACAGCTGTGCTAATAGAATATGTTGTCTACATCTGGGGAGGCAACTGTGGAGGGGAGTACTTTAACATTCTTTATGCATTTGATGTGGACACCCATCTGTGGGTCAGAACCAAGGCTTCTGGGACTCTTCCAGAATGGAGGAGATCCCACTCAGCCTGTGTCTTGGGGAAGGCCATGTATGTCTATGGAGGATACAACGGTTACAACCAAATGACTGAAATCAATAATGACATCTACAAGTTGGACTCCACCACAATGGTCTGGACTTTAATTAACACCAGAGGAACGCCACCACATGCTTCATCAAGTCACTCTGCCACCATCATCGGGACAAAGATGTTTGTATTTGGGGGCCATGGGGGGCCTTGGGTCTCCTACAACAACATCAGTGTGTTTGACACAGAAACCAGCTGTTGGCTGAGCACGCCTTCTGCACAGCTTCTTCCAGAAGGACGCTGGGGTCATTCAGCCTTTACCTTCAATGGAGAGCTGTACATATATGGTGGTTACAACATGAACCAGACCTGCAATGATCTGTGGAAATACAATCTGGAGTCATTCTCCTGGAAGAATGTCAAACCAGCGGGGAAATGCCCACCTCAGACATATTGCATGGGCTGTTGCATGGTGGGAGATGGTGTCTTCCTCTTTGGAGGAGAGAACACACCCAATGACCTGTTCGTCTTAGACATGAGTCCCAGTCTTAAGACGCTATGCAAGCTGGCAGTTATTCAGTACGGACTGGAGCAGTCTGGACTCCCACGCAACGCCAGGTGGGAACTGGCAGCCATGAGTACAGTAGTAAAGACCAGAAAAAGGTAAAAATAAATAAAAATAAAAATAGAAACAATATAAAATTGTGATAAAGCACAGATCACCTGACCACAGTCCATGATGCTCTATTGTATGTGACAGTGGAACCATTCATAAGAATGATGATTGATTGCTTCTTACTCAGGGATGGCTGCAGGGGGTTGAAACTAACCCGTAGCAGGTTAAAACTAACCAATAGCAGGTTAAAACTAACCTATAGCAGGTTAAAACTAACCCATAGCAGGTTAAAACTAACCTGTAGCAGGTTAAAACTAACCCATAGCAGGTTAAAACTAACCCATAGCAGGTTAAAACTAACCCATAGCAGGTTAAAACTAACCTGTAGCAGGTTAAAACTAACCTGTGGCAGTTTAAAACTAACCCGTAGCAGGTTAAAACTAACCCGTGGCAGGTTAAAACTAATCCGTGGCAGTTTAAAAATCACACACACACACACACACACACACAAAAAGTTCCAAAAGTTTGCTCTGCACTGTTGAATCCGATGCGGTTTCATTAACATTATTCAAGTGAAATGCGTTGCGTTGGTTTAATAGACTATTTAACAGCAACGTTGCGCTAATATAGCTACCAATATACGACACGTTATATATATATATATATATATATATATTATCATCTGATCATCTATCGATACAGTCGACAGACAGACAGACAGACAGACGTGGTCGCAACCCAGTTCATGCTGTATGAGGTCCAGTTGGCGAGGGAGCCAAATATCAAACCTGCTAGATATTCTTTCACACACAGCGAGCAAAACCTCTGCGATCAAAGCCAGATCTTGCGTCAGATCAGAATGAGAGGTTTGAGAAGGTCTTAAGGGTCTTATATATATATATATACATAAGGGTCTTATATATATATATATACATAAGGGTCTTATATATATATATTATATATAAGGGTCTTGCAATATGGCATTACTGATATCCTGTAGCAGACATAAAATCATAAAACACAACTCACAAGATAAACTGTCCATATTTTTTTCAACAGCTTTAGAGATCATGCTTTTGTATTAGATGATTAGATGTGTATAATTGGTAGAAGTGATCTTTTATTTTTATTTTTTCTAGAATCATGAATTGTAGAATTTTCTGCATGCATGATAGAAAATAATATACTTTGTCCCAGTGGTTCAGTATCTGATCTCTGAATCCAAGAAACAACCAATGTCCAAAACATATTCATTATTAATGAGAATGCAAAATGATAACAAAGCTACTGGTATTTTTTGTTTTTTTCGCATTAGATAAATTTTCAGAATTTAAAAGTATCTGTTGACCTGTGTTTATTATTTATGGGAATGCACAATTTATGAGAATGCTAAATTATAACAAAGCTACTGTTTTTTAGGATCAGAGGGAACTGTGTGCAACCTGGAGTTTACAAGGTCAATGTAGTCGGGAGCAAAAGATGAAACTCAATGAATAGTGTGTTCTAGTCAGAAAAGTATTTTCTGACAGTTTTCTGAAATACCTCATATTTCTGTATCAGTGGTGATCCATATTTCATGTCAAGGACCCCAAAAATTATATGTAATTGGCCACCGACCCCCATCTGAAAATATGTTATTCCAGGAACCCCTCAGAAGCAAAGATTTAAGAATGTTTGCTGTGAAAGAATATATATTCAAAGATTTGTGTCGCATTTTCACGACCTACAAGCTCGTAGAGCGACACTCGGTGCCACGCTACGAGCTGCTATTTTTTTCAATAGCTAAAGCATAACATAATGCTAACACCAAAAGGGGTTCCCGTTCAGAATGGGTTAAAGTTGTCGGCGAGTCATCAGATCGTTATGTATTTCACACTACAGGAGTCTTTTTTTTATTATTCATTTATCTGTTTATTATTCATTATATCATTATATCTGCGTGGCTTTTCACACTAAATGATTGGTCTCAGACTAGGCATCAGACACTGCAAGAGTTCACCATGATGAGACCCAGACTAGGCATCAGACACTGCAAGAGTTCACCATGATGAGACCCAGACTAGGCATCAGACACTGCAAGAGTTCACCATGATGAGACCCAGACTAGGCATCAGACACTGCAAGAGTTCACCATGATGAGACCCAGATACATCATTTGTTTTATATTCCAATTAATTTTGACATCTGACGTGCAGGATGCTGTGATACAAGCGTGAGACCCACACAGGACGCCTCTCTCTCTCTCTCTCTGCATGCACGCCACACACACAGGAATAGCCAGGCTACACGCACGCACGTGCACGCACACGCGCGCACACACACACACACACACACACACTAATTAGCACCAATTGTATGCTCTACCCGGCGAGAAAACGTTTTTATTTTTCTAAGGTCCATATATGGTCATTCCAGACCTGTTGTTTCAGCGTGACCCTCACCCCTCTCACCCTCAAGGCGTCTTACTGGTTTAATATATTTTGATGAATCATACAGCATGTTAGGGAATTCAACATGTCGGGTAAAATATAGCAAAAGTTAGTGATGGTGTGACAATTGCCAACGTTCTGGGACTACTGACGTTATCAATATTATTTTGTTGCAATGCGTGATTGATTGCGCCAGAGGTCAATTTGCCATATTAGGAAGATCAACAGTCTTCGGCTTCCCTGATTGGCCAACTCAACTTTTCGGCTTTGTGGATTGGCCAAACCTTGTGTGACATTTGCGCCGCCGAACCAATATAAGCGATGCATAACGCAGACATCTGGGACTTGTTTCTCAGAGTTATAATTTAAGAATCTGATCTGATATACAGAGTGAGAAATGTTCTGCTGGACGGTACATCTGAATGGAGGACCAGACACATCCGGTTGTGTTGCTGTTGCAGTGAAGCACGAAGTGTTCACCTTTGGAGGACGTTGTGATGGAAACCGTGATCAGATGGATGTGAACGTCTTCAACACAGTGTCTCTGCGCTGGAGGAAGTTGACCCCAGAGACAAATGGAAGAGGAGAACGTCACTTTGAGGGTCCCTCCTATCGCCAATGGTACACAGCTGTGCTAATAGAAGATGTTGTCTACATCTGGGGAGGCTACTGTGGAGTGGAGTACTGTAACATGCTTTATGCATTTGATGTGGACACCCATCTGTGGGTCAGAACCAAGGCTTCTGGGACTCTTCCAGAAGAGCGGGGCTACCATTCAGCCTGTGTCTTGGAGAAGGTCATGTATGTCTATGGAGGATACAACCGAATGTCTGGACGCAATAATGACATCTACAAGTTGGAAACAGCGACAATGGTCTGGACTTTAATTAACACCAGAGGAACGCCACCACATGCTTCATCAAGTCACTCTGCCACCATCATCGGGACAAAGATGTTTGTATTTGGGGGCCATGGGGGGTCTGGGATCTCCTACAACAACATCAGTGTGTTTGACACAGAGACCAGCTGTTGGCTGAGCACGCCTTCTGCACAGCTTCTTCCAGAAGGACGCTTGGGTCATGCAGCCTTTACCTTCAATGGAGAGCTGTACATATATGGTGGTCTGGCCTCGAACCAGACCTGCAATGATCTGTGGAAATACAATCTAGAGTCATTCTCCTGGAAGAAGGTCGAGCCCAAGGGGAAACGCCCACCTCAGACATATCGCATGGGCTGTTGCATGGTGGGAGATGGTGTCTTCCTCTTTGGAGGAGAGAACACACCCAATGACCTGTTGGTCTTAGACATGAGTCCCAGTCTTAAGACGCTATGCAAGCTGGCAGTTATTCAGTACGGACTGGAGCAGTCTGGACTCCCACACAACGCCAGGTGGGAACTGGCAGCCATGAGTACAGTAGTAAAGACCAGAAAAAGGTAAAAATAAATAAAAATAAAAATAGAAACAATATAAAATTGTGATAAAGCACAGATCACCTGACCACAGTCCATGATGCTCTATTGTATGTGACAGTGGAACCATTCATAAGAATGATGATTGATTGCTTCTTACTCAGAGATGGCTGCAGGGGGTTGAAACTAACCCATAGCAGGTTAAAACTAACCTGTAGCAGGTTAAAACTAACCCGTAGCAGGTTAAAACTAACCCGTAGCAGGTTAAAACTAACCCGTAGCAGGTTAAAACTAACCCGTGGCAGGTTAAAACTAACCCATAGCAGGTTAAAACTAAGCCATAGCAGGTTAAAACTAACCCGTAGCAGGTTAAAACTAAGCCGTAGCAGGTTAAAACTAACCTGTGGCAGGTTAAAACTAAGCCGCAACAGGTTAAAACTAACCCATAGCAGGTTAAAACTAACCCATAGCAGGTTAAAACTAACCCGTAGCAGGTTAAAACTAACCCGTAGCAGGTTAAAACTAACCTGTAGCAGGTTAAAACTAACCTGTGGCAGGTTAAAACTAACCCATAGCAGGTTAAAACTAACCTGTAGCAGGTTAAAACTAACCCGTAACAGGTTAAAACTAACCTGTAGCAGTTTAAAACTAACCCGTAGCAGGTTAAAACTAATCCGTAGCAGGTTAAAACTAATCCGTGGCAGTTTAAAAATCACACACACACACACACACACACACACACACACACACACACACACACACACACACACACACACACACACACACACACACACACACACACACACACACACACACACACACACACACACACACACACACACACACACACACACACAGTTCCAAAAGTTTGCTCTGCACTGTTGAATCCGATGCGGTTTCATTAACATTATTCAAGTGAAATGCGTTGCGTTGGTTTAATAGACTATTTAACAGCAACGTTGCGCTAATATAGCTACCAATATACGACACGTTATATATATATATATATATATATATATATATATATATTATCATCTGATCATCTATCGATACAGTCGACAGACAGACAGACAGACAGACACACGTGGTCGCAACCCAGTTCATGCTGTATGAGGTCCAGTTGGCGAGGGAGCCAAATATCAAACCTGCCAGATATTCTTTCACACACAGCGAGCAAAACCTCTGCGATCAAAGCCAGATCTTGCCTCAGATCAGAATGAGAGGTTTGAGAAGGTCGTAAGGGTCTTATATATATATATAAGGGTCTTGCAATATGGCATTACTGATATCCTGTAGCAGACATAAAATCATAAAACACAACTCACAAGATAAACTGTCCATATTGTTTTTTCAACAGCTTTAGAGATCATGCTTTTGTAAAACGATTAGATGTGTTGTATAATTGGTAGAAGTGATTTTTTTTTTTTTTTCTAGAATCATAAATTGTAGAATTTTCTGCATGCATGATAGAAAATAATATACTTTGTCCCAGTGGTTCAGTATCTTATTTCTGAATCCAAGAAATCTTTGTTCAAACAACCAATGTCCAAAACATATTCATTATTTATGAGAATGCAAAATGATAACAAAGCTACTGGTATTATTTTTTTTTTTCGCATTAGATGAATTTTCAGCATTTAAAAGTATCTGTTGACCTGTGTTTATTATTTATGGGAATGCACAATTTATGAGAATGCAAAATTATATCAAAGCTACTGTTTTTTAGGATCAGAGGGAACTGTGTGCAACCTGGAGTTTACAAGGTCAATGTAGTCGGGAGCAAAAGATGAAACTCAATGAATAGTGTGTTCTAGTCAGAAAAGTATTTTCTGACAGTTTTCTGAAATACCTCATATTTCTGTATCAGTGGTGATCCATATTTCATGTCAAGGACCCCAAAAATTATATGTAATTGGCCACCGACCCCCATCTGAAAATATGTTATTTCAGGAACCCCTCAGAAGCAAAGATTTGAGTTAAAAATGTTTGCTGTGAAAGAATATATATTCAAAGATTTGTGTCGCATTTTCACGACCTACAAGCTCTTAGCGCGACACTCGGTGCTACGCTACGCTATTTCTAAGTGGTGCAACCACTTCTACAATCAGGAATGTCCGTATCTGTCAAGAGCACGAGTGGTGTGCGCATGCGTGAAATTGGAAAGAGAGAAGTATGTGACATGTCTGCCACCTGCTGGACGCAAATCCAACTACTGACTGTCTAGGTTCATTGATATCTATAATAAAGCTAATCTGACGAGCAGAGAGAGAGAGAGAGAGAGAGAGAGAGAGAGAGAGAGAGAGAGAGAGAGAGAGAGAGAGAGGGGAGTTGCACCACTTGGTTCACACAGGTGTGATTTTTTTCAATAGCTTAAGCATAACATAATGCCAAGAATGGGTTAACAACCAAATGGAAAAGTGGATTTTGAGATGAGTGGAGCGGACGGATGCCTCGACACGAGGTCACATGATGCACCTACAATGAATAACTGAAATAATAAACTCATTAAAGCATGGAGGCACTCTCTAAGCATTTGGCTTGCTGTACTGTACATGACACGGATTATCAGGTTAATACAAAAAATTAATATCATTGCTGTCGGGCAGGAACCGTTTTAACGTTTAATGTTGTTGTCTCCACCATGCCCAAAGGCTGCAGGAAGCCCTTTTGGTGTTTTAATTAAAGCATTATGTTATGCTTTAAGCTATTGAAAAATAGCAGATCTACAAGCTCAAGCTCATAGCTATGAACTTGTATAGGTCTGCTATTTTTTGAAAAATCGTGAAAATTCGTGCCTCGAATCTTTGAATATATATTATTTCAGTGAACTCAAATCTTTGGTCCCTGGAAAAACATATTTTCAGATGGGGGGGGGTGGAGGCATATTACATATAATTTTTGGGGTCCTTGACTTGAAATATTAACCCATTCTGAACGGGAACCCATTTTGGTGTTAGCATCATGTTATGCTTTAGCTATTGAAAAAATAGCAGATCTACAAGCTCATAGCGCGCCACAGAGTGGCGCGCTACGAGCTTGTAGGTCTGCTATTTTTGAGAAATCGAAGAGCGACTGACATTTTTATAGAATCTGATCTCAGGTCAGAATGGGTTATCATCAGACCAGTGTGTGTGTGTGTCCAGTGGAAACCTCATATATGAATCTGATCTCAGGTCAGAATGGGTTGAGCACCACTGATACATGCACACACACACCCCTCCAATACGTTGGACACAAAGCGCTGGACCGACCTTTCCTCTCGAAGCTCTCCTGACGCAGGAAGCAGACCATGGCCAGGAACTTGGTGACCTCCTTCAGGTACATGACGGTGGTGTTGTTCAGGTGGATGATGGCCATGGACTCCTTGTCGTACGGAGAGCAGCCCTCGTCTTCAGCCAGACTGGACACCAGGAAGAGGAGCACATGGACAAGGATGAGGAAGAGCACATGAGGAAGAGGACACGAGGAAGAGCACAAACACTTCATTGTGGTAAAGTAACTGCCAGTCAGTGTTGTTTTCGTCGACTAAAAACTAAGTCGAAAAATGTTCGTCGACTACCTTTTTTCACGGACAAAAACTAGATAGAAACTAAATGAAAACTAAGCTATGATGACTAAAACTAAGATTAAATATACTGACAATTTCGTCAAGAAAAAAAAACTAAAGACTAAAATGGACTAGTAGACAAGAGATCCAGTATAAGTGATTTTACACTTGGTTGCATGCTGAAAATAGCAGATCTACAAGCTCACAACACGTCGCGGCGCGACGCGTTGTGAGCTTGTAGATCGGCTATTTTCAGCAAGTGTAAAATCTGTCATTTCGATGGCATCAAGGCCCGACAAAATACATTTTAGTCGACTAAATCAACTGTAGATTTAGTCGACTAAAATTGCATGACATTTAGTCGACTAAAACTAGACTAACACTAAGACATTCCAGGTGACTAAAACTAAATGAAAACTATTGAAAAGACTATGACTAAAACTAAAATAAAAATGTGTTCACTGCTGCCAGTGTAGATTTCGTAGACTATAAAACTATGACGGAAAAATGTTCGTCGACTACCAACCTACCTACGACGACAAAAACCAAGACTAAATATATTGACAATTTTGTCGACAAATACAAACTAGACTAAAATGTTAGGAAGGGACTAGTGGACAAGAGATCCAGTATAAGTCATTTTACACTTGGTTGCATTGCATGGGGGTGCATACGTACTTAGTTTAGACTGGATAGACATGGGTTAAGGTTATAGGTTTAGGTGTGCTGCCCCGTGGGAGGTTATAGGTTTAGGGTGAGGGTTTGAGATCGGTTGTAGTTGTAGGACTAATGACTGGTCTAACCCAATGACTAGTCTAAACCAAAAAAACATGCTGAAAATAGCAGATCTACAAGCTCAACATGTCACAGTTGAGAGCTTGTAGATCTGCTAGTATGCTAGTATACCAGGGTGGTCCTTTAGTTTAAAGTTCAGAATTAGATCAAGTTTAACACCTTTTGTGCTAATATAAGGACGTGTGCTTTTTTCCCTTAATTTCTTTGTTTACGGCCCGACTAAGCTGTCTCTTCTCTCTAACTCTACGGCCTGACTAAGCTGTCTCTTCTCTCTAACTCTACGGCCCGACTAAGCTGTCTCTTCTCTCTAACTCTACGGCCCGACTAAGCTGTCTCTTCTCTCTAACTCTACGGCCCGACTAAGCTGTCTCTTCTCTCTAACTCTACGGCCTGACTAAGCTGTCTCTTCTCTCTAACTCTACGGCCCGACTAAGCTGTCTCTTCTCTCTAACTCTACGGCCCGACTAAGCTGTCTCTTCTCTCTAACTCTACGGCCTGACTAAGCTGTCTCTTCTCTCTAACTCTACGGCCTGACTAAGCTGTCTCTTCTCTCTAACTCTACGGCCTGACTAAGCTGTCTCTTCTCTCTAACTCTACGGCCCGACTAAGCTGTCTCTTCTCTCTAACTCTACGGCCTGACTAAGCTGTCTCTTCTCTCTAACTCTACGGCCCGACTAAGCTGTCTCTTCTCTCTAACTCTACGGCCTGACTAAGCTGTCTCTTCTCTCTAACTCTACGGCCCGACTAAGCTGTCTCTTCTCTCTAACTCTACGGCCCGACTAAGCTGTCTCTTCTCTCTAACTCTACGGCCCGACTAAGCTGTCTCTTCTATCTAACTCTACGGCCCGACTAAGCTGTCTCTTCTCTCTAACTCTACGGCCCGACTAAGCTGTCTCTTCTCTCTAACTCTACGGCCTGACTAAGCTGTCTCTTCTCTCTAACTCTACGGCCTGACTAAGCTGTCTCTTCTCTCTAACTCTACGGCCTGACTAAGCTGTCTCTTCTCTCTAACTCTACGGCCTGACTAAGCTGTCTCTTCTCTCTAACTCTACGGCCCGACTAAGCTGTCTCTTCTCTCTAACTCTACGGCCCGACTAAGCTGTCTCTTCTCTCTAACTCTACGGCCTGACTAAGCTGTCTCTTCTCTCTAACTCTACGGCCTGACTAAGCTGTCTCTTCTCTCTAACTCTACGGCCCGACTAAGCTGTCTCTTCTCTCTAACTCTACGGCCTGACTAAGCTGTCTCTTCTCTCTAACTCTACGGCCCGACTAAGCTGTCTCTTCTCTCTAACTCTACGGCCCGACTAAGCTGTCTCTTCTCTCTAACTCTACGGCCCGACTAAGCTGTCTCTTCTCTCTAACTCTACGGCCTGACTAAGCTGTCTCTTCTCTCTAACTCTACGGCCTGACTAAGCTGTCTCTTCTCTCTAACTCTACGGCGCTTTCCATGGTTTTCATCAATACGGCAATGTTCTGTCCTTGTTTCTGACTCAACCAAGCACCTGGTTTGGAATATAAACGCATCTAGAGACTCAGAGATCAGATCAGACAGTGCGAGGTAGTAACAGAATATTATGCCTCCCGGTTTTTGGGGGGTAAAGTAAGATCTGCCCAACCTGCTTGGCACTAGAGCACCATTATTTTTTGAACAATTCCGACACATTCCAGGTGTTATAGTGATGCATATTGTATGAAGAACAGAAGAGAGCAACACATCTCATAGATGCACAAATAATGAATGTAGCATCACAATCATCCATACACACACACACACACACACACACAGCGCATGGCTTGGCGCTGCAAGCTTGTACTGTACGTCGGCTATTTTTGAAACTTTTTAGAAAAATGTAATAGAAACGGAAAGAAACCCCATGTGGCATAAAACCTCGTCACATGGGGGTCCGCGCAGGGCTGGCCCTGTCATTTTCGCGTGAATTTGGCCCAGACCGGCCCACCCACCACAACCAGCGCGCAGATAGGCACACACAGTCGACGAACATTTTTCCGTCATAGTTTTATAGTCTACGAAATCTACACTGGCAGCCGTGTTGTTTTTGGCAGCACATTTTGATTTTAGTTTTAGTCATAGTCTTTTTCAATAGTTTTCATTTAGTTTTAGTCACATTTTAGTCACCTGGAATGTCTTAGTGTTAGTCTAGTTTTAGTCGACTAAATGTCACGCAATTTTAGTCGACTAAATCTACAGTGACATTAAAAAACAGTTTTGGAATTGTTCTTATTTTTTTTAGGTTTTCTAATCTCAATTGCACCCAAAAAACATGAACTTTTAACATTCAGTAGATTTTCTGTGATCTGGGGGTTTTCTGGCTCAAACAGGTGCTCTGATTTGCCGGCAGTTTGTGATGTAAGAGCCTGCAAATCCCATATATGTCAATGGGATTTGCCAGCAGATGTCACTGTTTTCACTGTGTTGCCTGTTTTCATTGTAGCTCAAAAGGCTTCCAAACCCCAAAGAAAACTTCAGACCACAGTAAATCCACTGAATGTTCAAAGTTCAGGTTTTTTGGGTGTAATTGAGGTCATAAAACCTAAAAGAAAAAAGAAAAAGAAAAATACATGAAAATGAATGTCATAAAACCTTTAAAGAACTGGAGTTCAGAATGAGATCAAGTTGGTGGATGCATACTGCATGAAGAGGAGGAGAGGGCAACTGATCTCAGATCAGAACGGAGGGGAGGTGGAATAGAAAGCAGCAGAACATCTCTTAATGTATTCAATTTTGGGCGATTATTTTTTGTAGGGCTCAAACTCAAAAGGAAAAATCTCCATCTGATGAATATTCAACAAGTGGGAAACTTTTGCTCTCCTCCTCCTCCTGAATGATGAGCCTCTTTCAGATGGACTAAAATGGATCTTTTGATCTGCGAGGGACACTCCTCTGTTCTCCATGTACATTAAACCCACCTTCATCTGGTGTTGTGAACGTGATGAAGCAGAATCCAAAAGAGAAATGAAATTGCTTATTCACAACTATGAAAGCTCAAACAGAGAGCTCACATTCCATCTGCACTGTTTAGAGCGACGACTGCATGCTAAGCAGTTATTAGAAATCCAAAGAATGACAAAAAAAGATATATGTTAAAAGGCCATAGCTCTCATGTTTTAAATCTATGTTAAAAGGCCATAGCTCTCATGTTTTAAATCTATGTTAAAAGGCCATAGCTCTCATGTTTTAAATCTATGTTAACCCTTGGCCTACAATTCACGGAAAAAACGGAATGAATCGAAAAATCGAAACCTCCCGTTAACGAAAAAAACGGAATGACAATCAATATCAGTTATCGCGGGGTAAAGCAAAAAATAATATTTTTTCGCTAATATCACTAATGTTGGATGTAATTTACCAAAAAACGGCCGAAATCCGCGTGATCGTGCGCTATCGTGCACGCGCGCCGTCTCTATGTGCGTCGCTGTAAAAATTTTGATATTTTGCGATCTTTTGGGGTTGATTTGAGGTAAATTTGACTTAGTTATGAAAAATATAGCATTAGCTTAGCAATCCGGACCAGCCAAGCTATTGACTAGGGTCAAAATACTACAGGTTGTTGTTGATCGTTGAACCGGAAGTGACTTAGGAAGATCTGTCTATTTTAGCCAAAATCAGCATAATGATGCTTTCCCGCCATCTGGTGGCGAATCGAGAGAATACATTTGCAATGAATGAAAAAAGAAAAACATCTCTTCAATCCACCAGATCTTTCTTGTATGTTAAAACGATGAATTAAAAATATGCCAATTTGTTACCCAAACAAAAAAATTGGGACTGGTAGTCCAAGGGTTAAAAGGCCATAGCTCTCATGTTTTAAATCTATGTTAAAAGGCCATAGCTCTCATGTTTTAAATCCATGTTAAAAGGCCATAGCTCTCATGTTTTAAATCTATGTTAAAGGGCCATAGCTCTCATGTTTTAAATCCATGTTAAAAGGCCATAGCTCTCATGTTTTGGCCAAAGGGCCAAATGGGGCCCTGACGAAGGCTTGTAGCCGAAACGCGTTGGTCCATTTTGTAATGATCTTTGCCATGCCATAAACTAAAGGCTTTTTCACGTGACGGGAACAGAGTGCCTCGGACCCCCTTTTATCTTCTCATGTTTGAACCCTCGCCAACGAGCACCCGTTTTCAGTTCGCAGCTAAGGACCACGGCAGAGACCACGTGACTCCCATTGGAAATGCATTGAGGCGGCCATGACACACAGAGAAGACACAGGACACTGGGTGTGAATGAGCCTTAACCCATTCTGACCTGAGATCAGATTCTAAAAATTTCTTCTACATCCCGACAGTTTTCTGAAAAAGCTAATGTTTCTATGTCAGTCGTTCTTCGATTTTTCAAAAATAGCAGACCTACAAGCTCGTAGTGAGCTTGTAGATCTGCTATTTTTCAATAGCTAAAGCATAACATAATGCTAACACCAAAATGGGTTCCCGCGCAACATGGGTTAAAGGCAATGGAATGTGGCACGGCGATTGGTTTAATTATTGTAACGCACCTATGGTAAATGATGCATTTACATATAGATTGTGCATTACATTCACACACACATTCACACACCGATTGCGGCAGAAGCAATGCAAGGCACCAACCAGCACATCGGGAGCAATTTGGGGTCCAGTGTCGTCTTGCCCAAGAAGGACACTTCGACATGTAGACAGGAGGAGGAGCCGGGATTCGAACCGCCGACCCATGGATCATTGGACGACCTGCTCTACCTCTTGAGCCACAGTCTATGCATAATGTCCCGGGTAGCGGAGGTGTTTTTAAGGGTGTATAGGCTGTGGCACGAGATAGCCCATTCTACGGGGGCACGCCTCTTACGCAGGGCCGGATCTACCATATGGGCACTTTGGGCACGTGCCCAGGGGCCCTTGGGCACCAGGGGCCCCTCAAAAAAAAGGAAAAAAAAAACGTTTTTTTTTTTTTTATTCTTTTAGTTCCACAGATAATTTCCCTGCTAATCCGAATGAAATAAATGGTGTCTAAAAATATTAGTGTTTTATTGTTGGTGAGAAGGGCAGCTGAAAAGTGCAATTGTGTGTGTAAAGCAGCAACAAAGCGCTAGATTGGCTGTCACTCTGGGGGGGGGGGGGGTAGGTGGCCGGAAATAGGCCAATATAACGGCATAAAACTGCCCCAAAACGGCTAAAAAAAACAGCAAAAATTTTGCGTGCGCGTGAAGGGGGGCCCTTCTAGCTTCAGTGCCCAGGGGCCCTCAGTGGTATTAATCCGGCCCTGCTCTTACGCAGTGCTAAATCCCCAAATTACGGATAAAGTGCCTCTGAGACCGTCCATTATTTCAAACAGGAGAAAGGAATTCAACACAGGGTTCACTGCAGTATTAACGAAGGGTCAAGTGGGCATGCAGTGAGTGCATTATTTATTTATTTTCAAAACAAACAAGAATTAATTACATTTCGCCCGGCGATGAAATCTTTTCAATTCAGTGCAGCCAAGGGACATTTCTTTACCCTGCCAACTCCTTTGCATGCCAAGTTGCTCACAAGAGAGGCCCATTTGCTAAATGAAAAAAATAATTATAACAATAAAAGAAGACTCAATTTACTAAAGCCTCTAATTAACATTAATACCCCAGCTGTTTTCTTATGATAATGATGGCAGCTCTCCGTGGAGTAATCAGTCAACTTAAGCAACCTGCTAATACAATGACTGCAACTTGAATTGAGTGTGTGCACACGCACACACGCGCACACACACACACACACACACACACACACACACGCACACACGCGCACGCACACACGCGCACACACACACACACACACACACACACACACACACACACGCACACACACACACACACACACACGCCAGACTTTCCGGTCCTTCATTGCCGTCCCCAGGTCCTGCTTACTGATGCCCGTGTCCCTAGCGATGACATCATGTGTCCCTATAGCGATGACATCATGTGTCCCTAGCGATGACATCATGTGTCCCTATAGCGATGACATCATGTGTCCCTATAGCGATGACATCATGTGTCCCTATAGCGATGACATCATGTGTCCCTAGAGCGATGACATCAGGGAACGGCAGTTTTCTAACTCTGGTCTGCTTTGAGGCAGGACTCCAGAGAAGAAGGGAAGATATAACCTCATTGTCAGCTCTGTAGCAGTGGCCGGCAAACTGTGTTCTTCTGGATTGGACTAGTGAAGAAACACAGGGAAGGTTGCCGTATATTAGATCAGTCGATGGGTGGCTCTTCCAAGAGAGATTAGCGCTCTCATTAGAAGGAGGGTGTAAGTGCCATCCAGCCATTCCTCTAGTTTCTTTGAAAGTGTCCATGTCTCTCGGAGCCATAGAGTAGAATCGGCTCGACGGTCGTCCTTAATATTTTTTGCTTTGAACTTCTTACTAAGCTGGGATGAGCAGATATTATGCATGTTTTGCAGGCTGACCAGGCCATAGGTTTCCTATAGTTTGAAAGTCCCCCAAATATTGTAAAATACTTGAAAGTATTGGAACGTCATTGGAATCATTTGGACGTTATCCAACCTCTAAGTTGCAATACTCTCCATTGACAGTTCCATTCATTAAACAGAAAAGTCCCCCCCCCACCTCTCTCTCTCTCTCTCTCTCTCTCTTTTTTTATTTTTTTTATTTTTTATTTAATTTTTTATCCCACGATTTTGTAACCCAGTTTTCTTTTCACCCAGTGCCAATTATCTAATGTAATCCTGGGCGCTACACTTCCTCTGCCAACCTGGGGGGGGGCAGCGGACTGACCTCATGCCTCCTTCTATGCATGAGGAGTCCAAGCTGCTTCTTTTCACCTGACAGAGGGGAATTTCCCCGGCCGGACTTATAGCGCGTGGAAGGAACACGTTATTCCGACCAGTTCCTTTCCCCTCCATCAGGCGCCCCGGCTGGCCAGGGGGAGGCAGTTCTCTCTCTCTCTCTCTCTCTCTCTCTCTCTCTCTCTCTCCTCTCTCTCTCTCTCTCTCTCTCTCTCATTAGCAAGCAACAGTGCAGCACTCTTTGTTTCTGGCACAACAGTGCACAACAGCGCCCCTACTGGTGCTCATTACCGTCACACGGACACATAGGTGAACACGCGGACACGGACATTGCTGTTCCTTGAAGTGGTTGCACCACTTCAAAAAAACTAAAAGAAAACCACACCCGTGTGAAGCGAGTGGTGCAACTCCGTGTGGGGGTCCAAGGAACTTCCAGACCCACAGGAACGCGCCCAGGGTGGCGGCCCGGTTCCGGCAAGCCGCTCCGCATCCGAAACGGTTGAGAAATGACAGAGTTACCGCGTGGGGGTCCCCAGGGGGTCCCTCTATACTGTACAGCCTTTCAAACATCCCACAATGCAATAGACAACTATTACACAATCTCCGAATGCTATATAGAGTCTGGAACTATACACATCCTGAATGCTATATAGAGTCTGGAACTATACACATCCTGAATGCTATATAGAGTCTGGAACTATACACATCCTGAATGCTATATAGAGTCTGGAACTATACACATCCTGAATGCTATATAGAGTCTGGAACTATACACATCCTGAATGCTATATAGAGTCTGGAACTATACACATCCTGAATGCTATATAGAGTCTGGAACTATACACATCCTGAATGCTATATAGAGTCTGGAACTATACACATCCTGAATGCTATATAGAGTCTGGAACTATACACATCCTGAATGCTATATAGAGTCTGGAACTATACACATCCTGAAAGCCCAGAGCATATTAAGCCGTCATCTGTTCAGCAATTCCGTTCACGAACATATATTTTAAATGTATTAATTAATACTAATCTAAATCTTCCTCTTGCTTCATTTCACACATTTCACACCTGGAATAATTCCAGGCAACTGGAAGTGCCAAGCTCCAACCCTAGATGCTTTTTATTTCCAAGATAATAACAACAATTATACAAGTGTTGATATAACCCATTCAAGGCGGGAACGCCTTTTGGTGTTTAAAGCATTATGTCATACTTTAGCTATTGAAAAATAGCAGATCTACAAGCACAGTGCACAGCGCTATGAGCTTGTAGGTCTGATATTGTGAAAATGCGGCACAAATCTTTGAATATATCTTCTTTCGGAGCAAACGTTTTTAACTCAAATCTTTGAATATATATATTCTTTCAGAGCAAACGTTTTTAACTCAAATCTTTGAATATATATATTCTTTCAGAGCAAACGTTTTTAACTCAAATCTTTGAATATATATATTCTTTCAGAGCAAACGTTTTTAACTCAAATCTTTGAATATATATATTATTTCAGAGCAAACGTTTTTAACTCAAATCTTTGAATATATATATTCTTTCAGAGCAAACGTTTTTAACTCAAATCTTTGAATATATCTTCTTTCGGAGCAAACGTTTTTAACTCAAATCTTTGAATATATCTTCTTTCGGAGCAAACGTTTTTAACTCAAATCTTTGCTTCTGGGGGGGGGGGGGGGTTCCTGGAACAACATATTTTCAGATGGTGGTCGCCTGGTCGGCCAATTACATTATTTTTTTGCGGTCCTCGACATGAAATATTGAGCACCACTGATACAGAAACATTTATTAATTTATATATCGTCAGGCCTAAATGGATTAAAGGAGCAGTGCTTTGTATTATTTCTAGTATCAAAGGTAGGAGCATTGTTTTGTTAAATTGTTATGCACCTTCTTCACCTTTATCTTCAGTATTTTAGTTTTTCTTTCTTTCATTTTAATTGTATCCATTTTATTCTCCATCTCGTTTTTTTTTAAAGCGCATTGTTGCACTCCGTTTGTATTCTTTATTAACCCATTTTGGGCTTGAACCCCTTTTGGTGTTTTAAACATATTATAATTTAGCTATTGACAAATAGCAGATCTACAAGCTCATAGCGCGCCACCGAGTGGCGCGCTACGAGCTTGTAGGTCTGCTATTTTTGAAAAATCGTGAAAATGTCCCTCAAATTTGGAATATATTTTTTCAGAACGATTTTTGGGATCCTTGACATGAAATATTGAGTGATATAGGCCTATAGAAACATACAGTAGGTATTTCAGAAAACTGTCAGGATTTAGAAGACTTTTTTTCCCAGGCCTAAATGGGTTAAAGACCTCCTTGCCTTGCTCTGGGTGGATCTTTGTTGGTTGTAAAGTGTCTTGAGACAACAACTTGTTGTGATTTGACACTATAATAAAATTGAATTGAATTGCCTTGTTGGTGTTGCATACATGTATAAATAAAACGTCCCTTCACGAATAAAATGTTTTCAATTTATTTGGAGCTCATCTGAAGCTTGTATAATATTATTCACGCTTGTATTTACATTTCACGAACAACATGTTTTCAATCTATTTGTGAGTTATTATACTTCACTGATGATGATGATGATGATGATGAACTGCATTGTATTCATTGCTGCTGTTCTGGGCATACAGGAGACGTTGCTTACTTAGCTCGGGGGGGCTTTAATCATGGAAAAGGCTCTCTGATATTGTGCACATGCAAATTAGCACACCGTGAAGAGACCTCCCATCACTCCGTATTCATTTCACGGACATGAAAGAGGAATTAACCGCCGGCAGGCACCGGTGTTGATTGGGGTCACATGAGCAAGAAAATAAATGAACACATGGCCTATAAATGCATATCGAACTTAAACATGTTGAGACCAAAACTGCCTCCCCCTGGCCAGCCGGGGCGCCTGATGGAGGGGGAAAGGAACTGGTCTCTATACTGCCTCCCCCTGGCCAGCCGGGGCGCCTGATGGAGGGGGAAAGGAACTGGTCTCTATACTGCCTCCCCCTGGCCAGCCGGGGCGCCTGATGGAGGGGAAAGGAACTGGTCTCTATACTGCCTCCCTCTGGCCAGCCGGGGCGCCTGATGGAGGGGAAAGGAACTGGTCTCTATACTGCCTCCCCCTGGCCAGCCGGGGCGTCTGATGGAGGGGAAAGGAACTGGTCTCTATACTGCCTCCCCCTGGCCAGCCGGGGGGCCTGATGGAGGGGAAAGGAACTGGTCTCTATACTGCCTCCCCCTGGCCAGCCGGAGCGCCTGATGGAGGGGAAAGGAACTGGTCTCTATACTGCCTCCCCCTGGCCAGCCGGGGCGCCTGATGGAGGGGAAAGGAACTGGTCTCTAAACTGCCTCCCCCTGGCCAGCCGGGGCGCCTGATGGAGGGGAAAGGAACTGGTCTCTATCAATGTTCCCCCTAACGTGCGCCCGTGCGCGCGCGCGCACATGGCCAAATGCTCTCGCGCACAACTGAAATCTGTCGCGCACAGACACTGACGCTGGTGTAAAAAAAAGTTTTCTTTAAAAGAAAAAGGTGTTCCCCCCGAGTATCATCTACATTACAGTAATAATACCTATCCCGAGTCGACATTTGCCCACACTTTATTTCTATTTACTTCAGTTTATTTAGATTACACACACACACAGGCGAGGCGACAGACAGGTCTCCTCCCCTCCTTTTTTGACTCTTTGCTCTCCTCTCCTCTCCTCTCCTCCTGTGTACTGCGCCCAGTGCGCCGTCTGAGCGGCGAGTGAAGACCTTAGGTGGAGACGTAAGGAGCAGGCAGCACTGCAGTGCAGTCAGTCAGTGTGTGAAACCCCAAGAACCAGATAAGATCGCGTTGCGCCTTGGACCCGTGCGTTGATGGGACATTCAGATTTAAAAGGCGAACGGATGGAAGTGCGGCTGTGCGCAACAAGGAGAGGGGGAATAACGTTAGCTTCGCATTAGCTGGTTAGCTAACGTTGTTATCCCTACAGCACAACAAGCCTCCAGTCCAGTGTACTTGTGAATGAAACAACATGTGGAAGTTAACATTAATCTCTCTAGCGGTCTAGTCCCATATGGAACCTCTCTCTGTAATTATCCAATCTGTTAATACAGCTTTCTTCAATCAATCAATCAATCCTTCTGCTATGTAGAGCTACATATAATAATATATTATCTGGCGTAGTAGGGGCTGCTGACGTTCGACAATCTGAGAAACTATAGGAGTTGACACCAACAAACTCGGTCTTAGTGTGTGTGTGTGTGTGTGTGTGTGTGTGTGTGTCCCAATAAAGATTTTACGGTTTCTCATGCCCCCCATGTAATCGTTCTCAACCTGTGGGACCCCAGATGACAGTGAAGTGACAATTTAAGGACTTTTATAATGCCTCAAAGGCTCTAAAAGAAAAAATACCATTACTGCATCAAAAGTAATCAGCAAACCATGCTATAAAAACCGGTCAAACTGGTGAAAATAGCCGATCTACAAGTTCACAACGAGCTTGTAGATTGGCTATTTTCACAATATTTATCTGTGGAACCATTCTGTTGCTTGTCTGGGTGGGGGATCCCCAGTTCAAATATGATTACTTTGGGGGGGTCACAGCCTGAAAAGTTTGAGAACCACTGATAACTGAATATTTCTAAAATTGCTAGCATACCACCTTGATATAAAATAAAAATGTTGTAACTTGCGTAACCTTATGTAACTATTCATTGATTCACGTATACCAAAATCCATTTTGAAAAAAGAAAAAAAATCACACCTGTGTGAAGTGAGGGGCGCTCACTTCGCATTATCTAACGTTTGGATAGTTGGTGTCAAGGTGACGTATGTTTGCTCAGTAGTTGCTGATGTCTGCTCAGGAGGTTTGAGTGTTTGCTCAGACCGAAATTTTTTTAGAGGGAACATTGGTCTCTATACTGCCTCCCCCTGGCCAGCCTGGGCGCCTGATGGAGGGGAAAGGAACTGGTCTCTATACTGCCTCCCCCTGGCCAGCCGGGGCGCCTGATGGAGGGGAAAGGAACTGGTCTCTATACTGCCTCCCCCTGGCCAGCCGGGGCGTCTGATGGAGGGGAAAGGAACTGGTCTCTATACTGCCTCCCCCTGGCCAGCCGGGGCGCCTGATGGAGGGGAAAGGAACTGGTCTCTATACTGCCTCCCCCTGGCCAGCCGGGGCGTCTGATGGAGGGGAAAGGAACTGGTCTCTATACTGCCTCCCCCTGGCCAGCCTGGGCGCCTGATGGAGGGGAAAGGAACTGGTCTCTATACTGCCTCCCCCTGGCCAGCCGGGGCGCCTGATGGAGGGGAAAGGAACTGGTCTCTATACTGCCTCTCCCTGGCCAGCCTGGGTGCCTGATGGAGGGGGAAAGGAACTGGTCTCTATACTGCCTCCCCCTGGCCAGCCGGGGCGCCTGATGGAGGGGAAAGGAACTGGTCTCTATACTGCCTCCCCCTGGCCAGCCGGGGCACCTGATGGAGGGGAAAGGAACTGGTTGGAATAACGTGTTCCTTCCACGCGCTATACGTCCAACCAGGGAAACTCCCCCCTGTCAGGTGTAAAGGAGCAACTTGGACACTCAGGCATGAAGGAAGCATGAGTTCAAGTCCGTTGCTCTCCCCTTGTCCCCCATATATGGGGACTAGGTTGGTGGAGGGTGTGTAGAGCCCAGGATCACATTAGATGATTGACACAGGGGTGAAGAATGGGTTACAAAATCGTGGGATAAAAAATATATAAAAAAAGAAAAGAAAAATGTTGAGACCAGAGCCGAGTTAACACCTATGAGGGCCCCTGGGCCCCCCTTCACATGCACCTATGAGGGCCCCTGGGCCCCCCTTCACATGCACGCATAAATATTGTTGCTGTTTTGGGGTGGTTTAATGCCGTTATATTGGCCTATTTCCGTTCGCCTACCCCCCCCCCCCCCTTAATCTTTTTAGACACCATTTATTTCATTCGGATTAGCATTATCTAATTGATTGACCTATTGGTCAATCAATTAGACGACCAATAGGGACAGCCATGGGTTAGAAGGTGATCTTAACCCATTCTGACCGGGCACCCATTTTGGTGTTGGCATCATGTTATGCTTTAGCTATTGAAAAATAGCAGATCTACAAGCTCATATCGCGCCACCGAGTGGCGCGATACGAGCTTGTAGGTCTGCTATTTTTGAAAAATCGAAGAGCGACTGACATTTTTAGAATCTGATCTCAGGTCAGAATGGGTTCATCAGACCAGTGTGTGTCCGGCGGAAACCTCGTATGAATCTGATCTCAGGTCAGAATGGGTTAAGACGACCCAACTATGGATGACTGATGTCATAGTAGTGACATGGGTTGTTCTGGCCAACTGGCCAATCATATTGTGTGACAATACGATGTAATCATGCAATGACATCACAACTGTGTGATTGCACTTTTAGCACGTTACCCTTCTTATATTTATATGTTCACCGTGTAGTTTTTTTAATACTGTGCTGAATAAATAAATACAAATACCAATTGTTCTTTAAAAATGCTAGTCTGATACACTAAACATCAGTTAGCGATTGAAACGAGGAAACCAAGCTTCGTTCATCCTGTAAACATCTGTAAACTAGTTGTCAACACTCATTGACGGTGTAGCTGCTGCTGTGAGATGTTTCACTGGACAATACATCTGGAAGGAGAACATGGGAAGGACCGGGCTGCTGCTGTGGTGGTCGGACACGAGATCTACTGCTTTGGAGGAGACGGAAACGAGAGGGGAAGAGATCACATTGAAGTACACGTCTTTAATACAGTGTCTTTATGCTGGAGGAATGTGACCCCAGTGACCCCTGGACCAGGAGAAGGTCTCCTTGAGGTTCCCTCTGGGCGCCGGGGCCACACAGCTGTGCTGATTGAAGATACTGTCTACCTCTGGGGAGGGGTTGTTCTTTATGCATTTGATGTCGACGCCCACAGATGGTTCAAACCACAGGTTTCTGGGTCTGTTCCAAAGTTGAGGTTCGGCCACTCAGCCTGTGTGTTGGGGAAGGTCATGTTTCTCCATGGAGGATTAACCCAGACTGGATTCACTAATGACATGTACAAGTTGGACACCACCACGATGGTCTGGACTTTAATTAACACCAGAGGAACTCCACCTCCTGCTACAGCATGTCACTCTGCTACCATCATCATCATCGGGACAAAGATGTTTGTATTTGGGGGCTGGAGGTATCTGTACTGCAACACCATCATGAGAGTGTTTGACACAGAGACCAACCTCTGGATGAACACACCTTCTCCACAGATTATCCCAGAAGAACGTCAAAGACATTCAGCCTTTACCTACAATGGACAGCTGTTCATATTTGGTGGTGAAGGCATGTTGGGAAACCTCAATGATCTGTGGAGATTCAGTCCAGAGAGCTCCTCCTGGAGGAAGGTTAAGTCCAAGGGGCAACACCCAGGTCCAATGGAGGAAATGTGCTGTTGCATGGTGGGAGATCGTGTCATCCTCTTTGGAGAAGTTAACAGACCAGGTGACCTGTACGTCTTAGACTTCAGTCCGAGCCTCAAGACATTATGTAAGCTAGCAGTTGTTCGGTACGGTCTGGAGCAGTCTGGACTCCCACACAACATCAGGTGGGAACTGGCAGCCATGACTAGCAACAGCAGCTGAGAAAAAATAAGTTATCTCTAAAAAAAATAAAAAAATAAAATAAAAACAGAAAAAAATTAATACTGATCCCACTGAAATAAAAATAATAATTAAAATAATAAAAGTTCAGCTTCAGTACCGGCTGCTTTTGTAACAGAAGCCGGCCTACAGGCAATAGTCTGTGTCTAGTTTCACCCTCTTTCACTTTGAGAGGAATGGAAAAGCAAAAAAAAACAAAAAAAAAACATGATTATCAGTGCTACAGCAAGTGCTACGGCGTCTGAAGAGGTGTGTAAACACTAGGGCTGACCTCGATTAGTCGAATAGTCGACTAATCGATCGGAACGGGTCTCAGTCGACTGACCACCTCTTAGTCGATGTTCATCACAAAAGAAAATTCTATATAAAAATACAATATTTACAAAAACATACAAAAACATTGTATAATTCCACTAGGTCTGTGGGGGACATAAACACATTTGAACATTCTGACTGTTCAAATCTCCAATGTGCATGTGGAGTGTGTCTGCCTGTGTGGCAATGTGCCACTGCCTGTGACTTGAATCGCACAGTGCACTGGCCTGATAGACTCCAGAATCTCAATCTCACCTGCTGTGCTCAATCTGGCTAATGACCTCAGTTGCCTGGCTAAAGCCTCTCAGTTGTTCACAAAAAAAAAGGGGGGGGGGGGGGGGTTTCGGGTTTTTTTCTGGAGTCTATCAGGCCAGCGCACTGTGCGATTCAAGTCACACAGGCAGACACACTCCACATGCACATTGGAGATTTGAACAGAATGTTCAAATGTGTTTATGACATTGACGACAGTAAAGGCTATCCAACGTTGAAGCCTCCACTTCCTACTGTGGCCAAAAGTGGAACTGCAGCACGTTCATCATGGAGCTGCGGGAACCCTTTGGTGTTAGCACTATGCTATGCTTTTAGCATTGTTTTTTTGAAAAATCGAAGAACGACTGACATAGAAACATAGCTTTATCAGCAAAACAGTTAGGATTTAGAAGGCATTTGTAGAATCGTTCCCAGGTCAAAATGGGTTAACTTCCACTCACTCATTGATTTATAATTAATTATACTTCCGGCAGTCTTCAGAACGCCACTGAACAACTTCTATTGGGGGGGGGTTTGCCCGGCCGGGGAATCGAACCGGCAACCTTTGGGCAAACAAGGGCGCTCCTCTAACCCTTAGGCCACGGCTGCCCCATGTCTAAACTGTACAAAACAACCCGTACCAAAGGTTAAAGGTCGTGAGTACAGCTCATGCTTTCATTTTTCTCCCCTCTGGTCAGTTATAAAACATTTCCTCCTCCTCCTCAACAATAAGCAATTAATGTTATTGTACACATTGTGTGGGTGTGTACGAGCGTGCATGTGTGTTAGTGTGTGTGTGTGTGTGTGTGTGTGTGTGTGTGTGTGCGTGCGTGCGTGCGACGTGCGTAGGGTGTGCGGTGTGTGTGCGTTACTTAGTGTGTGTTCCCAAACAGAGTTTTAATTAACTGGAGCTCAAGGGCCTCTCCTCGTCTCCCAAACAGGAATTCACTCCCTCTCATTCCATCTCTAGGTCTCTCTACCTGTGTCTCTCTCTCTCTCATTCCATCTCTATGTCTCTCTACCTGTGTCTCTCTCTCTCTCTCTCTCTCCCTCTCTCATTCCATCTCTATGTCTCTCTCCCTGCAGGAAGAGAAGAGAAGGACCCCCATAAGAGAAGATTTATACAGTGATTCTCAACCCGTTTAATTTCAAGGACCCCCAGTTTGACAAGCATTAGCCATTAGGCTATGGACGGACCCTATGTTAATGCCATTTATAGCTGTGGGACTCCAATTGATAATGTAAAATCAATGTCAATTTGAAAAAGCTGAGAGCGTCCACATGACATGCCACAAGGGTCCATTTGGTTCCAAACTATCATGTATAGCTGTACCCCCTGGAATTGGCTCAAGGACCTCTGGCTATGAATATACGAGGTATGGAGGTCTGCAGGGAAGGCTCCTGTTGTCAGAATGACTATGAAATATTTTTTCACTTTGTAATTGCGGGGGGGGATAAAACTTCCTGGAGACAACTTTTATTTTGTAGTCAAGGCAACAGACGTGTGTCCCCCCCCCCCCCCCCCCCATCTGAAAATATGGTGTACCAGGGACCCCCCCCCCCCCAGAAGCAACGATTTGAGTTAAATAAAACGTTAAAAAAATCACACCTGTGTGAACTGGCAATCAAAGATTGAATGCACATTTTCACGATAAAAATAAATAAATAACAGATCTACAAGCTTGTAGCGCGGCGCTCGACTATTTTTCCAATCGCTAAAGTATAAAATAATGCTTAAAAAAAACAACCAAAAGGAGGTTCACGTCCGGAATGGGTTAAATAATGGACAAAATTGAGTATATATAGTATATAGTGAGTATAGTATAGAGTATTGAGTATTGTATAGTAATATTATGTTGATAAAAGCCAGGCATCAACAATGCCTCCGTCAACCAATTTTGGTTGTATCGGCGTGCAACAACTGCATGCGCTGCCCCCCCCTTTCAGTTCATGCTTTCTTGCCTCCTGTCAAAGCCTTCACCCATCAATGCCGTTCGTCTTCCTTGTCAAAGCCTGCCGACTGACGGATTCTTTGAGTCTTCTCTGAGCCCATACGCTCCTCTACGGCCCAACGCACACTTCAAAACATCTGCTCAGCCATGCTGCAATCCATGGCAGCGTCTCGCACAGCGTCTTGCTGTTCGCACCGGCAGCATAATTGGAATTTGTTCATTTTTTAATGCTCAGAAATGCATCAATGATGCTCTATGATGAAATAATAACGATTTAAGGTATTTTATTAATGCTCAACTGATGCTTAATAGTGTACATTTGAAACATGTACAACCGTGTTTACTATTAGTAATGTATTAATAATGATGGATTAAGTATTAACTAAATAGTGTGTGCTACCGAAATGTTCTAACAACACAAATCCCTGGCATAAACTATGTTCAGATCGGGGCCCGCGGGCAAGTACACATATTTATATAACATCAAGACCACAAATGCAGCATTTACTACATGGTGAAAGAAATGCAAATGCCCTCCCTCTCCTTTCCATGCGAAAATAGCTGATCTACAAGCTCTCTCAACGCCACGAGTTGCCCACGTATGCAGTACTGAACTTGACTGCAAGTGAAAAAACTTATCCATGTCTGTGTGTACCAACGGTTGGAACTTGGCACTCCACCATTATGGGTGCGAGCGACTGAAATCAATAGCCCTATATACAGTATAACCTAACCACCCACATGATGCAGTAGTATGGGCAGAAGTATATTGTACCAGTGCTGCATAATCATAGTGATATTACAGTAAACGTGCAACAGGAAAAGAGTGGCAATACGCCTATATGTAAAAACAGCAACAGTAGCCGAAGTATGTTGTGTGTATTTCACCTCTTATTAAAGGGATTGTGACATTAAAAAAAAGGTTTTGGAATTGTTCTTGTTTTTTTTAGGTTTTCTAATCTCAATTGCACCCAAAAAACCTGAACTTTTAACATTCAGTAGATTTTCTGTGATCTGGGGTTTTCTGGCTCAAACAGGTGCTCTGATTTGCCGGCAGTAAGTGACATCACTTACTGCAAATCCCATATATGTCAATGGGATTTGCCAGCAGATGTCACTGTTTCACTGTGTTGCCTGTTTTCATTGTAGCTCAAAAGGTCCAAAAAACCCCAAAGAAAACTTCAGACCACAGAAAATCCACTGAATGTTCAAAGTTCAGGTTTTTTGGGTGTAATTGAGGTCATAAAACCTAAAATAAAAAATAAAAATAGAAATAAATGAAAATGAATGTCATAAAACCTTTAAAGCATATCCAGTCTCTCAACACATGGTCTGCTCCTTTCGTCCTTCTACACCAAATCGCTTTGCCAACAATAACTAATATACACTATTCACAATGAGCTTATAGCTTATCTTCCATTTTTGACAAATGAATCAACTGAATCCTAAAGTAAGTGGCATATAGTCTCTAATCGAAATAATGTACGACTCCAAAAAAAATGCACCAAGCCTACAGTTTTCTATCATCTTTTGAAAATGATTCAGTGAATCTAACGTTGTCTGATGTTAATCTAACTTTGTCCAAATCGATGCGTTATTAAACGGTTGTCTACGATTATACGCGTAGATGGCATAAATAGGTCCCAATAGCCTAGCTACTGTACGTTTATAAGCGTAGATGGCAATAAAACAATGAAAGGTTAAAGCAGCCTTACTTTGCCTATACTTACTATTGTGTATATTATCTTTGGTGAGAACCACACATAAGCCCTCCATCGGTTTCTCTTCTCTCCTGCACACATTTCTCTTTTATTGATGTTAACTTATTTTGTATGTTTTTGTTTTGTCCGAATAAACTAAACTAAAAACTAAACTAGCCTTTAGCTAAAAGTCAAGACTGAATGAATATTCAGCATCGCAGACTGAACTTCACAGACCTTGATCGTACAAAGCAAAGTGTGTTCTGCGACAAGTTATGTCAAACAAAGTGGAAGCACATTTCTGCATGCCAGTGAATATAATGAATAAGTGCCAAATTTGTCTTTCTCGTAAATTATGAGAGAACGACAACAATAAAAACAAAAACCATACAATTCAATGCCATACAATGTAGACTGAATTCAGTGGCATTGATGAGCTTCCATAGAGAACACCTACTCTTTACTAACACATTTTGGACGGAGGTCGATTAAAAAAAGGCTTCTAAATCCTAAACGTTTACTGAAATGCTTTACTACGTTTCTATACCAGTAGTGCTCAATGTTTCATGTTTAGGACCCCCAAAAATATATGTAATTGGCCGCCGACCCCCCCCCCCATCTGAAAATATGTTGTTCCAGGCCCCAAACCCCCCCCCCCCCCCCCCCAGAAGCAAAGCTTTGAGTTAAAAACGTTCGCTCTGAAAGAATAAATATTCAAAGATTTGCGCCACATTTTCACGATAAAAAAAATAATAATAGCAGATCTACAAGCTCGTAACACGGCGCTATGAGCTTGTAGATCTGCAATTTTTCAACAGCTAAAGGATGACATAATGCTTAAAACACCAAAAGGGGTTCCCGTACAGAATGGGTTAAAGCCAACAACACATATGAATGTTTGAAACAGGAATATGCACATAATGAGCCCCCTCGCACTGCACGGTGCGTCTTTGTCTTGACAGCAGGAAAAGGTCAGAGAGTTGCCAGAGCTCGCATGTTCTTCTGTACAGAACAAAGAACAGAGAGATCCATTAGCAAATAGCAACTCTAATTACGTACATTCTCTGCTGGAGTGATGTCGAACTGACAATGAGATGTGCATCAGGTGTCATTGTGGAAAAGCAGCACATGAACGGTTTACTCGAACGGTTTAGTTTTCGGCTTGAGATGATATGTACTTTATCGCATTCTGAACGGGAACCCATTTTGGTGTTAGCATCATGTTATGCTTCAGCTATTGAAAAATAGCAGATCTACAAGCTCATAGCGCGCCACCGAGTGGCGCGCTATGAGCTTGTAGGTCTGCTATTTTTGAAAAATCGAAGAACGACTGACATAGAAACATGGCTTTTTCAGAAAACTGTCAGGATGTAGAAGACATTTTTTAGAATCTGATCTCAGGTCAGAAGGGGTTATTATCCCCGCAGGGACATTGATATACGTTACAGCAGCATAATGTAAAACCCACACCTCTCTCTCTCTCTCTTTAATTAGCAGGCAACAGTGCAGCACTAGCCCTCTCTGTTTCTGGCACAACAGCACCCCTACCAGTGTTGTTTTCGTCGACTAAAACTAAGACGAAAAATGTTCGTCGACTACCTATTTTCACTGACGAAAACGAATGGAAACTAAATAAGAACTAAGCTACCATGACTAAAACTAAGACTAAATATACTGACAATTTCGTCGACAAGTAAAAACTAGACTAAAATGTTAGGAAGGGACTAGTGGACAAGAGGTCCAGTATAAGTCATTTTACACTTGGTTGCATGTTGAAAATAGCCGATCGTCGCAACGCGACGTGTTGTGAGCTTGTAGATCGGTGTAAAAACACTCATTATGACGGCATCAAGGCCCGCCAAAATACATTTTAGTCAACTAAATCAACTGTATATTTTAGTCAACTAAAATCTTATGACATTTAGTCGACTAAAACTAGACTAACACCAAGACATTCCAGGTGACATTCCAAATGTGACTAAAACTAAATGAAGTTTCAGTCCAAAGACTATGACTAAACTAAAATAGAAATTTGCTGCCAAAAACAACACTGGCCCCTACTGGTACTACTAGTCATATACTGGTGCTCATTAACGTCACACAGGCAGAGATGGGCAAAATACATTGAAAATGTATTTTGATACAAAATACAAATACTGGGTCAAAAAATGTATCTAAATACAAAATACAAAATACATCTTCCATCCCCATCGAAATACAAATTACAAAATACAAAAAAGTATTTCAAATACGTATTTCAAATACATGTATTTCAAATACTGCCCATCTCTGATGGGCAAAATACATTGAAAATGTATTTTGATACAAAATACAAATACTGGGTCAAAAAATGTATCTAAATACAAAATACAAAATACATCTTCCATCCCCATCGAAATACAAATTACAAAATACAAAAAAGTATTTCAAATACGTATTTCAAATACATGTATTTCAAATACTGCCCATCTCTGATGGGCAAAATACATGAAAATGTATTTTGATACAAAATACAAATACTGGGTCAAAAAATGTATCTAAATACAAAATACATCTAATTTCTTCCATCTCAGCGAAATACAAATTTTCAAAATACAAAAAAGTATTTCAAATACTGCCCATCTCTGCACATAGGTAGGTGAAGTTGGTGAACACGGACATCTCCGTTCCTTGTAGTGATTGCGCCACTCAAAAACACAGACAAACAGAAAAACACATTGAACACACAACTGGACATAATCTCAACTAAATCTATATATTTAGTATAATCTATACAAGTATCACACAGTGTGTCGTGAGCTCGGAAAAAAATTGACTATTCTCTGCGGATGTTATTCGCCCGAGAATATAGACCCTAGACTTCATGTAATATTCAGCATTCGTCCCCCATGCGGTATTCCGTTCAAGAGCTGGTAAATATGAACACCATATCCATATTTACAGTAACCCAGATAAGACATGCAAATGGTGTTTGTTTGTGGGTACACACACACAGACACACACACACGCACGCACGCACGCACGCACGCACGCACGCACACACACACACTGCCAGTGGCAGTGGAGCAACTTTCGACACGGTGCGCTACTAACAGAACATCGGATGAGTTCTGCTTCTCTGGCTTTTAATTTTGGGTTAAGGAACCGTTTCAGGAAGGGACGTCGCCATGAGCAATGTCTCTGTGCCACCCACGCCGAAATGTATTCTGTAATAATGTGGAGAGTGTGCACTAAAACAGTGTGTTTTAACCCATTCAGAACCCAACTCGATTCCACAAAATGTCTTCTGAATCATGGAAAATATTCCATGTCAGTGGTTATCAAACATTTTCATGTCAAGGACCCCCAGTGTGTGGGTGAGCAGCATCAGATCGGATACACAGGGCTTTGTTAAGTACCTGTTTCTTAAAGATCTGGTCTTCTAGGCCGTTCATTTGTGAGCCAATGATTTTAGAGGCCACTTTTACAATTCTCCCTAGGGAATTTTTTTGTCTCTGATGCAGAGATTACCATACCAACAGATAATGGAGAAAGAAATGACGGACTCGATGTAGGCACTGTAAAACAGTTTAATCAGAGTCTTGTCGACATTGAACTTAGCCAATTTCCTTAGGCAGTACAGGCGTTGTTGACCTTTTTCATGCATCACATCAGTATTTAGGTCGAATTTCAGTTTGTCATCAATAATTGTGCCTAGATACTTGTAGCTGGGTACAATATCTACAGTCTGTCCGTTGACAACACTCTTCTGGGGGGGGGATTGTGGGGAACGTCTAAAATCTATGCATAGCTCTTTTGTTTTTGAAACATTAAGCTGCAAGAAGGCGTTGTCACACCAGGATAGAAAGTCGTCTACCACGTTGCCCGTGACAGTTCTCATCATTGTCAAGCAGGCTGACGATGACCGAGTCGTCAGCGTATTTAATGATCTAATCTATTTTGGAAATGGCTAACACAATCAATGGTATAAAGAATGTAAAGAAAGGCAGATAAAACACAACCCTGGGGCGAGCCAGTAGAAGATGTCACGAAGCTAAGACAGTATTTCATTAACCCTTAACACGTTGAGATCTGTTGGTTAAGAAGTCAAGAATCCAGCCCACCAGACAAGGATCTACACCAAAGGAGTTATAACCAGTTTATCAACCAAGACATGGGGTTGTTATGGTATTAAATGCTGAGGAAAAATCAATAAAGGAGCAGCCTGGCATGGGTTTTACTACCTTCAAGGTGTTTGTGTAGGAGATTCAATAACCCATTTCTGACCTGAGATCAGATTCTAAAAATGTCTTCTATATCAGGACAGTTTTCTGAAAAAGCTATGTTTCTGTGTCAGTCGTTCTTCGATTTTTTCAAAAATAGCAGATCTACAAGCTCATAGCGCGCCACCGAGTGGCGCGCTATGAGCTTGTAGATCTGCTATTTTTAAATAGCTAAAGCATAACGTAATGCTATCACCAAAACGGGTTCCCGTCTAAAATGGGATAAGGTGGCAAGTGCATCTTGAACGCCCTTCCAGCCCTCTATACACAGTCCAGTAAGCGCTCTGTTTTTGCCACGAGGAGCTCGGACTTGATTAGTTTTTCAAATTGTTTCAATTTTGCAGAATCGTTCCCGCAGGTCAAAATGAGTTATGCCAGTTCATGTAGCAATCTGAATATAACTAGATAGGCCTGAGAGTGGTGTGAGTATCAATGACATTGGTTTATGCCCCCTTGTATATAATGCCTCGGAGGAGAGAGAGAGAGAGAGAGAGAGGATTAGGTGTATTCAGTGCATTTGAAAAGGACTTCAAGACAAAGCAACACTAATATCCGTGATAACGGTGGAAGGTTTTCAACGTGAAATTAACCCATGTTGGACGGGAACCCTTTTTGGTGTTCTAAAAACACTTATAATTTAGCTATTGAAAAAATAGCAGATCTACAAGCTCATAGCGCGCCACTGAGAGGCGCGCTACGAGCTTGTAGGTCTGCTATTTTTGAAAAAAGCGTGTGCCTTAAATCTTTGAATATAATATTCTTTCTGTGTTTCCATTTTTAACTCAAATCTTTGCTTCTGGAGGGTCCCTGGAACAATATTATTTTCAGATGGGGGTCGGCGATATAGTACCGTACATATATTTAATTTTTTTATCTTGACATGAAATATTGAGAACCACTGATGTAGAAACATGAGGTTTTGCAGAAAAAATACATTTAAAAAAAAATGCATTTTTTTTAATTTCGATGTCAGGCCTAAATGGGTTAGGTTTGGAAAGGTCGTTATGAGGATGACAATACAGGAGGTATGAATCATAGTGATTAGAGGTTGTTGTTTATTTGGTAGACTCACTTCTTCTCATTCAAAAGGGAACCCGGGTCAATTTAATCCATTCTGACCTGAGATCAGATTCATACGAGGTTTCCACTAGTGGACACACACTGGTCTGATGATCCCATTCTGACCTGAGATCAGATTCTAGAAAAATGTCAGTCGTTCGATTTTTCAAAAAATAGCAGACCTACAAGCTCATAGCGCGCCACTCGGTGGCGCGCTATGAGCTTGTAGATCTGCTATTTTTCAATAGCTAAAGCATAACATGATGCTATCACCAAAAGGGGTTCCCGTTCAGAACGAGTTAATCGAGTCGCTCTGAAGTGCAGCGAGGTGTCCTGGAGAGAATTCAATAACATCCTGATAGTTTTAACCCATTCAGACCCGACGTCGATTTTTTTTAAATGTCTTCTAAATTATGATTTTTTTTTTAAATACCTCATGTTACCTCAGTGGTGCTCAATATTTCATGTCAAGGACCCCAAAAATGATCTGTAATTGGCCACCAACCGCCCCCCCCCCCCCCCCCCCCCCCCCATATGAAAATATGTTGTTCCAGGGAACCCCTCCGAAGTAAATATTTGAGTTAAAAAGCGTTCGCTCTGAAATAAATTATTTTCAAAGATTTTTGTGCCACATCTTCACGATTTTTCAAAAAATAGCAGAGTGGCTCGCTATACGAGCTATAAGCTTGTAGATCTGCTATTTTTCCAATAGCTAAATTATAAGACAATGTTTACAACCCCAAATGGGGCTCCCGGCCAAAATGGGTTAATGTGAATTCACAGTCCCTCGGGGGGGGACATTGAGACCTTTCTGAATAGCCCAGATTTCTCCTTTCATTCGGGGGGCGTGCATAATCACAAAACGATCGCCCATGATCCCTACAAACTTTATAAAACCTCGGGCGGTTTTTTATACGGCACAGTAACGGGGAAGTTTTAACCTATTCTGACCTGAGATCAGATTCATAGCAGGTTTCCACTGGACACACACTGGTCTGCTTAACCCATTCTGACCCGAGATCAGATTCTAAAAATGTCAGTCGTTCTTCAATTTTTTCAAAAATAGCAGACCTACAAGCTCGTAGCGCGCCACTCGGTGGCGCGCTACGAGCTTGTAGATCTGCTATTTTTCAATAGCTAAAGCATAACATGATGCTGACACCAAAATGGGTTCCCGTTCAGAATGGGTTAAATTGCCTGACAGCTGCCACTATAGTATTTCTGAACGTGGTTTGGATGAAAGCCAAGCGACCTTCACTTGAGCGAACAGCGCTTTAAAACCCAATGACCACACAGACAAACACACATCTGTTTCATCGCAGTAGGCCTACACTCTCTCTGAAAAGGTTTGGCACATTATTTTATTTTTTGTAAAATATAACGTGTCTCATAGCGAGCTGTGATTGAGGTTATGTTTGGTTAACCTTAACCCATTCTGACCTGAGATCAGATTCATACGAGGTTTCCACTGGACACACACTGGTCTGATTATAACCCATTCTGACCTGAGATCAGATTCTAAAAATGTCAGTCGTTCTTCGATTTTTCAAAAATAGCAGACCTACAAGCTCATAGCGCGCCACTCAGTGGCGCGCTATGAGCTTGTAGATCTGCTATTTTTCAATAGCTAAAGCATAACATGATGCTGACACCAAAATGGGTTCCCGTTCAGAACGGGTTAAAGGCGAACATGGACCAAAACACTTAATCTCGTTAAGACGCTGAATATTATTAGAGGGCGTATAATTCCAGGGATCATTCCAGCGCTGAAATTGGCTTCTCTTGAGAGCCCATTATTAGAAATCAGTTGCTTACACGCACGCGCACACACAGACACAGACACGCACACACGCACACGCACGTGCACACACAGACACGCACACACAGACACACACGCACACACACACCATCTAAAATGACACGGATGCTTTCCCGGTTCACCGTATTAATGCCAGGAACATGGAATTCCGCACGGAGACTACATTGTTTTTGGGGAGTGTTTTATACCCATTGCTGGCTGTCTGAATAATACCAAAACATATATAAATGAAAAAAGGTCATTCAAATGTTGACATATTATTCTTTATGGCTCCATGACTGCCTGTCTAAATATGTCCCAAACCAAAAAACACGGGGAAGCAGCTTTTTGCTTCTACGGGCCGTCGGCATGGAACAAGCTCCCACTGTACCTTCGTCAGGCAGCCTCTGTAGACATTTTTAAAGCTCAGCTCAAGACCCACTTCTACAACATTGCCTTTAATTGATCTTGTATTTTTTTTTTTTTTCATGTCCTCACTGTACTGCATTACTGCTTGTTTTTTAATGTCATTGCCTTGCTTTTCTTTTATTCTCCATTGTTCTGTAAAGCACTTTGAGCTGCATTTCATGTCATGAAAGGTGCTATACAAATAAAGTTTTATTATTATTATCATTATTATTACCCGTAGATGCAGGAGATGAACACTGGGTGGGTGTTACTAGTGTGTTGTTTTCGTCGACTAAAACTAAGACGAAAAATGTTCGTCAACTACCTATTTTCTCTGACAAAAACAAATGGAAACTAAATGAAAACTAAGCTACGATGACTCAATCTAAGACTAAATATACTGACAATTTCGTCGACAAATAAAAACTAGACTAAAATGTTAGTAAGGGACTAGTGGACGAGAGATCCAGTATAACGGAGGGTTACACTCTCTGTAACCCGGGTTCTCTGAGTGGAGAGACTGGCTCTCCACTACATATTATTCAATATGTACGGGAACTGACCCCACAGGGCAGTGTTCATGGATATCTCTTTAAGACACATTAATACTATGGTGGCCCTGCCCAGATGCCAATCAGCAGGCTATTTAAGCCCCATCTGTGCAGAGCCACTTCGATTAACTCTTGATTGACACGAATTTCGGAGCGGCTCTTTCGTGGAGAGCCAGTCTCTCCACTCAGAGAACCCGGGTTACAGAGAGTGTAACCCTCCGTTCTCTATCGTGTTCGAGACTGGATCTCCACTACATATTATTCAATATGTACGGGAACTCTCTAAGACACACCGCGAGGAAATAAGCAGACCAGCTGCCCCCGCGGCAGCCCGAGGCAGTTTACCTGAATTCCATCAGAGCCTATAAGTTGTGAGCGCCATGAGTCTGACCGTGGCTATCCTTGCCACAGGCGCTTGCCAAAATGCTCCAAAACTTCAGTATTCATACCAAGTAAGTAATATTGCGCCTAGGCGCAAGACGCCACCTAGGCTCAGCTGGCCCAGCACGATGCTAGGCCAGTGACCACCGGGGTGAAGGGCTGCTCAAGCCAGCCCGTCAGATGCCCGGCCGACCTGACCGGTCAAGGTGCCGGTGACCCTACCGCTGAGTAGCACGCAGGAGCGACTCCCACAGGGGGAGCGGATGCCACCACGTTCCATCGGTAGGACAGGGTGAATGTAGACAGAGACGACCATGTCACTGCTGTGTAGATCTCTGTCAGAGATACACCATTCTACAGCAACCAGGGGGCTGTCGTCCCATGGGCAGAGTGTGCCCGCCTTCCAGACGACACTGGCACTTCTGCCTGCTTGTCCCTGTTGGATCACCCCTGTGATCCGATGGGACAGTCCAGCCTTCGTCTACCCGAGCACCCCTGCTAAAACACACGAAGCGCTGGTCCGTCACTTTGTGGGCCTACGTGTGGCACTGACATACAGCTCCAACGCTCTAGCGGGGCAGAGTGGGTGACCGGCTCTGTCTGCACACTTCATCCGTCTGCATAAAAAGAGAGGACAGAGCTCAATCACCCGATTGAGATGCGCCCCTGAGAGAACCTTGGGGAGAAGGTTGGGTCGAGGTGTAAACTACTCCATCACCCGGCCGAGCTTGTTATGGGTTGACAGCGCTCGCAACTCCCACATTTCCCCTTGCAGACGTGACTATATAATACTGCTGTCTTGAGTGACCGCATGGCAGGCTCACTGACTAAATTATTTTAAAGAGGGCTCATCATAGAGCCTCCCGGGCTAACGGCCTGGCCCCCTAAACAGGACTGGTGGGGCCCTAACCTGAGCTCCTCTGAGCCCCAGGGTGCCATTCGGGAAATGTAACCAGGTTACTGCAGTCTGCAGTCATGCACTCCCGCTCAAGTCAGCCCGTCAGACAGTAGGCCAACAGACTGTTGAAGCCATGTCCTGATGCGGAGCCCAGCCCACTCAGTGAGGTGGGTGCTGGCTGTCACATGGATACCACACTGGTATAACCTGCTGCGACGCGTTGCGAGATTGTAGATCTGCTATTTTCAGCATGCAACCCAGCATAAAACTGGATCTCTTGTCCACTAGTCCCTTCCTAACATTTTAGTCTAGTTTTTATTTGTCGACGAAGAAATTGTCAGTATATTTAGTCTTAGTTTTAGTCATCATAGATTCGTTGTTATTTAGTTTTAGTCAGTGAAAAAAAGGTAGTAGACGAACCTTTTTCGTCTTAGTTTTAGTCGACGAAAACAACACTGGTTACTATAGGGTGCAGTCTCCTACCCGTAGATGCAGGAGATGTCGATGACGACGTCGATCATGTCGCAGCACAGCTCGTAGGTCTGCAGGTCCACCGGGCTGCTGTCCGTGGCGATGTAGATCTTGCTGACCACGTCGAACAGGAAGGCCTTCTCGATGCCCGAGTTCTGACCAAAGGGGGACAGAGGCAAAAATGGTGCATTTACTGTATATAGCGCCTTTATCCAAGGCGCTTTACAGAGATTGTGCATTACATTCACCCATTCACACACACATTCATACACCGATGGCAGCGGAAACCATGCAAGGCACCAACTAGCACATCGGGAGCAATTAGGGGTTCAGTGTTTTGCTCAAGGACACTTCGACAGTAACTCTGGGGGAGCCCACAGGGTTCGAACTGGCAACCTTACGGTTACCATCCAGGCACTCTACCCCTGAGCCACCGCCGCCCTGAGGCGACAGGCCCGGGGGAGAGGGTGAATGGCAGCATCATCAGAATTTACACTGCGTGAAAAGAGGAGTTAACGGGCAATTATATTACGGGCACTGTATTTTGCCCCGTAAACCTCAAGTTTAGCGGACATATACAGTTAATATACGGTAATATACAGGTGTGAGGGTACAATTCGGGAGTTTACGGGAGTTTGTTGGAAAGTTTAACGGGAGTTTCCTGTAATATACACAATCTTTTTGTGCAGTGTTAAAGTATGTGATGTTGTTTGGGTGAGGGGGTAATACCTTAGAGTATATATGAATAGAGACGGCACCCAGAGGAAACCCTGAGGCGAAATGGACATAGTGGCCGAATGAAGGTATTGCAGATCTGGGCCCCAAACACATGAACGCGCTGTCCGTTGACTATTATTGTACACGTTCACGACGGACGACGCTCGTGCGCGTTCAACGGCAGCGCGTTCATGTGTTTGGGGCCACTCACCATTGCAATCCGTCCCAGAATGCACTCTGTTCCTACCAGGAAGGAGGAGTGAAATCGCCTCATGCGCTTTTGAGCAACTCAATGCAAGTGGATGGGAGGAGAACTCGGGTGTCTTCTCTATAGATATATATACTCTATGGGTAATACAGTAATTTGAGTATAGTGTGTAGAGGGAAGGACACAATCCTGGCTGTGTTGGTGTTAACAGTTGATGAGAATAAAGAAAATGATCATATGTTGGCGTTGGATAGTGTTAAAGGCAGAACTAAAGTCCACAGAAAGAATATAGTAGCACAATAATTGCCATGGATGGAACTATTTTCAGGGGGATTTTCAAGGAGCAAAATACTTCGGCGTTATGCTCCAAAGGTAATTTTTAAAAATCCCGGCAGCCTCGGTATATATGTCACCATTTTTAATCTAAAGCCGTCAAGGTGTTAAAGAACTGTCTGGGGGTGTGTGTGTTCACATAAGCCTGAGTAGACGATGAAAAATGACCAAAAGTTTTTTAGGAAGTGAAATATCCCTTTAACCCATTCTGAACGGGCACCCATTTTGGTGTTAGCATCATGTCGTGCTTTAGCTATTGAAAAATAGCAGATCTACAAGCTCATATCGCGCCACCGAGTGGCGCGATACGAGCTTGTAGGTCTGCTATTTTTGAAAAAAATCGAAGAACGACTTTTTTTAGAATCTGATCTCAGGTCAGAATGGGTTCGTCAGACCAGCGTGTGTCCAGTGGAAACCTCGTATGAATCTGATCTCAGGTCAGAATGTGTTAAGTCCCTGTAGATTCTTATGGACTCGGTGGAGCCAGGCAAGGCGCTCACCGTAGTTTACTGCAGTGTTGTTGGTTATTGTGTTTGTGAATCAGCAGACACAGCTTGGGCCGGGAACCCCTTTTGGTGTTTTAAGTCATTATGTTACACTTTAGCTAGAAAAATAGCAGATCTACAAGTTCATAGCTGCGCCACCGAGTGGCGCGCTACGAGCTTGTACTGTAGGTCTTGCTATTTTTGAAAAATCGTGAAAATGTGGCACAAATCTTTCAATATAATTATTTCAGAGCGAATGTTTTTATTGACTAAGATTGACTTCCAAAGTTTTCAAGGAGTTGCCCGTTTTGTTCAAAATGCTGCTCATCCAAAATTCTATCCTCAGAGATGCTATGAGTGGATCTGGCTCTGCATCTCCTCAACAAAATGAATAGAATTGTTGCAAAAAAAAAAAAAAAAAAAAAAAAAACATGTTTATATTACTCCTAAACATATTGCCAAACACCTCACACAGTCTTATCCTCCTGGTGGAGACCTGTGCCCAGAACATAGACTGTAAAAAATATGGACAAAGCGTTCCCCGGGTCTAACATAGACGTAAAATGAAGCCTGTTATTCCTGCACTGTAAGTCGCCATCTTTCTAGATCCGTTTGGGCCCAGCTGGCCATTGGCTGGCTCCGTTTTGGCCCAGCTGGCCATTGGCTGGCCCAGACAACGAGGCGGGACTTCTTCCAAAAAGAATATTATGACATTAGAAATGAGACTTTAAACTAGTGACTGGAAGCAGAAAGTATTCATGACCATGTTTATTAAGGTAATACAGTCTAGGTGAAGTTGGGCCCAAATACATGGACTTCTATGGGGCTATGGGTTTTTCTGGGTCCAAAGACAGCGCCACAACAGGCCATTATATGAACTACGATTTCCTTAGTGGCTTCACAAAATATCTGTCTGACTGCCCCCCTGGCCCAGAAGCACACTTTTTCTACTTAGTATTCACTGTATTGTTTGCGTACTAGTTCCCGATGTATTCCATTTGTTCCCCGTTTGTAGAAACCATGGCTTACTGAAGATAATAAACTGCCGATCAGCTCCACACATCCAGCAAAACTAACCAGGCAGCAGAGAATATTTAATACTCATATTATCTCAGATTTAAATAGCACTGTGTATCAGTTTTATAACTGCACCTGTATAACTCATTTAGTGTCTGTTGCCTGGCAGCAGACTTGTTATATCTGTGAGGTGTCTTGTTTTAATTATGCCCTGAAAACAGAGAATTCAAACATGCGCTAAGCCACATTTATTAAAGGCTCAATGCTTTATTAAAGCCTTGGTATTTTCGAGGCTTCTCTTCTCTCTCTCTCGTGTTATGATGCAATTTGTTCGGTGGTGTGTGTGAGTTATTTTGCAATACCATTTTGTTGTACTGTAGTGTTTTTTTAAATGCGTGTGTGTGTGTGTGTGTGTGTG
The DNA here is from genome assembly GCF_964188405.1 of Protomyctophum parallelum. Taxonomy (NCBI): domain Eukaryota; kingdom Metazoa; phylum Chordata; class Actinopteri; order Myctophiformes; family Myctophidae; genus Protomyctophum; species Protomyctophum parallelum. The sequence continues at coordinate 4,948,823 of NC_139718.1, read as the reverse complement.
TGTGTGTGTGTGTGTGTGTGTGTGTGTGTGTGTTCGTGCGTGCCAGCGAGAGAGTCATACAGACATTGTGTGACTGTGAGATTCAAAATGTGCAATTTATATTCAATCGTTCAGCTTATTGTGGACTAACCCACAGCCACATGCCATGAGTCTATCCAGTGAACTGCAACCTTTCCAATGATTCATATGATTTCCATACTCGTCAAACCATTCAGTGACACCTGTGGATCATAGGATGAAGGTTGACCGACCGCTCGGCTGTAATAATAACCCATTCGGGAACCCGTTTTGGTGTTAGCATCATGTTATGCTTTAGCTATTGAAAAACAGCAGATCTACAAGCTCGTAGCGCGCCACCGAGTGGCGCGCTACGAGCTTGTAGGTCTGCTATTTTTTGAAAAATCGAAGAGCGACTGACATTTTTTTAGAATCTAATCTCAGGTCAGAATGGGTTATAATCAGACCAGTGTGTGTCCAGTGGAAACCTCGTATGAATCTGATCTCAGGTCAGAATGGGATAATACAATTGCAGTGAATTTCCCCAGCAATGAATGGGACCCAAGGTGGACCCCAAACCACATGAAAACGAAGCATATAGCAGACCTGGTCACTGAAGGGGGTCAGGCATTCCGGGGCCTGTAGCATTTCGCTTTGGTGCGTGCAGCGCGCCACACGCACACTCGTCCCCACAACGCTCTGCACCACTTCACTTCCAAGTGTACATTAACCCATTTAGGCCTGACGTCGAATTTTTTTTTTTTTTTTTTTTTTTAATGTAATTTTTTTCCTGAAAAACCTCATGTTTCTATATATCAGTGGTTCTTAATATTTCATGTCAAGGACCCCCAAAACTATATGAAATTGGCCGCTGACCCCCATCTGAAAATGTGTTGTTTCAGGGACCACCTCCCAGAAGCAAAGATTTGAGTTAAAAAACGTTCGCTCTGAAAGAGTATATATTCAAAACTTTGCACCACATGTTCATGATTTTTCAAAAAATAGCAGACCTACAAGCTCGTAGCGCGCCACTCGGTGGCACGCTATGAGCTTGTAGATCTGCTATTTTTCAATAGCTAAATTATAACATTATGTTTAAAACACCAAAAGGGGTTCCCGCCCCAAAATGGTTTAACCTTCGCAATGGAGGGCTCTATATATATATATATATATATATACACATACATACTGCAAAACCGACTATTTAACATCACTCTCGATGTTGCTGACGCGCCCGATCACGCTTAGCGACGCTGACCAGCACGGCCAAAGTATACAAACGCCTTCTGAATCAGTTTTACTGTTTCTGTCGTTCAAGCATTTTTATGTCAAGGACCCCCAGAATTGTATATATGTATTAGGCCGCCGACCACCCCCCCCATCTGAAAATATGTTGTTCCAGGGACGTCCATCATTTCTTTAAAAAATAATGTTTTTCTTTGAAAAAGAAAATGTAGAAAACAAGAAAAACTGAAAATTACACACAGCAAATACAATTGTATATCCGCAACCCATAGAGTATATATGAATAGAGAAGACACCCGAGTTCTCCTCCCATCCACTTGCATTGAGTTGCTCAAAAGCGCATGAGGCGATTTCACTCCTCCTTCCGGGTAGGAACAGAGTGCATTCTGGGACGGATTGCAATGGTGAGTGGCCCCCAAACACATGAACGCGCTGCCGTTGAACACGCACGAGCGTCGTCCGTCGTGAACGTGTACAATGATAGTCAACGGACAGCGCGTTCATGTGTTTGGGGCCAGGCTGCAATACCTTCATTCGGCCACTATGTCCATTTCGCCTCAGGGTTTCCTCTGGGTGCCGTCTCTATTCATATATACTCTAAGCCGCAACCCCCCAAAAAACCCTATTGTATGAGAAACACTGCTTCATACAAGTGTGCAAATAGGACCCTTTTTCCCACCAGTTCACAGTGTTTACACTGAAAATGAATTGGTTCAGATTAGAACCATAAAAGTTGGTTCATAACTGGAACAAAAAAAAAAAAAAAAAGGGTCTGCCGGTTCCATGAAAGCACCAATAAAAGGTTCCAAGAATCTAGAACGGAACCAATTCTAGAACCAAAAAGGTTCTTCTGGTGGAAAAGGAGCCAGCATCATTACAGTCTGTTCCATGCTATCAGTTAGACATTGATGCCACCTACTGGCCGCAACACAAAGTGCATGAAGGCCTGTGTGTGTGTTTGTGTGTGTGCGCACGCATTAGAACATCGGTTCTCAAAGTGGGGTCCGGGGACCCTCAGGGGTCCCTGAGGGAGTTCTGGGGTGTCCCCATGCAGCTAAATGATCGTTATATGAACCAAATGGTCCCTAAACGGGTCCCTTTGGTAAATGGTAAATGGTGCATTTATATAGCGCCTTTATCCAAGGCGCTTTACAGAGATTGTGCATTACATTCACCCATTCACACACACATTCATACACCGATGGCAGCGGAAACCATGCAAGGCACCAACTAGCACATCGGGAGCAATTAGGGGTTCAGTGTCTCTTGCTCAAGGACACTTCGACAGTAACTCTGGGGGAGCCCGGGTTCTAACTGGCAACCTTACGGTTACCATCCAGGCACTCTACCCCTGAGCCACCGCCGCCCCCCTTTAACTCTAAGAGAGTACAAAATGGAACCAAATACATTCGTACACACTCTCAGAGTAAAATTAACATTGATTGTACAATATAAATTAGGGTCCATGGGGATAGAAACGCCATTAAACGGGGGGTCCGTAGACTAATGCATGTCAAACTGAGGGGTCCTTGAAAATAAAATGGTTGAGAATCACTGCTAGAGAAGTTAAAAAAACATATTCTCTTATGGGGGGTCCCTGGCATTATCTTTTCAAATGGGGGTCCCCGGGGCGAATAAATCAAGTCAAATGTATTGCATCGTATCCGTTGAAGCACCCACACTGTGGAACGAACTTCCACCTCATGTCAGAGCTTCTCAATCCTTGCCTGTGTTTCTGACCTGAGATCAGATTCATACGAGGTTTCCACTGGACACACAGTGGTCTGATTAACCCATTCTGACCTGAGATCAGATTCATACGAGGTTTCCACTGGACACACAGTGGTCTGATTAAATCCCGTCTGAAAACTCACTTTGGCATTATTTTGAACATACAAAGGTTTGAGAACCATGCACTGCATTAGTGTAGACAGCACTATAATTGCATTGTATATAGTCATAGCACGCCATAGTACATAATGTATAGCATATATGTATAGTTTAATTATATAGATATTCCACTGTTACTTTCTTAGCTTACACATGTTTCATGATAAATGCTTTTATGTGATGTATTCCCATGCTTTTGTTCTTGCTTAATGTAAGTCGCTCTGGATTAAGAGCGTCTGCTAAATGCCTAAATTGTAAATTGTAAATTGTAAATTGTAGAATGCCGTGACGCCCCCATGGTCTGCCCCCATCAACATCCAGCTCCAGGCTGTGAGGCAGTGTTGTTTTCGTCGTAGACTACCTTTTGTCACTGACGGAAACTAAATAAAAACTAAACAAAAACGAATCTATGATGACTAAAGACTAAATATACTGACAATTTCGTCAACAAATAAAAACTAGACTAAAATGTTAGTAAGGGACTAGTGGACAAGAGATCCAGTTTTATGCTGGGTTGCATGCTGAAAATATGTATATCTGCTATTTTTTTATTTTCAGCATGCAACCAAAGTGTAAAATATGTCATTACAACGACATCAAGGCCTGTCAAAACACAATTTAGTGTTAGAAATTTTCTGCCAAAAACAACACTGCTGTGAGTCCAGTGGCCCCGAGGCAGAGAGAACTGGCCTCGGCAAAGAGCCCAGAGGAAGAGGAGGCTTTTTACTCACAGAGATGAAGATGTTGATCAGGTTCTCCAGCGTAGGCAGCTGTGGAATGAGCTTCTGGACCACTTTGCTGAACGCCTCGAAGATGGAGTGGTCGTAGATACTGGTTAGATAGAAGCTGTGGGGGAATTAAAAAACTTCAGTGCACTGTGCCTACACAATGCAAGGAATAAATGCATTCGCCATGTATCCGAAGGAAGTCTGATCCAATCATTTTTAGATTTCTCCAGTTTAATCCTGAGTTTAAGTTTTTGTTGCGTTCAAGATCTGATTTTAGGCATGTGCTGTGTTGAGGTTCTTAATCCACTGTTTTTCATTAAAACGTCTTTGTCCTACTGTCCAGTTGGGATTGTGTTGAAGTCCAGCGCATTTTAGAGCTTCAATGCCGTGAGCCATGAAATGTTGCACAAACCTTGTGGTTGTCTTTTTTCCATTGTTAATATTGTATCTGTGTTGTCCCAGCCTTGTACCTATTGTTTTACCCGTTTCTCCGACATATTGTAAACCACATTTGTCACATGTGATTAAGTAAATGCAGTTGCTGGTTCTGGTTGTTATTTGTTGTTTAATCTCTAACACGCGTTTTGTAGTTTTACAATTTACAATTAGAATTGTGTTATTGTCGAGAGGAAACCTCCTAACTCCATTTTTTTTTTTTGCATAAATCAGTGCTATTGAACACCCTTTACACAGATGGTGTGTTGTTTTTCGAAAATATTGAATATCGATACGAGATCATCTGATATCACATGAGCAGAGCCACACCGCCATACTAACATGCAATACGGCTTTGCAATAAATGGGTCTATGGTCAATCTGAGCCAGTGTTGTTTTTGGCAGCAAATTTCTATTTTAGTTTTAGTCATAGTCTTTGGACTGAAACTTCATTTAGTTTTAGTCACATTTTAGTCACCTGGAACGTCTTAGTGTTAGTCTAGTTTTAGTCGACTAAAGGTCATAAGATTTTAGTCGACTAAATCTACAGTTGATTTAGTCGACTAAAATGTATTTTGGCGGGTCTTGATGCCGTCGTAATGAGTGTTTTTACACTTGATGAAAATAGCCGATCTACAAGCTCACAACGCGTTGCAACGTGAGCTTGTAGATCAGCTATTTTCAGCATACAACCAAGTGTAAAATGACTTATACTGGATCTCTTGTCCACTAGTCCCTTCCTAACATTTTAGTCTAGTTTTTATTTGTCGACGAAATTGTCAATATATTTAGTCTTAGTTTTAGTCATCGTAGCTTAGTTTTCATTTAGTTTCCATTTGTTTTTGTCAGTGAAAATAGGTAGTCGACTAACATTTTTCGTCTTAGTTTTAGTCGACGAAAACAACACTGATCTGAGCCGAAGTGTCTCAAATGAACTAACTATGTCCAACTTTCTCTACCTTTACTTCCACTCCTCCACATCTTAGAGGCATGTATTGTACTCCGCTAAGATTAGTGTAGCACGAGCTTGTAGATCTGCTATTTGTCAACGGCGGCGAAAGTACAAAACAACTGTTAGAGCGGTTTCAAAGCTAAAACGACACAGACGCGTTTCCAGGTCTAAGTGGGTTAAAGCCATAAACGTGGGAAGTGTACACACTTCCTCCACCGCCCGCTTCACCGCATGGCCCCTTCCTCCCTTCCTTTCCTTTCCTTTCCTTGGCTACTCACCTCCAGTGTTGTTTTAGTCGACTAAAAATGTTCGTCGACTACCTTTTTTGACTGACTAAAACTAAATAAAAACGAATCTATGATGACTAAAACTAAGACTAAATATACTGACAATTTCGTCAACAAATAAAAACTAGACTAAAATGTTAGGAAGGGACTAGTGGACAAGAGATCCAGTTTTATGCTGGGTTGCATGCTGAAAATAGCAGATATACAATATCACATCTCAATTGTGAGATTGTATATCTGCTATTTTCAGCATGCAACCAAACTGTAAAATATGTCATTACAACGACATCAAGGCCTGTCAAATAACATTGTAGTCGACTAAATCAACTGTAGATTTAGTCGACTAAAACTAGACTAAACACTAGAACATTCCAGGTGACTAAAATGTGACTAAAACTAAGTGAAAACTATTCAAGATACTATGACTAAAACTAAAATAGAAATTTGCTGCCAAAAACAACACTCCTCACCTCAGGTGTATGCGCTCCAGCGCGGCGTCGGCCAGGTCGTCGTTGGCGCGCTTGTGGATGTCGCGCTGCTTCTCGATCTTGTGGTCGTCGGGCAGACCGTCCACCTTGTGGATGAACACCTCGAAGTTGATGTCCGGGTTCACCTTGTAGGCCCGCGTCACCGTGAGGTGGAGGCGACTCAGAGCCTCCACATAGTCGTCCTGAGGAGATGAGAGAGAGTTTTAGTGAAGTTGATGTCCGGGTTCACCTTGTAGGCCCGCGTCACCGTGAGGTGGAGGCGACTCAGAGCCTCCACATAGTCGTCCTGTGGAGATGAGAGTTTTAATGAAGGGTTCACCTTGTAGGCCCGCGTCACCGTGAGGTGGAGGCGACTCAGAGCCTCCACATAGTCGTCCTGTGGAGATGAGAGAGTTTTAATGAAGGGTTCACCTTGTAGGCCCGTGTCACCGTGAGGTGGAGGCGACTCAGAGCCTCCACATAGTCGTCCTGCATGCAGAGATATGAGAGAGTTTGGAGTATTTTAACCCCATTTAGACCTGAGATCAGATTAAAAAAAATGTCTTCTACATCCTGACAGGTTTCTGAAAAAGCTATGTTTCTATGTCAGTAGTTCTTCGATTTTTCAAAAATAGCAGACCTACAAGCTCGTAGCGCGCCACTCGGTGGCGCGCTATGAGCTTGTAGATCTGCTATTTTTCAATAGCTATAAAGCATAACATAATGCTAACACCAAAATGGGTTCCCGCCCCAAAATGGGTTAACCCATTTAGACCCGAGAACAATTCTACAAAATGTCTTCTAAATCCTGACAGCTTTCTGAAAAACCCTGTTTCTATATCAGTGGTTCTCAAGCATTTTCATGTCAAGGAGGACCCCCCATAAATATCTGAAAATATGTAGTTCCAGGGACCCCCCCTGACGCAAAGATTTGAGTTAAAATGTTCACTCTGTAATAATATATATTCAAAGATTTGAGGCACATTTTCACGATTTTTCAAAAATAGCAGACATACAAGTTGTAGATCTGATATTTTTCAATAGCTAAAGTTTAACATAATGCTTTAAAACACCAAAAATGGCCCAAAATGGGTTATTGACAGTTTGCAGAATTACCGTACATTTCAAGTACAACTCAATACAAAAACTGTTAACTGTGAGTGGACGACACCATAAAGCATTACACTTGTTCCTTCATCAATACATTTAGAGACGTACGAATATACACAACTATTATAGTCATCACAAAAGTCACGCACGCACGCACGCAGTCTTTTAGTAAGTAGCCTTGCCGTGCCATGAGGCCCATAGGGCAGGAGCCTATCTCCTGTTTCTGTAGCCATGAGGCCCATAGGGGCAGGAGCCTATCTCCTGTTTCTGTAGCCATGAGGCCCATAGGGGCAGGAGCCTATCTCCTGTTTCTGTAGCCATGAGGCCCATAGGGGCAGGAGCCTATCTCCTGTTTCTGTAGCCATGAGGCCCATAGGGGCAGGAGCCTATCTCCTGTTTCTGTAGCCATGAGGCCCATAGGGGCAGGAGCCTATCTCCTGTTTCTGTAGCCATGAGGCCCATAGGGGCAGGAGCCTATATCCTGTTTCTGTAGCCATGAGGCCCATAGGGGCAGGAGCCCATCTCCTGTTTCTGTAGCCATGAGGCCCATAGGGGCAGGAGCCTATCTCCTGTTTCTGTAGCCATGAGGCCCATAGGGCAGGAGCCTATCTCCTGTTTCTGTAGCCATGAGGCCCATAGGGGCAGGAGCCTATCTCCTGTTTCTGTAGCCATGAGGCCCATAGGGGCAGGAGCCTATCTCCTGTTTCTGTAGCCATGAGGCCCATAGGGGCAGGAGCCTATCTCCTGTTTCTGTAGCCATGAGGCCCATAGAGCAGGAGCCTATCTCCTGTTTCTGTAGCCATGAGGCCCATAGGGGCAGGAGTCTATCTCCTGTTTCTGTAGCCATGAGGCCCATAGGGGCAGGAGCCTATCTCCTGTTTCTGTAGCCATGAGGCCCATAGGGGCAGGAGCCTATCTCCTGTTTCTGTAGCCATGAGGCCCATAGGGGCAGGAGTCTATCTCCTGTTTCTGTAGCCATGAGGCCCATAGGGCAGGAGTCTATCTCCTGTTTCTGTAGCCATGAGGCCCATAGGGGCAGGAGCCTATCTCCTGTTTCTGTAGCCATGAGGCCCATAGGGGCAGGAGCCTATCTCCTGTTTCTGTAGCCATGAGGCCCATAGGGGCAGGAGCCTATCTCCTGTTTCTGTAGCCATGAGGCCCATAGGGGCAGGAGCCTATCTCCTGTTTCTGTAGCCATGAGGCCCATAGGGGCAGGAGCCTATCTCCTGTTTCTGTAGCCATGAGGCCCATAGGGGCAGGAGCCTATCTCCTGTTTATGTAGCCATGAGGCCCATAGGGGCAGGAGCCTATCTCCTGTTTCTGTAGCCATGAGGCCCATAGGGGCAGGAGCCTATCTCCTGTTTCTGTAGCCATGAGGCCCATAGGGGCAGGAGCCTATCTCCTGTTTCTGTAGCCATGAGGCCCATAGGGGCAGGAGCCTATCTCCTGTTTCTGTAGCCATGAGGCCCATAGGGGCAGGAGCCTATCTCCTGTTTCTGTAGCGTGAGGCAGCTTGATGTACAAGTACACCCCCTGGACATGACGCTAGTATGTCACAGGGATTTACCCCCAATCCAACCCTTGACGCTGAGTGTCAAGCAGGGAGACACTGGGTCCCATTGTTACAGTCTTTGGTATGACCCGGCCGGGGATCGAACCCTCGACCTCCCAGTCTCAGGGCGGACACTCTAACCACAAGGCCACTGAGCTGAGTCTTTCAGTGCCGCGCTATAAAAAAAAGGAGATGCAGGAAAACTAAATAAATAAAGAAGAAAGTTCTGCAATTAATTCAAACCCCATTTTTGGAGAACAAGATTTGAGCTTGTGTGCTGTATTAACCACTGTCATGTTTCTATGGTCTATGGTTCTATGGCGATAATAAAAGCACTTCTTCAGAAGAAGAAGAAGAAGCGGTGCTTCCATGGAAAATGTAATTACTTTTTTTTTTCTTTGAAATCCCTGCGAGCAATGGTTTGCAAAAATAAAAAATAAAGTTTCTTTCTTAATTTTAAAAGTATAGCAGCCGTTTTCTCGGATGGGTAATTCTCTCATTCATCACGTTCGCCGCGCCAAGAACTAGACGTTGTTGCTTCTCTGTAGGCCAGTTCCGCTTCGACGAGCGAGCGGAGAGGGTGACGGAACACAACACAGATGTTCCACCAACAAACACAAACAGCTCTAACAATCGAAACAACTCGACAGCTCTATTATTTTTGTCCGATGTTGCCGAAGAAATCCACACAGTGCCGAATTGATTTATTTTCCTGAACAACAACAAACCGCAGTGTGTTGGAAGGCTTTATTTATTAAAAAGGTCTCTGACTCAGAGCACAACCTTTTGTGCTTTTAACCCATTCTGGGCGGGAAGGGAACCCCTGTTGGTGTTTTATGTTATACTTACGCGAGCTTGTAGGTCTGCTATTTTTTTTCGAAAATCGTGAATTTGAATATATATTCTTTCAGAGCGAACGTTTTGAACTATGCTATGCTATGCGTTTGAACTATTTAAATCTTTGCTTCCCGGGGGGGGGGGTCCACTGGAACAACATATTTTCAGATGGGGGTCCGCGGCCAATTACATATAATTTGCGGGGTTCTTGACGTGAACTATTGAGAACCACTGATATAGAAGGGTTTTTTTTCAGAAAACTGTCTTCGGGTCTAAGTGGGTTAAACAGAAGACATTCTATAGAAACATGAGGTTTTTTTTTCCAGAAAACTGTCAGGATTTAGAAGGCATTTGTAGAATGGTCCTCAGGTATAAGTGGGTTAAACAGAAGACATTCTATAGAAACATGAGTTGTTTTTTTTCTTCAGAAAACTGTCAGGATTTAGAAGGCATTTGTAGAATGGTCCTCAGGTTTAAGTGGGTTAAACAGAAGACATTCTATAGAAACATGAGTTTTCTTTTTTTCAGAAAACTGTCAGGATTTAGAAGGCATTTGTAGAATGGTCCTCAGGAATAAGTGGGTTAAACAGAAGACATTCTATAGAAACATGAGGTTTCTTTTCTTCAGAAAACTGTCAGGATTTAGAAGGCATTTGTAGAATGGTCCTCAGGAATAAGTGGGTTAAACAGAAGACATTCTATAGAAACATGAGTTGGGTTTTTTTCAGAAAACTGTCAGGATTTAGAAGGCATTTGTAGAATGGTCCTCAGGTATAAGTGGGTTAAACAGAAGACATTCTATAGAAACATGAGTTTTCTTTCTTCAGAAAACTGTCAGGATTTAGAAGGCATTTGTAGAATGGTCCTCAGGAATAAGTGGGTTAAACAGAAGACATTCTATAGAAACATGAGTTTTTTTTTCCAGAAAACTGTCAGGATTTAGAAGGCATTTGTAGAATGGTCCTCAGGTATAAGTGGGTTAAACAGAAGACATTCTATAGAAACATGAGTTGGTTTTTTTTTCAGAAAACTGTCAGGATTTAGAAGGCATTTGTAGAATGGTCCTCAGGTATAAGTGGGTTAAACAGAAGACATTCTATAGAAACATGAGTTTTCTTTCTTCAGAAAACTGTCAGGATTTAGAAGGCATTTGTAGAATGGTCCTCAGGAATAAGTGGGTTAAACAGAAGACATTCTATAGAAACATGAGTTTTTTTTTCCAGAAAACTGTCAGGATTTAGAAGGCATTTGTAGAATGGTCCTCAGGTATAAGTGGGTTAAACAGAAGACATTCTATAGAAACATGAGTTGGTTTTTTTTTCAGAAAACTGTCAGGATTTAGAAGGCATTCGTAGAATGGTCCTCAGGTATAAGTGGGTTAAACAGAAGACATTCTATAGAAACATGAGTTGGTTTTTTTTCAGAAAACTGTCAGGATTTAGAAGGCATTTGTAGAATGGTCCTCAGGTATAAGTGGGTTAAACAGAAGACATTCTATAGAAACATGAGTTGGTTTTTTTTCAGAAAACTGTCAGGATTTAGAAGGCATTTGTAGAATGGTCCTCAGGTATAAGTGGGTTAAACAGAAGACATTCTATAGAAACATGAGTTGTTTTTTTTCAGAAAACTGTCAGGATTTAGAAGGCATTTGTAGAATTGTCCTCAGGTATAAGTGGGTTAAACAGAAGACATTCTATAGAAACATGAGGTTTTTTTTTTTCAGAAAACTGTCAGGATTTAGAAAGCATTTGTAGAATGGTCCTCAGGTATAAGTGGGTTAAACAGAAGACATTCTATAGAAACACAGAAGCAGGCTGTTGTTGTGTCTCAGTCCGTGGCTGATGATTATCAGAGTGCAGCGGTGGGTTTCTCAACCTGTTCTGTACACGCACATTTCCACTAGGCCGAGGACGACATGCCACTTCATTTCTTTCCAAATCAGCCTCACAGTAGCGCTTATAACAGACCAATTCCTGTATTTACCTATAACTGCATCGGTCTGTGGACAACTTTGTATGTGCACTCCCTTAGAGACCATGGCAAAACATTTGTCCTGCATATTCTACATCTTCCAGTTATAGCGCCACCATGAGGCCGATTTCTGCAAAACAATTTTTTTTCATATTACTCCTTTTTTTTATCCAAAAGATCTACAAGCTTCTGTTCTGCTATCTAAATCGTGAAAATGTGGCGCAAATCTTTGAATACATATTCTTTCTGTTCCTAACTCAAATCTTTGAATACATATATTCTTTCTTTTCCTAACTCAAATCTTTGAATACATATTCTTTATTTTCCTAAGTCAAATCTTTGAATACATATTCTTTCTTTTCCTAACTCAAATCTTTGAAAACATATTCTTTCTTTTCCTAACTCAAATATTTGAAAACATATTCTTTCTTTTCCTAACTCAAATATTTGAATACATATTCTTTTTCCCAACTCAAATCTTTGAATACATATTCTTTATTTTCCTAACTCAAATCTTTGAAAACATATATTCTTTCTTTTCCTAAGTCAAATATTTGAATACATATTCTTTTTCCTAACTCAAATATTTGAATACATATTATTTTTCCTAACTCAAATATTTGAATACATATTCTTTCTTTTCCTAACTCAAATCTTTGAATACATATTCTTTCTTTTCCTAACTCAAATCTTTGATATATTCTTTCAGTGCGAACCTAACTCAAATTCTGGGGGGTTCCCTGGAACATCATATTTTCAGATGGGGGTCCGCCGCGGTCAAATACGGATCATTCTGGGGGTCCGTGACGTGAAAAAGGTTGGGCACCACCAGCATTTGTAGAATCAGTCCCCCCCCCCCCCCCCCCCCCATCCTCACCTGCGAGTCGATGACGAAGATAAGCGCGCCGGTGCCCCGGAAGATCATCTCGTAGTCAAAGGTGGGGTCGAAGAAGTCGATCTGTCCGGGGAAGTCCCAGATCTGGAAGCTGACGAAGGAGCTGTTGGACACGTCCTCGCGGCAGATCTTGTTGGTGCTCTCCAGGAAGAGCGTCTCGTTGGGAGACATCTTGTGGAACACCACCTTCTGGATGGAGGACTTCCCGCTGCGCCTCAGGCCCATCAGCAGGATGCGAGGCTTCACCTCGCCGCTGAGGGGGTCTCCTCCCCCCCCGTAGCCCTGGGCTAGCACACCGAACAGAGAGAGAGAGAGAGAGAGTCAGTCAGGGGGTCTCCTCCCCCCCCGTAGCCCCCAGGGCTAGCACACAGAACAGAGAGAGAGAGAGAGAGTCAGTCAGGGGGTCTCCTCCCAGTGGCGTGCACAGACATTTAGAAGGGCAGGTGCTCAAGTGAAAAAAAGGGCACCTTTTTGCAGCGCATTTTGGGGCGGAAACCCATTTTGGTGCTTTAGCTATTGAAAAATAGCAGATCTACAAGCTCATAGCGCGCCACCGAGTGGCGCGCTACGAGCTTGTAGGTCTGCTATTTTATTTTAATCGAAGAACCACTGACATAGTAACATAGCTTTAGAATTGTGGGGGCCTAAATAATATAGTAGAAGCGTTTTTTTATCAAGATTCGATCAATGTCACCGCATGGTCCACACACTACAAATTAAGAAAAAAAATAAAACGTTTTTTTCTTTTTTTTTAAGAGGAAAATTGCCAAAAGGGCAGGGGGTGCTCTAGCACCCCCTAGAGTCTCCCTGTGCACGCCACTGTCTCCTCCCCCGTAGCCCTGGGCTAGCACACAGAACAGTCTTAACCCATTCTGACCTGAGATCAGATTCATACGAGGTTTCCACTGGACACACACTGGTCTGATTAACCCATTCTGACCTGAGATCAGATTCTAAAAATGTCAGTCGTTCTTCGATTTTTCAAAAAATAGCAGACCTACAAGCTCGTAGCGCGCCACTCGGTGGCGCGCTATGAGCTTGTAGATCTGCTATTTTTCAATAGCTAAAGCATAACATGATGCTAACACCAAAATGGGTTCCCGTTCAGAATGGGTTTAGTGTTAGTCTAGGCTTAGTCAACTAAATGTCATAAGATTTTAGTCGACTAAAATCTACAGTTGGTTTTAGTCGACTAAAATGTGTTTTGGCGGGCCATGATGCCGTCATAATGACTGGTTTTTACACTTGCTGAAAATAGCCGATCTACAATCTTGTAGATCTGCTATTTATTTTCAGCATGCAATTTTGGAAAATGACTTATACTGGATCTCTTGTCCACTAGTCCCTTACTAAAATTGTAGTCTAGTTTTTATTTGTTGACGAAATTGTCAGTAGGTATATTTAGTCTTAGCTTTAGTCATCATAGCTTAGTTTTAATTTAGTTACCAATAGATTTTGTCAGTAAGAAAAAGGTAGTCGAACATTTTCCGTCTTAGTTTTAGTCGACGAAAACAACACTCTCTGGACTGTGTGTGTGTGCGTGTGCGTGTGCGTGTGCGTGTGCGTGTGCGTGCGTGTGCGTGTGTGTGTGTGTGTGTGTGTGTGACATGATGGCACATCTGCAGTCCCTGCAGTGACACCTGCTGGCGGACACGTGCTACTGCAGGCTGAAGCTCATACCTAGAAAATCTGGCAGTGGAGCAACAGCACACAGTTTGCTGTGACACACACACTCACACACACACCGACAGTCTGACACACACACACACACACACACACACACACACACACACACACGCACGCACGCACACACAGTAGAACCGGTAGAAATCCTGTGTGTGGAGTCGGAGTCGACACACAAGTTAATGTCTCACTGTACTGCTGCGGGCTATTATTATAATGTCCTTATAGGGCAACAACACAACACAGGACTCCCCCCCCCCCCCCCCACAGCACTCCCCCCCCCCCCCCCCCAGCAGCAGAAACGTGCCCATGTGTTACAGTTACAGTTACAAAGTGTACACACACAGACATGCTAACGTAAACACAGCGCTATGAAAGGAAAGGAAGGAATGCAAAGCAACGCATTCCTCCATATCGGTGTGTTAGGACTGTGTCCATAATAGCAGCAGGACCGGACACAAGCACTATTATATTATGACCCCCCCCCCCCCCCCCCCCCCCCCAACACGCCCACCTCCGTCCACGCACACACACACACACACACACACACACACACACACACGCCAGCCCACCTCCGTCCTCACAGCCGCAACACTCCAGGTTTCCGCCGTCCGGAGCGAACGCGTCAAAGTCGTCGTCATCGTCGTCGTAGTAGTAGCAGCCGCCCGAGGAGCCCGACATGGCGGCGGCCGTGGTGGCCGCGGCGGCGGCGGCGTCCCCTGACTCCCCTCCATCCTCCTCCTCCTCTTCGTCCTCTTCGTCCTGGTCCAAGCTGAACTTATTGGTGGAAGAAGAAGAAGGTCCTCCTCCTCCTCCTTGGTTGCTGCTGCTAGTCATGGTGGCGGACTGACTGACTGACTGACTGCACTGAGGCTTTGGTTTGGTTTGTTTTCACAACAACCTCCACATAATGATCTGCTGCTGCCGCTGCTGCTGTCCAACTTTAACTGTCACCTGATATGTGGAAGCCATGCTGCTGGTGAACTCTCACCCGGCCCGGCTCCTCTTCCTCCTCACTAGCGCACGCACGCACGCGCACGCACACAGTCACACACGCAAGCACGCACGCGGCAGTGGTGTGAAGTCATTAACCCTCTAAGACCCGCATTAATTTCTACTTGCAAAAAATAGATTTCAACCTTACTACTACTTTGTACTACAAGGACTAAGACTAAAAAATATGTTAAAGGTATATTCAGTCAAAAAACCTTAGGTTTCGTTTTTGGCTGTGGGACCCAGCCTTTCGTCCAATCAGGATAGAGAGTCAAAAACGAAACCTAAGGTTTTTTGACCCCCAGGGGTTAACTGGGGACAGGGAGGAACTCCTTATATGGCCAGCACACTCTATAGTAGGGAGGATTATCACAACAAAACAAAAAAATAAGTGATATTTGAATTAAGTGAAATCACTGAATATACCTTTAAAAAAAATAAAAAAATAAAGTTTGATGAAAAATGTATAATAATTATATAATAATTATATAATAATATAATACATTAATAATTTACATTTGGGGGATATCTTTCACAATAATGAATAAAACATGTTATAGACATTCTAATGATCACAGAAAAACATATATTACAATTATTTTACCTACTTTTATTAGGGTTAAAGGTCAAAAGTCTTAGGTTAAAAAATGTCCAAAATCGCACAGAGTCCAGACATTTTTAATTTGTGTGAATTTCAGCCTCTGTGGGGGGTATTTATATGCAAATATCATGACCAATGGCATTGAAATGGCATTGCAATGAACATCACTGATGACGTTTAGGTGAAAAAAGAACAGAAAAAAATAATAATAATTTAGTAATTAAATAAAATAGAATTGTTGCTAAAAAGCAACGCTGGGTCTTAAGGAGGGTTAAAGGACCACTTCACCACTTTTCAACCTATCTTCATATAATAGGTCCTCACTAATAATCATGAAAAAATTGCACGATTTTTTTCTACAGTCTGTGTCTCATATAGGAGGGCTGTGGGCAGTTTAGAAACCGTCCTCCAGTGACATCATCATTAGGCAGATTTATTTTTTTAAACAAGATTGTTTTACAAAAATGTTTAGATTTTCATTATCGTGAGAACAATGGCTTCCATTTTCGCATTGCAACTTTTCAGGACTAGAAAGCCTGCAGTTTCTATTAGCTTGGATTCCCCATCGATGATGTCACTGGAAGACGGTTTCTAAACTGCCCACAGCCCTCCTATGAGACACAGACCAAGTAGAAAGAAATTGCACCATTTATTCATGATTATTAGTGAGGACCCATTATATGAAGATAGGTTGAAAAGTGGTGAAGTGGTCCTTTAAGTACATTTACCATTTACTCAATGGTGGGGTTTTTTCCTACTCCACTTTAATGTCGCAGACAAAAAATGTTGTACTTTTTTTGTTTACTCCATTGGACAGCTTTTTTGACAATAATTATTGGTACACATTTTTGATAATTAATCAAATTATAAATCGGAAATCTAACTTGTAGCCAAAAGTACTATAAGTATAGGCTAGATTATACAATTGTTTAGCCTACTTATTTCCCTATGTATTATTTTGAATTTATATTTTATTGTATTGTATATTGTATGAGAGGCAATTTACTTTCTCTTTGCTTATTTTTTTTGCCTAACAGTAAGTATAGCCTTGAGGCCCTTAGGGCAGGAGCCTATCTATATCGCAGGGATTTACACCTTGATGCTGAGTGTCAAGCAGGGAGGCACTGCATGGGTCCCATTTTTAGGGCTAGAGTCTTTGGTATGACCCGGCCGGGGATGGAACCCCGACCTCCTAGTCTCAGGGCGGACACTCTAACCACAAGGCCACTGAGCTATAGCCTAACAGTGGCAACATAATATTGCTGCTATACTTTTACTCAAGTAGTAGTAACTCGAGTAGTTTTTCAACCACTGGCACATAGCTGTCACTGTGACTCTGCCCACTGCTGGACAACAGTCTGCTCTATTCTGTGGTCTGTCCAGGTTCTGGATGGGAAGCATTGGTTCAGTCCAACCCACTGGGAAGCATTGGTTCAGTCCAACCCACTGGGAAGCATTGGTTCAGTCCAACCCACTGGGAAGCATTGGTTCAGTCCAACCCACTGGGAAGCATTGGTTCAGTCCAACCCACTGGGAAGCATTGGTTCAGTCCAACCCACTGGGAAGCATTGGTTCAGTCCAACCCACTGGGAAGCATTGGTTCAGTCCAACCCACTGGGAATCATTGGTTCAGTCCAACCCACTGGGAAGCATTGGTTCAGTCCAACCCACTGGGAAGCATTGGTTCAGTCCAACCCACTGGGAAGCATTGGTTCAGTCCAACCCACTGGGAAGCATTGGTTCAGTCCAACCCACTGGGAAGCATTGGTTCAGTCCAACCCACTGGGAAGCATTGGTTCAGTCCAACCCACTGGGAAGCATTGGTTCAGTCCAACCCACTGGGAAGCGTTGGTTCAGTCCAACCCACTGGGAAGCATTGGTTCAGTCCAACCCACTGGGAAGTGTTGGTTCAGTCCAACCCACTGGGAAGCATTGGTTCAGTCCAACCCACTGGGAAGCATTGGTTCAGTCCAACCCACTGGGAAGTGTTGGTTCAGTCCAACCCACTGGGAAGTGTTGGTTCAGTCCAACCCACTGGGAAGCATTGGTTCAGTCCAACCCACTGGGAAGCATTGGTTCAGTCCAACCCACTGGGAAGCATTGGTTCAGTCCAACCCACTGGGAAGCATTGGTTCAGTCCAACCCACTGGGAAGCGTTGGTTCAGTCCAACCCACTGGGAAGCATTGGTTCAGTCCAACCCACTGGGAAGCATTGGTTCAGTCCAACCCACTGGGAAGCATTGGTTCAGTCCAACCCACTGGGAAGCGTTGGTTCAGTCCAACCCACTGGGAAGCATTGGTTCAGTCCAACCCACTGGGAAGCATTGGTTCAGTCCAACCCACTGGGAAGCATTGGTTCAGTCCAACCCACTGGGAAGCATTGTTTCAGTCCAACCCACTGGGAAGCATTGGTTCAGTCCAACCCACTGGGAAGCATTGTTTCAGTCCAACCCACTGGGAAGCATTGGTTCAGTCCAACCCACTGGGAAGCATTGGTTCAGTCCAACCCACTGGGAAGCATTGGTTCAGTCCAACCCACTGGGAAGCATTGGTTCAGTCCAACCCACTGGGAAGCATTGGTTCAGTCCAACCCACTGGGAAGCATTGGTTCAGTCCAACCCACTGGGAAGCATTGGTTCAGTCCAACCCACTGGGAAGCATTGGTACAGTCCAACCCACGTCCACAATCACATGGCAGTCCAGTGTGTGGGACTATAGTTACAAAACGTCCTTTGTGATGGGAATACTGAAATCATCATGTTCTCTCTCACTCAAACCATGCAGGAAAGGAACTATAAGTGCATTTACTCAAGTACTGTACTTAAGTACAATTTTGAGGTACTTTTAGGACTTCTCTGGAGAATGTCCAATTGTCAATACTGTTGTAAACTCTAAGTACTGGACCCTCGTCTGGTTTTACAGACAGGTAGTGTGTGTGCCGGCTGGGTGGTGTGTGGTTCTGACAGACAGGTAGTGTGTGGTTCTGGGTGGTGTGTGGTTCTGACAGACTGGTAGTGTGTGGTTCTGGGTGGTGTGTGGTTCTGACAGACAGGTAGTGTGTGGTTCTGGGTGGTGTGTGGTTCTGACAGACTGGTAGTGTGTGGTTCTGGGTGGTGTGTGGTTCTGACAGACAGGTAGTGTGTGGTTCTGGGTGGTGTGTGGTTCTGACAGACAGGTAGTGTGTTGTTCTGGGTGGTGTGTGGTTCTGACAGACTGGTAGTGTGTGGTTCTGGGTGGTGTGTGGTTCTGACAGACAGGTAGTGTGTTGTTCTGGGTGGTGTGTGGTTCTGACAGACTGGTAGTGTGTGGTTCTGGGTGGTGTGTGGTTCTGACAGACAGGTAGTGTGTGGTTCTGGGTGGTGTGTGATTCTGGGTGGTGTGTGGTTCTGACAGACAGGTAGTGTGTGGTTCTGGGTAGTGTGTGGTTCTGGGTGGTGTGTGATAATCCAGTTGAAGTATTCCTTCGGTACGGCGACAGCGACGGTGGGCCCGGGAGAACAAATAACGCAACATGAGACAGTATCACGCTAAAGGTTCACACAGTCTATTACACACACAGGAACATGTATAGAGTCTATTACACACACAGGAACATGTATAGAGTCTATTACACACACAGGAACATGTATAGAGTATTACACACACAGGAACATGTATAGAGTCTATTACACACACAGGAACATGTATAGAGTCTATTACACACACAGGAACATGTATAGAGTCTATTACACACACAGGAACATGTATAGAGTCTATTACACACACAGGAACATGTATAGAGTCTATTACACACACAGGAACATGTATAGAGTCTATTACACACACAGGAACATGTATAAAGTCTATTACACACACAGGAACATGTATAGAGTCTATTACACACAGGAACATGTATAGAGTCTATTACACACACAGGAACATGTATAGAGTCTATTACACACACAGGAACATGTATAGAGTTTATTACACACACAGGAACATGTATAGAGTCTATTACACACACAGGAACATGTATAGAGTTTATTACACACAGGAACATGTATAGAGTCTATTACACACACAGGAACATGTATAGAGTTTATTACACACACAGGAACATGTATAGAGTCTATTACACACACAGGAACATGTATAGAGTCTATTACACACACAGGAACATGTATAGAGTCTATTACACACACAGGAACATGTATAGAGTTTATTACACACACAGGAACATGTATAGAGTCTATTACACACACAGGAACATGTATAGAGTCTATTACACACACAGGAACATGTATAGAGTCTATTACACACACAGGAACATGTATAGAGTCTATTACACACACAGGAACATGTATAGAGTATTACACACACAGGAACATGTATAGAGTCTATTACACACACAGGAACATGTATAGAGTCTATTACACACACAGGAACATGTATAGAGTCTATTACACACACAGGAACATGTATAGAGTTTATTACACACACAGGAACATGTATAGAGTCTATTACACACACAGGAACATGTATAGAGTCTATTACACACACAGGAACATGTATAGAGTCTATTACACACACAGGAACATGTATAGAGTCTATTACACACACAGGAACATGTATAGAGTATTACACACACAGGAACATGTATAGAGTCTATTACACACACAGGAACATGTATAGAGTCTATTACACACAGGAACATGTATAGAGTCTATTACACACACAGGAACATGTATAGAGTATTACACACACAGGAACATGTATAGAGTCTATTACACACAGGAACATGTATAGAGTCTATTACACACACAGGAACATGTATAGAGTCTATTACACACACAGGAACATGTATAGAGTATTACACACACAGGAACATGTATAAAGTCTATTACACACACAGGAACATGTATAGAGTCTATTACACACACAGGAACATGTATAGAGTCTATTACACACACAGGAACATGTATAGAGTATTACACACACAGGAACATGTATAGAGTCTATTACACACAGGAACATGTATAGAGTCTATTACACACACAGGAACATGTATAGAGTCTATTACACACACAGGAACATGTATAAAGTCTATTACACACAGGAACATGTATAGAGTCTATTACACACAGGAACATGTATAAAGTCTATTACACACAGGAACATGTATAGAGTCTATTACACACACAGGAACATGTATAGAGTCTATTACACACACAGGAACATGTATAGAGTCTATTACACACACAGGAACATGTATAGAGTCTATTACACACACAGGAACATGTATAGAGTCTATTACACACACAGGAACATGTATAGAGTCTATTACACACACAGGAACATGTATAGAGTATTACACACACAGGAACATGTATAGAGTCTATTACACACACAGGAACATGTATAGAGTCTATTACACACAGGAACATGTATAGCCCATATTGCATACCGTGTCACGATTGGCCGCCCACATTCTCTGGTGTAGGAAATGGGCGTACAATTGAGCCTCTCCAGACCGTAATCCGCCGGCAGGCAATTTATTTTTGCCAACGGCTGATTCGGTCTGGTTTATTAACCAGGCTACAAGTACACAGCCATGGGCGATCAAGATTATAACAAATACTTTTACTTCTAATCCATTCTGAACGGGCACCCATTTTGGTGTCAGCATCATGTTATGCTTTAGCTATAAAAAAAATAGCAGATCTACATAGGTCATAGATCTACGAGCTTGTAGGTCTGCTATTTTTGAAAAAACGAAGAACGACTGACATTTTTAAAAATCTGATCTCAGGTCAGAATGGGTTAATCAGACCAGTGTGTGTCCAGTGGAAACCTTGTATGAATCTGATCTCAGGTCAGAATGGGCTAATCCACTACATCTCAGGGGGCAAATATTGTACTTGTTACCGTACTATTTGAAAACCTCCTCCACGTCAAAGCCTATTGTGGCTCTATATTGCCCACTGAATCATGCTGGATTTGAGAAAGCAGTATAGGCTAGCATTGATTCAGCAAACTTCCATGACCATCACACTTCCATAATCATAGGTTATTTATTGATATATCGACGCAAAGGTGTCAGATCCATAGGTGCCTCTATCACATTCACCTGCATGCTATGTTCGACCACAAGATGGCAGTGTAAGTTATAGTTTTGAGCATAGACTGTAAAAACAAAAATAGGTTGTTGTGTGTGAGCTTCTGCCTAATGTGCTAATCTGGGCAATTAACTTTAAGTTAAGAGGTCCAGGGACCTCAGAACCACTGCCCTGCAGTAGGCCTATACATTCATTGATTGGATATTCTATTGATTTATAAAGTAAATAAATAAAAATCCAGCAGTAGGGCTCGTTTCCCTTATGGTCCATTAACCCATTCTGACCTGAGATCAGATTCATACGAGGTTTCCACTGGACAACACACTGGTCTGATTAACCCATTCTGACCTGAGATCAGATTCTAAAAATGTCAGTCGTTCTTCGATTTTTCAAAAATAGCAGACCTACAAGCTCATATCGCGCCACTCGGTGGCGCGATATGAGCTTGTAGATCTGCTATTTTTCAATAGCTAAAGCATAACATGATGCTGACACCAAAATGTGTCAGCATTTGTTCCCTTATGGTCCATTAACAACAGTGCAACGATACAAAAATAAAGTTTTAAGCAATCGAACTAACCATGCAGGCTACTTTAAATTCCTATTACTTGTCACATGAAAACTCTTTTTTTTCTAGGTTTTAAAGGAAAAAAATACCATGTGTTTTATATTAATATTTGCAGTATAGGCCTATATTCCGTAAATATATTCCCACTTGCAGTATCCCCACGGCCCACCGAGTGGGCCCCAGGAGTAAACAATGTGAGTGCAGAGAGGGCTCTCTGCTGGTACAGCCTGCCCACCAGTGTTTTTCCATCGACTAAAACAAAGACGAAAAGTTTCCGTTGACCATGGAAAATTTCCAAATTTCGAAATGATATTTAGAAATTTGGAAATTTTCCATGGTCAACGGAAATTTTTCGTTTCGAAATTGTCAACATATTATTATGTTGACAATTTCGTCAACAGATAAAAACCAGAGTAAAATATTAGGAAGGGACTAGTGGACAAGAAATCCAGTATAAGTCATTTTACACTTGGTTGCATGCTGAAAATAGCAGATCTACAAGATCACAACGCGTCGCAGCGCGACGCATTTTATTTTAGTATAAATAGTAAGTATAAAAATCAGCCATTAAGACACGGCATCAAGGCCCACCAAAACACATTTTAGTCGACAAAATCACCTGTAGATTTAGTCGACTAAAATCACATGACATTTTTTGTCGACTAGAACTATACTAACACTAATACATTCCAGGTGACTAAAATGTGACTAAAACTAAGTGAAAACTATTCAAGAGACTAATGACTAAAACTAAAATAGAAATGTGCTGGCAGAAAAACAACACTGCTGCATGACAATAATGAGACGCAGCTTTTTCAGTCATACGTGCTATAAATAGAGTTATTATAACCCATTCTGACCTGAGATCAGATTCTAAAAATGTCTTCTACATCCTGAGAGTTTTCATTCTGACCTGAGATCAGATTCTAAAAAAATGTCTTCTATACATCTTGACAGTTTTCTGAAAAAGCTATGTTTCTATGTCAGTCGTTCTTCGATTTTTCAAAAAATAGCAGACCTACAAGCTCGTAGCGCGCCACTCGGTGGCGCGCTATGAGCTTGTAGATCTGCTATTTTTTCCAATAGCTAAAGCATGACATAATGCTAACGCCAAAATGGGTTCCCGCCCAAAATGGGATAAGCCACGGGGTGAGCTGGACCAATCAAATGGCTAGGCCTGTACGCTCACACCACAATGGCACGTTTAGAGGCGTGTTTGTTTTTTTGGCATGGAACTTTCCAGACAAAGTGGCAAAACAGGTCCATCGGGCCGGCATTTGAATGAAAACGTAGCTCCTGCTAAGGGCGATCATTCATTGCACTCACCACCTGGAGTTGTGCCAATTGAGAATATGAAGGAGATATTCTTTGTCATTGAATGTTTTCTCGCGTCAACGGCTAAATGCGGTAAGGACAATGTCATAGCACTTACCCTAGCTACCCCCTTAGATAGCATTTCTGTAGACTTAGATATAGCATTTGATACAGACTTATATAGCATGTTATGTAGACAGCACTATAATTGCATTGTATGTAGTCATAGCATGTCATAGTACATAATGTATAGCATAGTATAGTATATATGTATAGTTTATATGTATAGTTTCATTATATAGATATTCCACTGTTACGTTCTTAGCTTACGCAATGTTTCATGATAAATGCTTATTATGTGATGTATTCCCATGCTTTTTTTGTTCTTGTTTAATGTAAGTCGCTCTGGATTAAGAGCGTCTGCTAAATGCCTAAATTGTAAATTGTCATTACTATATACTTTAAGGCTGTTGTCAACACCTGGAGTGGTTTGTTGCCATTTGTGGATTTCTGAAAGGAAAACAAAAGCTCCGTCCCCATTGAAAAGCACCCTCATATGGGCTGAATGGAAGTTCTGTGTGACCGACACACCCCGTTTATTTTGTTTAAACGTATATATATATAATATATATATATATATATATATATATATATATATATATACTATGTTTGTTTAACCTAATTGTTTTATATTGTGTCACTGTTCAACACTTTGTAACCTTGTTTCGAAAGATGCTCTATAAATAAAATGTACTTACTTACTTACTTACTTACTTACTTATTTACTTATTTACTAAACCTGCTCTCGTGAAAAGGCATTCGTTTCTGAACCGAGATGCTTGCTGTTGTGTTTTGATCAGTATAGTGGAAAGTAACTACTAAGTACTTTTACTTAAGTACTGTACTAAATCTCGGAGCCAATATCGGAGCCACTTTTACTTCACTACAATCATTTGAAAACTTTAGTTACTTTAGTTACTTTGGCGATTTTAATTTTGATTAGAAAACATACATTAACCACTTCAACACTATACATTTCGGGCCATTTGAAAACAGCCGATCTACGAGCTTGTAGATCGGCTATTGTCAATACATCCTAATACAACTCTAAACTCTAAAAGAATACTTTCACTTTTAGTACTTTAAGTACTGTACATTTTGATGCCGATACTTTTGTACTTTTACTCAAGTACATTTTCAATTCCGTACTTTTACTTGTAACGAAGTAGTTCTAAATTGCAGTAATGGTATACTTTTACTTAAGTAAAACAATTGAGTATTTTTTTTCCCCCACCCACTGGTTTTGATTGAGAACCATTTAAATTCACGAGTGACATTTATTTGACACATTGGGCTGTATTTTGCGTGTCTTAAGTACCAGGTCTTATTCCCTAACTTGAGTAAACTAAAGACCTGGAGGCGTGATCAATGCTATTTGGCTATTCTGAGTGGCCAAAGAGCATTGATCACGCCTCCAGGTCTGTAGTTTACTCAAGTTAGGGAATAAGACCTGGTACTTAAGACACGCAAAATACAGCCCTAAATATCCCACTTTCAGATTCCCATTCTCTAGAGTTCCGTTCTTTTGGGCTCAAAGTGGCCGGAGGCCAGATAAGCGTGGGACAGCAGGTCTTATACGACGGAGTGGCAGCTTCGTATTGTTGTGAAGACAGAACGCGGTCTGACATATTCCAAGGCTGGAGGAGCTCGGATATCGTATCGGATATCGTAGCGTCCTACTATCAGATTCATCACCTGACCAACATGCCAGTGGGTGAGTTTGTCAAATTGTCATGTGTTTATTTTCACATTTTTTTTTTTTTTAATATATATATATCCCATTAGAGGAAAGTTAAGATGTCCCATATTACCATATTGTTTACCGGTATTCATCATTTACTACTATTAACTACTCTAACTGAAATAATTTACACTTGACCTTTGATTGAGTGCTGTGACTTATAGCAGTAGTTCCCAAAGTGGGGTCCGGGGACCCCTAGGGGTACTTGAGGGATTTCCAGGGGGGACCCAGCTAGATGATAGTTTGTAACTAAATGGACCCTTATGGGTCTGTAACTCAGAGTGTACAAATTGAACCAAATGGACCCTAACCCTCAATGCTAAAGTAACTCTCAGAGTTAAATTAGCATTGATTTTACAATATAAATTGGGGGTCCCAGAGATAGAAATGCTATTAAATTGGGGTCCGTAGACTAATGCTGGGGGTCTTTGAAATTAAACGGGTTGAGAATCACTGCTAGAGACATAAAAATCTTCTCTAATGGGGGGTCCCTGGCATATCTTTTCAAATGGGGGTCCACAGGCTGATTAGTGTCGATTTGGGGGTCCTTGACTTGAAAAAGTTGTGTCCGTCCCTCTATAACGTCTGGTTGTTCTGTACACAGATGTCCTCCAGAGACAGTGTGTCTGTGTGTCTGTCCCTCTATAACGTCTGGCTGTTCTGTACACAGATGTCCTCCAGAGACAGTGTGTCTGTGTGTCTGTCCCTCTATAACGTCTGGCTGTTCTGTACACAGATGTCCTCCAGAGACAGTGTGTCTGTGTGTCTGTCCCTCTATAACGTCTGGCTGTTCTGTACACAGATGTCCTCCAGAGACAGTGTGTCTGTGTGTCTGTCCCTCTATAACGTCTGGCTGTTCTGTACACAGATGTCCTCCAGAGACAGTGTGTCTGTGTGTCTGTCCCTCTATAACGTCTGGTTGTTCTGTACAGATGTCCTCCAGAGACAGTGTGTCTGTGTGTCCGTCCCACTATAACGTCTGGTTGTTCTGTACACAGATGTCCTCCAGAGACAGCGTGGCTGTGTGTCCGTCCCACTATAACGTCTGGTTGTTCTGTGTACAGATGTCCTCCAGAGACAGTGTGTCTGTGTGTCTGTCCCACTATAACGTCTGGTTGTTCTGTATACAGATGTCCTCCAGAGACAGCGTGGCTGTGTGTCTGTCCCACTATAACGTCTGGTTGTTCTGTGTACAGATGTCCTCCAGAGACAGCGTGTCTGTGTGTCTGTCCCACTATAACGTCTGGCTGTTCTGTACAGATGTCCTCCAGAGACAGCGTGGCTGTGTGTCCGTTCAACCAGTGTTGTTTTTAGTCGTTGTCTCTTGAATAGTTTTCACTTAGTTTTAGTCACATTTTAGTCACCTGGAATGTTCTAGTGTTTAGTCTAGTTTTAGTCGACTAAATGTCATACGATTTTAGTCGACTAAATCTACAGTTGATTTAGTCGACTAAAATGTGTTTTGACAGGCCTTGATGTCGTTGTAATGACATATTTTACACTTTTGTTGCATGCTGAAAATAGCAGATCTACAATCTCGCAACGCGTCGCAGCGCGGCGCGTTGTGAGATTGTATATCTGCTATTTTCAGCATGCAACCCAGCATAAAACTGGATCTCTTGTCCACTAGTCCCTTCCTAACATTTTAGTCTAGTTTTTATTTGTTGACGAAATTGTCAGTATATTTAGTCTTAGTTTTAGTCATCATAGATTCCTTTTTATTTAGTTTTTATTTAGTTTTAGTCAGTGAAAAAAGGTAGTCGACGAACATATTTCGTCTTAGTTTTAGTCGACGAAAACAACACTGCGTCCCACTAACGTCTGGTTGTTCTGTACACAGATGTCCTCCAGAGACAGTGTGTCTGTGTGTCCGTCCCACTATAACGTCTGGCTGTTCTGTCCAGATGTCCTCCAGAGACAGTGTGTCTGTGTGTCCGTCCCACTATAACGTCTGGTTGTTCTGTACAGATGTCCTCCAGAGACAGTGTGTCTGTGTGTCCGTCCCACTATAACGTCTGGTTGTTCTGTACAGATGTCCTCCAGAGACAGCGTGTCTGTGTGTCCGTCCCACTATAACGTCTGGTTGTTCTGTACAGATGTCCTCCAGAGACAGCGTGTCTGTGTGTCCGTCCCACTATAACGTCTGGTTGTTCTGTACACAGATGTCCTCCAGAGACAGTGTGTCTGTGTGTCCGTCCCACTATAACGTCTGGTTGTTCTGTATACAGATGTCCTCCAGAGACAGTGTGTCTGTGTGTCTGTCCCACTATAACGTCTGGTTGTTCTGTACACAGATGTCCTCCAGAGACAGCGTGTCTGTGTGTCCGTCCCACTATAACGTCTGGTTGTTCTGTGTACAGATGTCCTCCAGAGACAGTGTGTCTGTGTGTCTGTCCCACTATAACGTCTGGTTGTTCTGTACACAGATGTCCTCCAGAGACAGTGTGTCTGTGTGTCTGTCCCACTATAACGTCTGGCTGTTCTGTACAGATGTCCTCCAGAGACAGCGTGTCTGTGTGTCCGTCCCACTATAACGTCTGGTTGTTCTGTACAGATGTCCTCCAGAGACAGCGTGTCTGTGTGTCTGTCCCACTATAACGTCTGGTTGTTCTGTGTACAGACGTCCTCCAGCGACAGTGTGTCTGTGCCATAGAGTTATATATCTATAGAGAAGACACCCGAGTTCTCCTCCCATCCACTTGCATTGAGTTGCTCAAAAGCGCATGAGGCGGATTCACTCCTCCTTCCTGGTAGGAACAGAGTGCATTCTGGGACGGATTGCAATGGTGAGTGGCCCCAAACACATGAACGCGCTGCCGTTGAACGCGCACGAGCGTCGTCCGTCGTGAACGTGTACAATGTTAGTCAACGGACAGCGCGTTCATGTGTTTGGGGCCAGGCTGCAATACCTTCATTCGGCCACTATGTCCATTTCGCCTCAAGATTTCCTCTGGGTGCCGTCTCTATAAATATATATACTCTAAGGTCTGTGTCCGTCCCACTATAACGTCTGGCTGTTCTGTACAGATGTCCTCCAGAGACAGTGTGTCTGTGTGTCCGTCCCTCTATAACGTCTGGTTGTTCTGTACAGATGTCCTCCAGAGACAGCGTGGCTGTGTGTCCGTCCCACTATAACGTCTGGTTGTTCTGTGTACAGATGTCCTCCAGAGACAGTGTGTCTGTGTGTCTGTCCCACTATAACGTCTGGTTGTTCTGTACAGATGTCCTCCAGAGACAGTGTGTCTGTGTGTCCGTCCCACTATAACGTCTGGCTGTTCTGTGTACAGATGTCCTCCAGAGACAGTGTGGCTGTGTGTCTGTCCCACTATAACGTCTGGTTGTTCTGTACAGATGTCCTCCAGAGACAGCGTGGCTGTGTCCGTTCGACTGACGGAACCGTCTCCGCTTTCGAAAAATGGGCGGTGAGCGGCGTGGACTTCATAACCTTTGACCCTCACTCGCTCAGATGGACGTCCCGGTCTCGGTGGGCGGAGGCGGTCGAACGGAGCTGGAACGAAGAACAAACGAGGAATCGCGTATTTAGTTACTTTCTCAGGAGTCAGTGTCCCTCCATGTTGCAGCAAATTAAGTTGAAACCAACGGAGCGTATAGGTAAGAATGACAACAAGGATAGTTTATACACACACACACACACACACACGTTTTACTTAAAGGACCACTTCACCACTTTTCAACCTATCTTCATATAATGGGTCCTCACTAATAATCATGAAAAAATGGCGCAATTTTTTTTCTCTACTCGGTCTGTGTCTCATAGGAGGGCTGTGGACAGTTCAGAAACCGTCTTCCAGTGACATCATCGATGGGGAATCCAAGCTAATAAAAACAGCAGGCTTTCTAATCCTGAAAAGTTGCAATGCGAAAATGGAAGCCATCGTTCTCACGATAATGAAAATCTAAACATTTTTGTAAAAAAATCTTGTTTAAAAAATAATCTGCCTAATGATGTCACTGGAAGACGGTTTCTAAACTGCCCACAGCCCTCCTATGAGACACAGACTGAGTAGAATTTTTTTTTGCCATTTTTTCGTGATTATTAGTGAGGACCTATTATATGAAGATAGGTTGAAAAGTGGTGAAGTGGTCCTTTAAGTAAAACAAATAGTACCACAATGCAGAAATTCTCAAAATTAAAGTAGGCCTACAAAAGTTTTGGTATCAACATATACCAAAAAAGGTAGCCTATACTATACCTATTGTGCAGCATTTTCCATTTCACAAATGTGTCGCATGGTGAGCTTGTAGATCGGCTATTTTCAAATGGCAGAAACATATGGGGCTGGAGTGGTTAATGTGTGTTTTATAACAATAACAATTAAAAAATCGACAAAATAACTAGTATAGCCTAACTCAAGTTTTTATATAATTGTAGTTGAGTAAAAGTACAATATATTCCTTGGAGTGATATTGTATCATTGTGCCTGCACAATGCAACTGTAATGTTATGTGATGTCTCTGCCCCCTACCCCCCCTCCCTCTCTGTCATTACCCCCCACCCAAATTCTGCCTCCGCCCACCCCCCCCCCCCCACATCCTTTTCCTTTCCTTTCTGAAGATGCGAGTAGGCCGGGCGCAGCGCACGCTTGCGACCAGCAGCAATAACTTTGGTCTGACTCATTTATATGTGTTTCAAGCCTTATGACCTTCGGGCGGCGGTGGCTCAGGGGTAGATTGCCTGGATGGTAACCGTAAGGTTGCCAGTTCGAACCCGGGCTCCCCCAGAGTTACTGTCGAAGTGTCCTTGAGCAAGACACTGAACCCCTAATTGCTCCCGATGTGCTAGTTGGTGCCTTGCATGGTTTCCGCTGCCATCGGTGTATGAATGTGTGTGTGAATGGGTGAATGTAATGCACAATCTCTGTAAAGCGCCTTGGATAAAGGCGCTATATAAATGCACCATTTACCATAAACAACCTTGAACCTTGAACCTTGATATGTAGAGGAGCAGAAGGATTGCAAATTGTAAATACTGACGGGAGTAAAAAAATAAGTACCTCAAAATTGTACTTATGTACAGTACTTAGTAGTAAATGTACATGTTTTCACTCAGACAGTTGATTAAGCCATTTTGGGGCGGGAATCCCTTTTGGTGTTTTAAGCATTATGTTATACTGTGGCGCGAATCTTTGAATATATATTATTTCGGGAGCGAATGTTTTTAACTCAAACCTTTGCTTCTGGGGGGGGGGGGGTCCCTGGAACAACAACATATTTTCAGATGGGGGTCGGCGGCCAATTAACCCATTCTGAACGGGCACCCGTTTTGGTGTTGGCATCGTGTTATGCTTTAGCTATTGAAAAATAGCAGATCTACAAGCTCATATCGCGCCACCGAGTGGCGCGCTACGAGCTTGTAGGTCTGCTATTTTTGAAAAATCGAAGAAGGACTGACATTTTTAGAATCTGATCTCAGGTCAGAATGGGTTAATCAGACCAGTGTGTGTCCAGTGGAAACCTCGTATGAATCTGATCTCAGGTCAGAATGGGTTAAAAAAAAAATTGGGGGTCCTTGACACGAACATGTTTGAGAACCACTGACATATAGAAACATGAGGTTTTTCAGAAAACTGTCAGGATTTAGAAGGCATTCGTAGAATCGTTGCCAGGTTCGAAATGGGTTAATCTCTCGATTCCACGTTTGTCTCCCAGACGTGCGCATCTTCGCAAAGGCCATTCCCGGCACCGCAGCGAAGGTGTCCCTGAGGTGTCACGTGACAAGCCGTGACAGATCCCTGACGGTCTCTCTGAGCGGAGACGGGGGAGCTCCCACGGTGAACCGGGTCAGAGCCACTGGACCGCTGCCCACTGGAGACGACGGAGCTGTGATCTTCAGACTGACCGCAGAGGTCCTCAGCAGCCACGACAGCACGTATGTCTGTGCAGTGCAGACGAGGAATCACAACAACGTCTCTGTCCTGTGGGGTGAGAGAGCTTTATTTTACCCGCGATGAAATCGATGCCACGATGTTTAATCCATTCTGAACGGGAACCCATTTTGGTGTTTCATCATGTTATGCTTTAGCTATTGAAAAATAGCAGATCTACAAGCTCATAGCGCGCCACTCGCTACGAGCTTGTAGGTCTGCTATTTTTGAAAAATCGTTTTTAGAATCTGATCTCAGGTCAGAATGGGTTAATCAGACCAGTGTGTGTCCAGTGGAAACCTCGTATGAATCTGATCTCAGGTCAGAATGGGTTAGATGATTTAACTCATTTAGACCCGAGGACGATTCTACAAATGAACCCCCCCCCCCCCCCCCAAGAAGCAAAGATATGAGTTAAAAACGTTCGCTCCTCTGAAAGAATATATTCAAAGACTTGCACCACATTTTCACCATAGCAGAAGATCTGCTATCGAAGATCATGAGCTTGTAGATCTGCTATTTTTCAATAGCTAAATTATAAATAAAAAAAAATGCTTAAAACACCAAAAGGGGTTCGATCCGCCCCAAACTGTTTTTTTTTTTTACTGGATGAATACGTCGCTGATCATATTCTTTCCCGTTGCAGACGGCCTCACTCTGGATGGCAGACGAATCCCAATGGATGGCGGAGATAAAGGCCGTTCGTGGACCATTCTGATGATGCTCTTTGGTATCGGCGTCTCGGTGGTTATCGTGTGTGGATTTAAAAGGTGTTTCATCAAGATAGGTGAGATTTTTGTTT
Source organism: Protomyctophum parallelum (assembly GCF_964188405.1). Taxonomy (NCBI): domain Eukaryota; kingdom Metazoa; phylum Chordata; class Actinopteri; order Myctophiformes; family Myctophidae; genus Protomyctophum; species Protomyctophum parallelum. The sequence continues at coordinate 4,916,715 of NC_139718.1, read as the reverse complement.
TTGTTTTTTCTCTCCATTTTTGTTTCACCTTTAAAATAAACAACTATATACTAGTTATTTGCGAGGAAAAATAAGTTGCCCTTCTTTAATTTGAACAGTTCTTCTGCGTGACCCGCATTCCCCGCTATTTAATCCAGTATTCTACGCTGCCTAGATCGTCTTATTACCTTTGGAGCATACGCCAAAGTATTTGCAGCTTTGAACCACGAAAAATAGTCCGATGGTTTGTTGTTGATGAGAAAAACAGGCCGCAATTACAATGCGAAACGGCAACAGCCTCCACAGCATGTCGCAGTCCAAACAAACTATTATTTTAAAACACATTAAACAACAATTTAAAGCCCTCAAGGTGTTAAAGGTTTTATGACATTCATTTTCATTTATTTTTATTTTTTATTTTAGGTTTTATGACCTCAATTACACCCAAAAAACCTGAACTTTGAACATTCAGTGGATTTTCTGTAGTCTGAAGTTTTCTTTGGGGTTTGGAAGGGGTTTGAGCTACAATGAAAACAGGCAACACAGTGAAAACAGTGACATCTGCTGGCAAATCCCATTGACATATATGGGATTTGCAGTAAGTGATGTCACTTACTGCCGGCAAATCAGAGCACCTGTTTGAGCCAGAAAACCCCAGATCACAGAAAATCTACTGAATGTTAAAAGTTCATGTTTTTTGGGTGCAATTGAGATTAGAAAACCTAAAGAAAACAAGAACGATTCCAAAACCATTTTTTTTATGTCACAATCCCTTTAACAGTATGCTTTGACTAATATGCTTTATAGTCTGGTGTACTGTATGTGTTGTTTTGTCATGTCAATAAAAAACTAATATAACAAAAACCTTATGTTGTGACTTGTCGTAGTCACGGTGAGACATGGACATCCTCCACTGTTTGATAAGAACCTGCCACTGCCAGAGGAGCACCAACAGCTCCACAAGAGCTTCCACACTATGGAAATGAACATGGTAAGAAAATATGATCCATAGCACACTTTGGCCTGCAGATTGTATGTGTCTGACTCTGACTGTACTACTGTAGACTGTGGGCAACTTTCACTCCAGAGGGCCACTATAGTTCCACACTCACTCCAGAGGGCCACTATAGTTCCACACTCACTCCAGAGGGCCACGATAAGAACAAGACCTACAAGCTACGAGCTTGTAGGTCTGCTATTTTTGAAAAATCGTGAAAGTGTGGCGCAAATCTTTGGATATATCGTTGCTTCTGGGAGGGTCCCTGGAACATCATATTTTCAAATGCATATATTTTTGCATATATTTTTTGGGGTCCTTGACATGGAATAGTTTGAGAACGACTGCCATAGAAACATAGGGTTTTTCAGAAAACAGTTAGGATTTAGAAGACATTTGTAGAATCGTCTTCAGGTCTAAATGTTCTTCCTGCTTCCTTGCCCTAGGACACAGAGGAGACACAGGAGGGCGAGGAGGACGAGGAGGACGCCATGGAACTCTTCTCCAAACAGTTCTTTATACCCAGCACCCTAATCAAGGGAACTTGATTAGGGCCCATGGTTGGGAATCAACCCAAGACTATACGGGTGATGATCACGTTCCAGGTGGCCTTTAACACAACTTCTTAATCTGTAATGCCTTTAGGTTTTATAACCTAAGGGCATAAGATATAAGATAAGGCTTATCTTAAGGCATAAGATATATATAAGATATATAAGACTAATATCTCAAATCTGTCAGCGCTGCCTATACTGCCTTCAACATGATGTAATGTTGTTGTTAGTATGAATGCACACAGATGCGTGGCCCACCGGGAATATGCCTGCGGACCCGAAAGCAGTGGTGGAAAAAGTACTAGATTGTTTTACTTATAAGTAAAAGTACCAATACTGCAATTTAGAACTCGTTACAAGTAAAAGTACGGAATTGAAAATGTACTCCCAGTACTTCCCGCACGACTTGCCGCACCCATAGGCAGCAGTGGACGAACGGTTTGCGGAGCGGTCTTGATATCGGAAGGTCGCTATAGTTCGTATCCCCGGACCGGCACGTTAAAATTACCACCGCTGAAGTGCCCTTGGACAAGGCATTGAACCCCTACCATGAAATGTTCTATGAGCAGGGCCTGGCTGTAAACAAGTTCTTGAGCTTAGTCCAGTTACCCTGCAGGGTAAACATAGTACCTTTCCTTTCCTTAGTCCAGTTACCCTGGGTAAACATAGTACCTTTCCTTTCCTTAGTCCAGTTACCCTGGGTAAACATAGTACCTTTCCTTTCCTTAGTCCAGTTACCCTGGGTAAACATAGTACCTTTCCTTTCCTTAGTCCAGTTACCCTGGGTAAACATAGTACCTTTCCTTTCCTTAGTCCAGTTACCCTGGGTAAACATAGTACCTTTCCTTTCCTTAGTCCAGTTACCCTGGGTAAACATAGTACCTTTCCTTTCCTTAGTCCAGTTACCCTGGGTAAACATAGTACCTTTCCTTTCCTTAGTCCAGTTACCCTGGGTAAACATAGTACCTTTCCTTTCCTTAGTCCAGTTACCCTGGGTAAACATAGTACCTTTCCTTTCCTTAGTCCAGTTACCCTGGGTAAACATAGTACCTTTCCTTTCCTTAGTCCAGTTACCCTGGGTAAACATAGTACCTTTCCTTTCCTTAGTCCAGTTACCCTGGGTAAACATAGTTTCCTTTATTTTTAGCGTAGCCGTGCTACTCATACGCTGAGTTGGCGGTGCCCGCCCAGGGATCGAACCCGCAAACTTGTAGTCCAAAAGGCGAGAGCTCTACCGACGTACTGAGCTACCCCTAGATCGGTTATTTACACAATTATTGTGGCCAATATTGTTTTAGGTAATATTTGACAATTCGGCCAATGTTTGACCATTTCTTACAGTGCAGTCGTATTATTAGTTTATTTATTTTTTAGAGCTATTAAAAAGGTCTATAGCCTGACACTCGTTTCACGAATCACCAGTGGCTAGAGATTCAGGGTCTGGATCCAGGCAAAAAAAGAAAAGTTCAAAGTGTCACTTTAGAAATGTGTACTACATTCACTACTGTATATACAGTTATACTGTATATATTCACTTTACACTGTTTGTTTACTGTTGTTTGTTTGGGACCCGATCCCCAGTTTGGGAACCATTGCTCTTATGTACAGGCAAGAGAGTCAAGAATTAAACCAAGACAAATAACAATAAAACTTTATCCTTTTTAATAAATACATTATTAGAGTGTCAATCTAGACACCTGTTCTGGGTCTCTGAATTAATGACATTATGTGATGTGTAATGATTGATGATTGGATCCAGACCTATACGGCATGAATACATTACATTATTTAAGCCAATAAGTCCTTTGTTTTTTATTTAGACGCACAATGTTCTTAAAAACCCTCTAACACCCGCATTAATTTCTACTTGCAAAAAATAGATTTCAACCTTACTACTACTTTGTACTACTAGGACTAAGACTAAAAAAATAAAATAAATAAAGTTTGATGAAAAATGTATAATAATTATATAATAATATAATAAATTAATAATTTACATTTGGGGGATATCTTTCACAATGATGAATAAAACATGTTCTAGACATTCTAATGATCACAAAAAAACATATTTTACAATTATTGTACCTACTTTTATTAGGGTAAAAATTTTTCAAAATCGCACAGAGTCCAGACATTTTTAATTTGTGTGAATTTCAGCCTCTGTGGGGGGTATTTATATGCAAATATCATGACCAATGGCATTGCAATGAACATCACTGATGACGTTTAGGTGAAAAAAGGACAGAAAATAAAAATAAAATAGTAATTAATTAAAATAAAATTGTTGCTAAAAAGCAACGCTGGGTCTTAACCCATTCTGAACGGGCACCCATTTTGATGTCAGCATCATGTTATGCTTTAGCTATTGAAAAATAGCAGATCTACAAGCTCATAGCGCGCCACCGAGTGGCGCGCTACGAGCTTGTAGGTCTGCTATTTTTTGAAAAATCGAAGAACGACTGACATTTTTTAGAATCTGATCTCAGGTCAGAATGGGTTAATCAGACCAGTGTGTGTCCAGTGGAAACCTCGTATGAATCTGATCTCAGGTCAGAATGGGTGTAAAACACATCCAGTCAGCCCAATCTAAACACACTGTCACATTGTCATCAGTAGCCATATGCTGTTTCTGTGCAGGTTGACCAAACATGCTTTTTTTTTTTTTTATGTTTTTTCTTCTGTGACTTTGTAGAGCTCATTATTTAACTATATCGATAACGAACTATTGCTGTTGAATTTTTATTCTGTTTTTATTGACTACTAAAATGCACCACACTTTTTATATGAAAATCATGAGTTTTCATGGGCATGACGTAGCAAGAAAATAAATTTAGATGAAATGATTCTTGCATGAAATTGATTAAATGATTCTTGCATGAAATTGATTAACCCATTCTGACCGGGCACCCATTTTGGTGTCGGCATCATGTCGTGCTTTAGCTATTTAAAAATAGCAGATCTACAAGCTCATATCGCGCCACCGAGTGGCGCGATACGAGCTTGTAGGTCTGCTATTTTTGAAAAATCGAAGAGCGACTGACATTTCTAGAATCTGATCTCAGGTCAGAATGGGGTTAATCAGACCAGTGTGTGTCCGGCGGAAACCTCGTATGAATCTGATCTCAGGTCAGAATGGGTGAAATGATCCTTGCATGAAAAACCTTTGGGCCTAAGTACGTGTGACTATTACCTTGAACACGTGTTACTTGTTTTTGTTGAATAAAATTTAATTTAAAAAAAAATGTCCTTTTCTGGCACACCTACTTCAAGGACAACAGGTGCATAGGAGCGGGCAGCCAATTCTCCATATGCAACTTCCAATGGCAGCCCATTCAGAAAGGTTTATAAATAAAATGCTATCTAAGTTACATAAGTTGGGCCTTTGCATACGCCCGTAAGGTCGTCTGGGCTGGGGCAAAGTGCTACGGGCTATGATGGAGTCTGAAGAGGTGGGTTTTCAGACTACGGCGGAAGATTTGGGAGTGAGTCTGGAGAACCCTGGTGGTCCCCGGACCCCACTTTGAGAACCACTGTGTTATGTCAACAAAACCTTTACCGTTAAAGTGATTCGTTAAAATTGTCATTAAAGTGGTTAGAGCAAGCAGCCAATAAAGCTGATCAATCAGTCCATTGTTGCCGGCTACTATAAAATAGTACAAACTAAGAGGAGCCCTCTTGTCCACAAGATGGCAGTGCAAGTTAGTTTTAACTCTCTAACACCCGCATTAATTTCTACTTGCAAAAAATAGATTTCAACCTTACTACTACTTTGTACTACTAGGACTAAGACTAAAAAATATGTTAAAAAAAATAAAAAAATAAAGTTTGATGAAAAATGTATAATAATTATATAATAATATAATAAATTAATAATTTACATTTGGGGGATATCTTTCACAATAATGAATAAAACATGTTCTAGACATTCTAATGATCACAAAAAAACATATTTTACAATTATTGTACCTACTTTTATTAGGGTAAAGGTCAAAAGTGTTAGGTTAAAAAATGTTCAAAATCGCACAGAGTCCAGACATTTTTAATTTGTGTGAATTTCAGCCTCTGTGGGGGGTATTTATATGCAAATATCATGACCAATGGCATTGAAATGGCATTGCAATGAACATCACTGATGACGTTTAGGTGAAAAAAGAACAGAAAAAAATAATAATTTAGTAATTAATTAAAATAAAATTGTTGCTAAAAAGCAACGCTGGGTCTTAGAGGGTTAAAAGTGCAAGGCCGCTTTTGTAGAGGTTTGCGTTGTGTAGTTAGTACTTTACCTTATTGCCATGATGTAACTCCAAATGTGGATGTGAAGTTGGCCGACCGGCCAAGGCTCCAAAAAGACAGACGAGTCCAAGAATGCCCTTTTAGGGGTTTTTTATTCACCTTTCCAGTCCCGTGCAGATTATGGTACAGTGCGGCCTCGGCAAAGACAATGACGAAAAACAAGATTTGGCCAAAATAACAGATGTACAAACAAACACACTTGAAGACAACACTACTGAACAACACCTAAAACAAGGAGAAGCTGTAACAGGCCATACCCTTACTTTCCAAAGGGCCCTGGCAGCTCTCACTTAGGCTGTTACCTGTGTGTCAACCAAGGTCTAACTCCCAAACATCAGCTGCGGTCTCCCCTTTATAGGAGAGAGAGTGAGAGACATACCAAACCATATCACAGCAAATTGGCAATTCAATTAACTCACCATAAGCATACAAAAGGCCAATGAGTTAACACACCATTACTGAAGGTTTTAACCTGAACTTAAACATGAAATTCCGGACGTCCATTCATACACAACCTATAGTTTGGTTTTAAATAAGATTGCTCTCGAATAAAACACCCCTCCTCCTCTGCAGCACTTGGCACCTTCCAGGTCAACAGGAATGCCACTGCAGAGGGAGAGGTGACTCACAATCAATTCAACTTCACATCAATAAATACCTTTAAAACAATTAGTATCCTTCAGCCATGCATTTCAGTTACAGTATCAATAAATAGAACATACACTTTACAACTTGAACCGCCACTTCCAAGCCGGCTAATTGATGATAATTAATTGGAAGCAGGTGTAGTAAAGTTTATGAAATGTCCCCAATCATTGTCTGTGTATAGGGCACGGGCTGCCCCGTGACAGTGGACAAGAAATCAAAAATAATATGATTGCTCCAGTGAATATGGATCATTCTAAATATGCTCCTCATTGACTTACTTTGTACGGACGCTGAAACAGCTTATAATAAAAACAGTACAAGGTTTGGTGACGCACTATATATTGTCTGAATGAACTGTGCTTGTGTTTGTTTACGTACTAAAAGAGTGAGTTTGAGAGCTGTTGCAGCTTACAATGTAAGTCAATGAGGAGCATATTTTGAATTATCAAATTCTAATTACTGGAGAAATCATTTTAGATTTATTGTCCACATTTGGAGCTACATCATGTCAAGGCATGACACAACAATTTGATGAATTGAACAATGTGGACCCTGTTGTAAACAAGTGTAATGCTTAATTGGGTCGTCCACTCACAGTTAACAGTCTTTGTATTGAGTTTGTGCTTAAAATGTACTGTAAATTCTACAAACTGTTAATAAATATTTCAATCAATCAATCAAAACCCAAACGTACAGATTACGTACCATATGGTGGTTTTGTCAAGGCAGGTGAAAAGTGAGTTGCAGTAGTCCATGCGTGAGGAGGATTATAATAATAATCATAATCATCTCTAGTTCGAGGAAGGAGACAATTGAGCTGAGCTTAGCAATGTTCCTGAGGTGGAAGAAACAAGTGTGGGTTATTAACTTGTTTGATGTGAGTGTCTATAGAAGCATGGTCTGATCAAAGTTAACACCGAGGTTTCCATTAATTAAGGAGGAGGTTGGGTGGACGAGGATGGCACATTTGAAGCAAAGAATAGCGAAAATAGCCGATCTACAAGCTCAGTATAGCCCCGTGTTTGGTCTGTCGTGAAGCAGAGGTTAAGAGAGTTGGTTAAGAGATGGCAGCCAGGTGTATTTATGCTGTGGTGATTGCAGGTGGAGAGAGGCGGCAGGTGTAGTGGATACAGGTGATTGTGAAAGGGGAGTGCAGGCATTGAGTGAAGGCAGGAGGTGATTGAGAACAGGAAAATCTTTTTCACGTGAATTTGGCCCAGACCGGCCGACCACAACCAGCGCGCAGATAGCAGAAACTCTACCGCCCGCTCCGTCGAGGCACACACAAACAAACAAGCCCTAATAATACCACCACTTTTACAGAACAACATAAATTATACAAACCAACAGACAAACCAACAGCACATTGCATTATTGAAATTGAGCGCTTCCAAACTCTGACACTGATACAAAAGTATTCACCTGCACGGATGTTCTGAATCTTGACAGAAAGAAGCTCATAACATGTCTACGGTGGATTCGTATGAAACAAAAACCTTTGCCGATAGAAAGAGGATAATTCAAGCTTTCTGTACCGCTATACCATGTTGGTGAGTTTAACGTCGTTTAATACAATCTAATAGGACCTTTCTGTTTGGATGTATATGGGCTGTAAAGGCCAGAAAGTTGTTATTTTTTTGCCACTCAGTAGGTGTATAACTTCCAGGTACGATGATGTCACGCACATAGCCTCTTAAATTTCTCATCGTGACCTCACTGGTGACGACAGGAGCTAACACCCTCGTGCGACATAAAACGACCACGGCCCGGAAACTAAATAGATTCCTTGTTCAATGTCTTAACATCACGCATATAACCTTGTCGTTTTCTTCGTAGTTTTCTTGTCACCTCAGAACATGGCGTTGATCCTTAACATATTCTACGAGATATTCGGTCTGCGAAGAAAAGAAACCGTCGGCCAGCACGAGGCGGCGATCAAGAAGCTCCGGGAGACGGAGGAGATGCTGAAGGACAAGAAGGAGTCTCTGGAGAAGGACATCCTGGTCGCCGACGGCGACGTCCTCGCCGCCGTCAGCGACGCCAAGAGCGACGGCCACGCCCTGCAGGCGCTGAAGAGGAGGAAGCGCTACGAGAGGCAGGTGGAGCAGATCGAGGGCAAGATGCTGAACGTGGAGGCGCAGCGGGAGGCGCTGGAGAACGCCAACGTCTACACGCGGGTGCTCAAGAACATGGCGTTCGCCGCCGAGGCCATGCGGGCCGTGCACGAGAGCATGGACGTGGACAACGTGGACGAGCAGATCCAGGCCATCACGGAGCAGCAGGAGATGGCGCAGGACATCTCCGACCTCATCTCCAGGCCCATGGGCCCCGCCGGGGGGGAGCTGCACGACGACGACCTGCTGCTGGCCGAGCTGGGTCAGATGAGACGGCAGCAGGACAAGAAGCTGCTGGAGCTGGTCGTCGTCGTCGACGACGACGACGGGACGCTCCTCAGCGCGGCGGTGGCGGCGGATTCCGTCGTCTCTCCTCCACAGGAGGCCGGCGAGCGGACGCTGCGGCCGCCATCCATCGTGGCTTCCTCTTCCCCTCTCTGCCTACCGACCGCCGACTGCAGCACAACAACGTCCACACAACAACAGAAACAGCAGCGGCGTGCTACAGACGGCGTTTCAGATGAACCTGTGCTGAAAAGGCCTAGACTGAACTTGTGATAGGGGAAAAACACTCACGCACGCACACACACACGCACAAATTGAATGGACAGAGAATGGAAATGTAATGTCTAGCCCATTCTGTCCTGGGATCAGATTCATTCGAGGTTTCCACTGGACACACACTGGTCTGATTAACCCCATTCTGACCTGAGATCAGATTCTAAAAATGTCAGTCGCTCTTCGATTTTAAAAGAAATAGCAGACCTACAAGCTCGTAGCGCGCTATGAGCTTGTAGATCTGCTATTTTTCAATAGCTAAAGCATAACATGATGCTAACACCAAGATGGGTTCCCGTTCAGAATGGACTAGAATATAGATTAATTGCAGATTGGAATTCAGGTTAAAGCTATATATATACATTATGTAACTTTCTCGGGTCTAACCCCGGATTTGAACCTTGATCCTCTGCCGAAAGTGCTGAAATAAATGTACCAGTGAGCTAATAGAGGCTGCCTGCTTGCTCAGGGGAGAAATATAATTGAGACTTTCGGGTCAGAATTGGTGTCAAACCCGGAAACAGGGCCGCGTCAAATCCTGGACACAGGATTTAAACGTCTCAATACTAGTCAGTATCAGGGAGACCATATAACACTCAACACGATTATATATGTTATTATATTAAACTCTAAAAACTCTACCTTTAGATAGATTTTATTCACAAAAAAAAGACAGATTTAATGTTCAGACAAAAAAGATCACACCTGTGTGAAGTGAGGGGCATTCTTATCATCAAACATCATCGTCATCATCATTCTGGCCAATCACAATTTGCGTTCTCATTTTCCCTCTTCGCTTTTGTCTTCAATGTTTGTGTTTACACAAACTCGGAAAGCTGTGCATAGGGGGGGCTACCCCCCCCCCCCCCCCACCACCACCACCACCACCACCAATAATACAAATAAAAAAATCACACCTGTGTGAAGTGAGGGACGCTAATATATTAAAGTCTAACTCATGTTGATTCTAGGTGATGTGATGGTGATGTAAAACAAACATTAATTAACAATAAAGAGACAATGTGACGTAATATCTGATAATCAGTTCTCAAAGTGCCCAACTTTGACAACAAATATAAATGGTTCCGTATAAGGGTCCATTTGGTTCCATGTATGCACTCTCAAGCACTTCTAACTTCTTGCATAATTATCATAGGTAAGATGAGGGGGGCCAACGCATTTAGACCGCACGTCGAAATTCAAAAAAATGTCTTCTAAATCCTGACAGTTTTCTGAAATACCTCATGGGGCGGCGGTGGCTCAGGGGTAGAGTGCCTGGATGGTAACCGTAAGGTTGCCAGTTCGAACCCGGGCTCCCCCAGAGTTAGTGTCGAAGTGTCCTTGAGCAAGACACTGAACCCCTAATTGCTCCCGATGTGCTAGTTGGTGCCTTGCATGGTTTCCGCTGCCATCGGTGTATGAATGTGTGTGTGAATGGGTGAATGTAATGCACAATCTCTGTAAAGCGCCTTGGATAAAGGCGCTATATAAATGCACCATTTACCATTTACCATTTACCATGTTTCTATATCAGTGGTGCTCAATATTTCATGTATTTGGATGTCTTTTAGGATGTATTTGGTCGCCGACCCCCATCTGAAAATATGTTGTTCCAGGGACCCCCCCCCCCCCCCCCCCCCCCCAGAAGCAAAGATTGGAGTTAAAAACGTTCGCTCTGAAAGAATATATATTCAGAGATTTACCCCACATTTTCACGATTTTTCAAAAGATGGCAGACCTACAGTACAAGTTCGTAGCTTGTAGATCTGCTATTTTTCAATAGCTGAAGCATAACATAATGCTTAAAACACCAAATGGGGTTCCCGCCCAGAATGGGTTAACTGTTTGCTTTGATTTAGGCTACTGTACATGTCATTTGTATTTAGGCTATATAACCCATTCTGACCGGGCACCCATTTTGGTGTCGGCATCATGTTATGCTTTAGCTATTGAAAAATAGCAGATCTACAAGCTCATATCGCGCCACCGAGTGGCGCGATACGAGCTTGTAGGTCTGCTATTTTTGAAAAATCGAAGAGCGACTGACATTTTTAGAATCTGATCTCAGGTCAGAATGGGTTCATCAGACCAGTGTGTGTCCGGCGGAAACCTCGTATGAATCTGATCTCAGGTCAGAATGGGATAATATTATATAATATTGTGTGTACTGAACATGAAATAGACATTTTCACTATAGCCTACATTGTATGCTCTTATTCCGCACCTGTTATTTGTCAAAAGTTGTAAAAAGCCTTTCTCTCTCTCCCAGGTGAAAAATAAATATACTAAAAAGTACATTTATTATACATGTATTATTTTGCACTAAAGATATGCTAAAACACATTTTTAATACATTTTAATGTGATCAGTATTGTGTTGAGTTTGTGCTTAAAATGTACTGTAAATTCTACAAACTGTTAATAAATATTTCAATCAATCAATCAGATTCTAAAAATGTCTTCTACATCCTGACAGTTTTCCATTCTGACCTGAGATCAGATTCCAAAAATGTCGATTTTTCAAAAATAGCAGACCTACAAGCTCATAGCGCGCCACTCGGTGGCGCGCTATGAGCTTGTAGATCTGCTATTTTTCAATAGCTAAAGCATAAGATGATGCTGACACCAAAACGGGTTCCCGCACAAAATGGGTTAATGAAAAAATACAAGTTGATTACAAATAGACTTACAGGAAGGTACACTTTCTGATGTCATTAAAGTATATACTATCATTACATTTATAGTGCATTAACAGACTTGATATTAATCAAGTACTACATAGCAATTATGCTTAAAATATACTATCAATGTATTACAAACATACTTAGAGTATGTATTAAATTAATCTGAAGTATACCTTTAATAGTTTCAAGTGTCCTATCCTCAATGTAATGATAATGCATTTGAACTACAATGAATGAATGAATGAATGAATGAATGAATGAATGAATGAATGAATGAATGAATGAATGAATGAATGAATATTGTGAAGCCTGTACCACTAGGCTAAACAGCAGGGCAACTGGGTTGAACTGAACTGAGTTTGAGACGCGTGCAGTGATTAATTCAATGTCCAGAGAGTTGTGTTACGTTCGGATATGTCAATCCATTTATTTGATATCCACTTTCTTTCAGCAGCAGTATTCAAACGTAAATACATTTCTTGACCCATCCCACATGGGATTATCAGACACAGCAATTTAAAACAATAACAATAACAACAAAACAACAACAAAACTAAACTAAACTACAAGTCGTCAATGGTTGGAATATACATAATCTAGATATCAAAGAGCACAAATCCTGTATGGCAGCTCAATACAAATTGGAGTAAGTAAGTAAAGTAGCCTTGCCGAGCCATGAGGCCCATAGGGCAGGAGCCTATCTCCTGTTTCTGTAGCGTGAGGCAGCTTGATGTACAAGTACACCCCCTGGACATGACGCTAGTATGTCACAGGGACTTACTTACCCCCAATCCAACCCTTGATGCTGAGTGTCAAGCAGGGAGGCACTGGGGTCCCATTTTTACAGTCTTTGGTATATGACCCGGCCAGGGATCGAACCCCGACCTCCCAGTCTCTGGGCGGACACTCTAACCACTGATCCACTGGGCTGGTGTATACAATACAAATTGGAGACATGGGTTAAGTTACATTTCACTCCGAACACATCTCTCTCTGTGCACACAGGGGCACAACGAGATGCCAATTGTGGGCAGTAGTCCATGTGAGACAGAAGCTCCCTGTGTTGGCTTACGGTGTACTCAACATGGCAACCTGGACACTCCAGGAGGCTGTGATCACTGGGGAACAGGAACCTGTCAGAGCTGGATGGTGGTGGCGTTCTGGTTCTGGACATGACCCTCTGGACAGGGCAGGGACATGCAATCGCTGCTGCTGCTGCTGGAGAATGAGCAACACTTGTTTGGTTGTTCACCGGCCTCCTGTCCTGGAATGTGACCGCTGCTGCTCGTGGTGCCGGTTCATGCCTTACTGAGGAGTCTTTTTCGTGGCCCCACCCTGGGGCCCACTTTGCCCCCCCGCAGGCGCACTTGCGATGCGACTGAAGTTCAGTCACGTCGCTGTGTGTCGTCGTTGCAGCGGCCTCCTGGATCGCACGCTTTTTTGTGACGGGGGGCGAAGGCCCGGCGGGAGGCTGGTGCTGGAGCGGACGCTTCGTACAGACCGTCCTCGGCTTGGGTGTAGTGATGTCCTGGTGCTGGAGCGGACGCTTCGTACAGACCGTCCTCGGCTTGGGTGTAGTAGGGCCAGTGATGTCGTGCTGCTTTGCCACGGGACCCATTTCCTCAAACAGGTCGGTGAAACCCGGGCTGAGCGGTGCCGTGACGGCCTTGGCCTTGGCCCGAAAGGCATCGCGGTGATCGATGGGCTCCAGGTCCGCGCCGTGGGGCACGGCGCTCAGGTAGATGAAGTTGTTGTCACGCTCTGCGGCGGCGAGCGCCCTGTCGATCCTGCCGCCGAGGTCCTCGTCGTCGTAGCGAGGCTGCCGCCATGCCCCCGTCTTCACCAGCTCCGCCGCGCGCCGCAGACGAGCGACCACCTCTCCGTGGCGTCCCTCCCGCCCGGCCACGGCGCTCTGGTGCAGCTCGGCCCGGGCCCACATGACACGCCGCTTGGCCGCCAGCGCCGAGTGGAACTTCTTGGGGAGCTTCGTCGTCGTGTTGTTGTTGCTCTGGCATAGGGCGAAGGCGTCGTCGTATAACTCCGCCGCCAGAACGGCCATCTTGGCGACGCTGGAGTCGATGTAATGACCCGAGGTGGCTCTGAGGACGATGACCTCCTGTGCCTGGGCCACCATGATGGCACAGAGGGCGTCCAGCGTCCCGTGGGAGAGGTCCTTGTCCTTGATGTGAGCGTCCGTGGTGGTCTTGATGTGAGCGAACAATCCGCCGGCCAGCGCGAAGTGTTTCAGCGCGGTTTCAGCGCGGTCTTCACTCCCGCCGTCCACGCCTCGTCGCTGTGATCGTGAAGCGAGCTTACTCGCCAAGGCGGCCGCGTTGAAAAGGACAGCGCTCTTCTCGTAGGCCACGCTGGCCAGAGAGAGCTTGGCCGAGCGGCCGACCAGCGCCGCGGGGCCTCTGCGGAACGCACCGTACCAGGTGAACGTCGGGCACCACGTCACGTCGCCGTCAGAGAAGGAGAACTTGGGTTCAACGGCACACAGCTGGTCGTAGTATTTCAGGAGGACGTCCAGCGACGCCTTGTCCACGTTACCCGTGGCCACGAGGGCCTCCTCGCGGAGTCCGTTCAGCTGCTTCACGGAGCGTAGGTGGCGCTCTCGGGCTTCGCCGTCCGGAAACGCTGCCGAGACGGCGTGGGACAGCGGCTTGACCAAGTCCACCTTATTGGACGACCGTTTCACCGGGACCGAGATGAATGTAGCCATTTCAGCAAGCAAAAAAAAGAGTACGTATAAATATCTACTCTGCACTTAATTCTGTTCTGCTCTGTGAACTGAATGAAGCACAAGGGTGAATAAACGGTGTGCTCTACAAATTACAGCATTTAAAGACAACCACAACAGACACTGCAATGTTGATGATCAACAATGCAGAGTGACAACGTCATGGCTGTTGCTGCCATGGCAACGAGCGTCTGACCGGTGGAGCCATGACGTCGTTGTCAACTCGCAACATTCATTGCAGCGTCACAGTGTTGTGCCACGCGTCTTTTAATATTGTCAACAAACACACTCAGGTCCTGCCCGTTGCCTGGCAACCGACTACCAATTGCAGCGTTAGCGTCCCTCCACGCAATGGGAGTTATAGTTGCTAGTGCTAAACATCATCACACCAACCACCACCCCCCACACACAAACACACACACACACACACACAGCCAAAGAAAGCACTGCTCGAAACGAAGCGACGTACTGTTGTTGTTATTTTATTTATTTATTTAGTATTTGGAGCACATGGCTGTATTTGGGGCTAGATGATCAACTATAGTACCGTTAGCAGCATGCTAACGCTAGTAACAGGCTGCCGTTAGCAGCATGCTAACGCTAGTAACAGGCTGCCGTTAGCAGCATGCTAAGCTCTGCTCAAATAGCTTTATTTCGACCGACAACAACAGTGTGTGTGTGTGTGTGTGTGTGTGTGTGTGTGTGTGTGTGAGAGAGCAACCATGAGAATTTGCCGTGCCGTCAGTCAGACAGTTGACAACAACGCACACACTACCATTCACCCAGAGGAATCATAGGAATGATATTGCTTTTGCCCCGTGGATGGGACATTTAGATTTAAAGACCATCGGTTGACTGGAAGCATGGATAAAGCCATACATGGTTGTGTGCTACAGAAAGGGGACATGGGGCTACAGTACTATACACCAACGTTTGACGTTAGCTTCCAATGCATGCTAGGCTTGAATGAATTCCTGTTCTGTTCTTTAGCTACATAGAAATGTCTATTTGTATATCTAAATGTTTTGATGAATTGAACAATGTGGACCCTGTTGTAAACAAGTGTAATGCTTAATTGGGTCGTCCACTCACAGTTAACAGTCTTTGTATTGAGTTTGTGCCTGAAATGTACTGTAATTCTACAAACTGTTAATAAATATTTCAATCAATCAATCAAAGCTTGCTAGCTGGCATCTACATTAAATAATAATTATGTTGGTATACATATATCCTCTGAAGCAACAGATGTTTTCTAATGCTCAGATTGTTCTGGAATTGCTTCCCCAACACTGGAATTTAGGCACTCCCCAAAACGCTCTCATTCCACAGTTTTTATTGTTGATTGTTGATATTATTCATTTTAAGTATTCCCCCCAATAAAGTTGTTTTTATTTGTTTTCTCATGCCACCCATGTAAAATCCTTTTGAAAATAAATATCACTGTTCTCAGGTCGAATATTGATATGTGATTAAAATGTGATTAATTTAGATTAATTAATTACAAAGCCTCTGATTAATTCGATTAACATTTTTAACCAAGCCCTATTTTTCATCTGGGAGCATTTTGACTAAATCAGTGTATCTACAGAAGAAACATGAAGCCAAACAAATAATGTATTTATTGATTGATTGATTGATTGAAATATTTATTAACAGTTTGCAGAATGTACAGTACATTTCAAGCACAAACTCAATACAAAGACTTAACTGTGAGTGGACGACCCAATTAAGCATTACACTTGTTTACAACAGGGTCCACATTGTTCAATTCATCAAAACATTTAGAGACATACAAATATGTAGCTAAAGAACAGAACAGGAATTCATCATATAGGAAGCAAAAAGGGAAAAGATACATATACAGTGAGGGGAAATGGGGGGGTGGGGGGGATTCAGATTTTACAGTTTCGAATTGCAGCCATCCGTACTGCATGTATTCAATACATGCAGTAGGCTACATTATTTGTTTGGCTTTAATTGTATTTCTATTACAATAGGAATACAGTTATTAATTTCACAATTTGAGTGGTGCTTTTTTTGTACTTTTATTTTCCCGGGACGGTATACATTTACTTCGGGACGGTTCTAATTGTATTTTGGGACGGTTCCGGGACGTTGGTGAAAAAGGTTAGTCTGGCAGCCAAGATGAAACATTGATGAAAATAACAATAGAGGGTATGCGCTTAATTGACATCAACCACTGAGTGGCAAAAAAACTACTTTCTGGCCTCGACAGCCCATTCATCCACACAGAAAAGTCCTGTCTGATTGCATTAAACAATGTTAAACTCACCAACACTGCAGCTGAACGAAAAGCTTGAATTATCCTCTTTCTATCTGCAAAGTTTTTGTTTCATGAAAATCCACCATAGAAACATTATGAGCTACTTTCTGTCAAGAAATGCCCTGCAGTGTCAGAGTTTGAAAGTGCTTGTTTTCAATAACACAACATTTTGCTGCCTCCTAGCATTATGTGACATTTAGAAACATGCTGCTCAATGTTTTGCCACTCAGTCTAGATGAGGGGGGCGTGTCCTGATGGGGAAATCATGCATGTGCATACTCTATTATTCTACATTCACTAATTGTGTAGACAGACTTCATGTAAATGAAGTAATGCAGATGTTTAACAATAATGTACGGGTATGGCATTTGGTTTCATTTTAGCTAAAGATAAGGAGGGTCCATTTGGTTACCAACTCTCCATCATTTAGCTGGGGACCATCTGGAACCCCACTGGTAGATTTTGATATTTTCGTTTATTGGCTATTTTAAGTATTATTTGATGTGGTCTGATCGAGGCTGCAGTTGAACTGCACTCCACAGGAGTTTGCTTGTTCAACAAAATTATACTTGATTCAAAGTGATCATATACAGACAGTAGTTGATTAGTTTGTCATATTGCGCTTAACTTCAACTGTCTTCAAAATTACTTAGAACAACTTTAAATTGTTTTGTTATACAGGTAGGCCTATTATGTATTACATCATGGAACTATTTGCTGAGTAATGTTAGTCAAAACATTTCCTAGCCTCTATATTCTAAGTTCTTTAGTTTGTAAAACTATGCTTTCAAAGGTAACGGTAATGGGTCACACACACCCTGCCTTCATCAGTGTGTTGACACTGAAATGTCTGTCTTCCATTATGCAAAAATAAAAGAAATGCAGTCTTGGAGTGTGCAACCCATTACCGTTATTTTTCATATGATTTGAACGGGTCAGAGCGAGGTGGTTACAAGAAAGGTTTTCTAAAACTATGCTTTCACATGCAGTGGTTTCAGTGGGTAACAGGTACGGTCGCCCTAATTCCATCTCGCCCCAGCAGTTCTTGTATTCTTTATTTTGTTTTACTGAGAATAAGGTTGGAAATAAGTTCAGGGTTAGGCATAGTTTTACTGGGGTTAAGTTTAGGAATAGGGTTAGGTTTAGGCATAGTTTTACTGGGGTTAAGTTTAGGGTTAGGGTTAGGTTTAGGCATAGTTTTACTGTCTGTCTGTCTGTCTGTCTGTCTGTCTGTCTGTCTGTCTGTCT
The DNA here is from genome assembly GCF_964188405.1 of Protomyctophum parallelum. Taxonomy (NCBI): domain Eukaryota; kingdom Metazoa; phylum Chordata; class Actinopteri; order Myctophiformes; family Myctophidae; genus Protomyctophum; species Protomyctophum parallelum. Next base: position 4,898,617 of record NC_139718.1, on the reverse strand, counting down.
GTTATTCTGTGTGTGTGTGTGTGTGTGTGTGTGTGTGCGTGCATGTATATACGAGCGTTGATTTATTTAGCACAAACAAATAAATCATTAGTTGTTTCATCATCATCAAATCATCGTCAAATCATTAGTGAGTGCAATTACTTGTCCCCCGCAATGAATGCTTGGATTAAAAAAACAATAATAATACTTTCCCAGCATGCAGAGCAAAGCCATGACATTTCATCTGGGTGTGTTTTATCCTAATCCACACATAATGCGTTGGAGGCTTTCTGCCAGAGAGACTCATATAGGGATATGTGCCGTTCGTTACAGAACACTATGTCTGTAAACAATACCCCCTATTTAGCTTTTTATTCATTTTTTAATCTTGCATAATTTGATCGCAGTCAGACCGAACTGACTATATCAAGTCTTCAAGTCAAGCTTTTAGTCGTTTAACCCATTCTGACCTGAGATCAGATTCTAAAAATGTCTTCTACATCCTGACAGTTTTCATTCTGACCTGAGATCAGATTCTAAAAATGTCTTCCACATCCTGACAGTGTTCTGAAAAAGCTATGTTTCTATGTCAGTCGTTCTTCGATTTTTCAAAAATAGCAGACCTACAAGCTCGTAGCGCGCCACTCGGTGGCGCGCTACGAGCTTGTAGATCTGCTATTTTTCAATAGCTAAAGCATAACGTAGCACCAAAAGGGGTTCCGGACAAAATGGGTTAATAACATAATTTGTGGAGTTGTTTATATTTGTGGAGTATACTGATGGCAGGGTTGATGCTGTGGCTCTTGTTGACAGATGGGTGAATGAGTGTGTGCGTGCGTGCGTGTTTCCATGTATTTGCGTACACACATAGCTGCTGTGTTTATCTCATGCCTTGCTCTATTTCCCTCTATGTTCCGTCTCACGACCGTCCAGTCTCGTTTTGTCTCCTCTCTGTCACCACCGCCAGCCACCGGCATCCTCTCTATACTCGTCCTGACCGTCTAACGGTATACAGCCACCGGCATCCTCTCTATACTCGTCCTGACCGTCTAACGGTATACAGCCACCGGCATCCTCTCTATACTCGTCCTGACCGTCTAGCGGTATACAGCCCACCGGCATCGTCTCTCTATACTCGTCCTGACCGTCTAACGGTATACAGCCACCGGCATCCTCTCTCTACTCGTCCTGACCGTCTAACGGTATACAGCCACCGGCATCCTCTCTATACTCGTCCTGACCGTCTAACGGTATACAGCCCACCGGCATCGTCTCTCTCTACTCGTCCTGACCGTCTAATGGCTTCATGCTGGATAGCAGTGAGTAGCCATCAGATTGTTTTACTTAAAAAACGTTCATTGCGAAAGAATAATACTAGATTTGTGCCACATTTTTCAAATAAATAGCAGATCTACAAGCAAGTTCCCGTCCTGAATGGGACTCTCTTGAACCCCATATGATTGAGCAGAGTATAGAGGTCTCTATATTAGTGTATTTACGGTGTTCTGTTTATTGTGTGGAGAATACTTTAGCAGAAACAAGCTGCAGATCGACAAGCTCAAAGTATATGAATGTTTTTCATCGTTATTAAAACCTTTATACAATCCAGGAACCCCTTTTTGTAACATTAGCTGTTGCTGTATTGCAACTTTTCAGAAAACCTCCACAGCACTTATTAGGTCAGAATTAAGAAGGCGTATATCATAATATTTGCCGCTGTGATTTGGTCGAGTATCCAAAAAAGTATGAAAAAAATCACACCCGTGTGAATTGAGGGGCGCTGATATGTTAAAGTCTAACTCGTGTTGATTAGGTGACTAGAGGTTAGGTTAGATTGGGTGGCAAAACAAACATTAAATTCTCTCTATTGTTAAATGGCATTTGATGTTTGTGTTAGGGACAAGAGCTTGTAGATCGGCGTAATGTGTAAAAACTGTCATTACGACGGCATCAAGGCCAGCCAAAATATGTTTTTGTCGACTAAATCAACTGTACATTTTGTCGACTAAAACCTTATGACATTTAGTCAACTAAAACGTTGAGTCCGACGGGCCCCAGTCGCCCGTCGCCTATTTTCAGCATGCAACTCATTGTAAAATGACTTATACTGACTTATACTTGTCCACTATAGTCCCTTCCTAACATTATAGTCTAGTTTTTATTTGTCGACAAAAATTGTCAATACATTCAGTCTTAGTTTTAGTCATCATAGCTTAAAGGTATATTCAGTGATTTCACTTAATTCAAATATCACTATTTTTTTTGTTTTGTTGTGATAATCCTCCCTACTATAGAGTGTGCTGGCCATATAAGGAGTTCCTCCCTGTCCCCAGTTAACCCCTGGGGGTCAAAAAACCTTAGGTTTCGTTTTTGACTCTCTATCCTGATTGGACGAAAGGCTGGGTCCCACAGCCAAAAACGAAACCTACGGTTTTTTTGAGTGAAATCACTGAATATACCTTTAAGTTTTCATTTAGTCAACAGAAACAACACTGGTCGTTTGGTTGGCTGGTTGGTTGTAGTTGCTGAATAGAACCACAAAGCACCAGGTGCTAATTAAGCTTACTGACCTCTCTGTGAGTCGTTGGCACAGTTACTGTGAAGGTCCACAGGTGTGTGGACGAGGGGGAATCATTGTGTGGGCCAACTGCTATACTCTCCACCTCCACCTTCATCTATTCTATATAGGCTAATGTGTTTCTTTTGAAGTCACGATCGTTGTGTGTACATGTATAGAGGATCTGCAGTGGCGTGCACAGACATTTAGGGGGGCAGGTGCTCAGTGGCATGCACAGACATTTAGAGGGGCAGGTGCTCAAGTGAAAAAGAAAGGGCACCTTGTGCAGCGCGTGGAACTGGCCGGTTGCCTTAATAGTGTGAGATGTATAGATTTTGGGGCATGAATAATATATTAGAAGCTTTTTTTAATCAAGAATTGATCAATGTCACCATGGTCCACATACTGTAGTGTACACTGTACCAAAATCCATTTTTTAAGGGCACATTTCTGTCCAGAGGGCAAGGGCAGGTGGCGCTCTAGCACCCCCTAGTGTCTATCTGTGCACGCCACTGAGAATCCGCTTTGAAGTCATTTATTTACTATTTACAATGAAATTGTGCATTTCAGTCAGTCAGTCAGTCAGTGAGCCAGTCAGTCAGTGAGTCAGTCAGTCAGTGAGTCAGTCAGTCAGTGAGCCAGTCAGTCAGTGAGTCAGTCAGTCAGTCAGTCAGTCAGTCAGTCAGTCAGTCAGTCAGTCAGTCAGTCATTGAGTCAGTCAGTCAGTCAGTCAGTCATTGAGTCAGTCAGTCAGTCAGTCAGTGAGTCAGTCAGTCAGTCAGTCAGCCAGCCAGCCAGCCAGCCAGTCAGTCAGCCAGCCATTCAGCCAGCCAGTCAGCCAGTCAGTCAGTCAGTGAGTCAGTCAGTCAGTCAGTCAGTCAGTCAGTCAGTGAGTCAGTGAGTCAGTCAGTCAGTCAGTCAGTCAGCTAGTCAGTCAGTCAGTCAGTCAGTCAGTCAGTCAGTCAGTCAGTCAGTCAGTCAGTCAATCAGTCAGTCAGTCAGTCAGTGAATCAGTCAGTCAGTCAGTCAGTCAGTCAGTCAGTCAGTCAGTCAGTCAGTCAGTCAGTCAGTCACTCACTCACTCAAAATCCCCATACATGGGGAAAAGCCCCATATATGGTGCCCGCAGGTCTCGTGACATCACGTGACATCATCAGCAATGGAGATCCCATGATGTCATACTAAATAGGACTGCTGTCGCAATTAAACCCATATATGGAGATCCCTCATGATGTCATCAATATTGGCCAGCTCAACTCTACATCTGACCTCTCAAACCTCGAACCCTTAGATGTCACAACCTAGAGCTGGTCTGACATTCCATATGTTGATCCTTCCCCATCCATCCTTCCTCTTCGATGTCTCTCTTTTGACTATATATACACCTGTCCATTTAAACTCTAGGCGGGCCTGCCCCAAAGTTATTAATGCAGCCGCGCCCTGGCAGCCGGTGAAAACTAGAGTTCTCGAACAGGCCCGGAAATTAAGACACTGCTGCCCCCCCCCCCCCCCCCCCCGCTGCCACCCTTAGATCTCCATATATGGAGCTGACCTGTTCTGACGTTCCAAATGTACACGCTCCATATATGGCCATGAGTACAGAATTCATTCCATATTTTAATCTGACCCCCCGCCCCCCCCCCCCCCACCCACATGCCAAAGCGCCAGTGCTCGCCCAGCAGTCTGCCGTCACCCATGGCGGATGGATGGGTGCACGCGACCGTGGTCGCTTCTCGCCCTCAGGGCGTCTTACTGGTTTATAAAATGGTAGATGTGGAATATGGGAATCAATCATTCTATACAATATCTCAGGTTTGAACAAATGTAAACTGTTGTAGCCTATTCAGTAGGTCTGTCTGGCTTAATTCTGCAAGTCAGTTCGTCTCTAAGGCCTGCCTTTGTTATTCAAAGTCAGGGTGTCGTTGGCCTGTTTACATGCCTTTGGTTTTAGTTCAGATCCTGGGTCACAAGGATTTTACATGCTAGAATAATAATAATAATAAAACTTTATTTGTATAGCACCTTTCATGACATGAAATGCAGCTAAAAGTGCTTTACAGAACAATGGAGAATAAAAGAAAAGCAAGGCAACGACATTAAAAAACAAGCAGTAATGCAATACAGTGAGGACATGAATAACAAAAAAAAAAAAAAAAAAAAATCAATTAAAAGCAATGTTGTAGAAGTGGGTCTTGAGCTGAGCTTTAAAAATGTCTCCAGAGGCTGCCTGACGAAGGTACAGAGGGAGCTTGTTCCATGCCGACGGCCCGTAGAAGCAAAAAGCTGCTTCCCCGTATTTTTTAGTTGCCATGTTTTTAGGCAAAGCGAGCAGGCCAGCAGTGGAAGACCTTAGGGGGCGGTTTGGGACATATTTAGGCAGGCAGTCATGTAGGTAGGAAGGTGCGAGACCATTGAGAGCTTTATACACAAGTAAAATAATTTTAAAATCAATCCTAAAAACAACGACGAACAATGGATCAAAGTGATCTACAGTGATCTACCTTCCAGGGGAGTGGCCAAATGCCAGTCTGGCTCAATGTGTATCTAACTCTGTTTAACCCTCTAAGACCCAGTTTTATTTTAATTAATTACTAAATGATTATATATTTTTTCTGTTCTTTTTTCACCTAAACGTCATCAGTGATGTTCATTGCAATGCCATTTCAATGCCATTGGTTAATGATATTTGCATATAAATATAAATATGAAATTCACACAAATTAAAAATGTCTGGACTCTGTGCAATTTTGAACATTTTTTAACCTAAGCCTTTTGACCTTTACCCTAATAAAAGTAGGTACAATAATTGTAATAGTTTGTTTGTGATCATTAGAATGTCTAGAACATGTTTTATTCATTATTGTGAAAGATATCCCCCAAATGTCAATTATTAATTTATTATATTATTATATAATTATTATATAATTATTATAAATTTTTCATCAAACTTTTTTTTTTTTTTTTTTTTTTTTAGTCTTAGTCTTTAGTCTTAGTCCTAGTAGTACAAAGTAGTAGTAAGGTTGAAATCTATTTTTTGCAAGTAGAAATGAATGCGGGTCTTAGAGGGTTAAAGCAGTTCGATTTCAATGTAAACGTCAATGTAAACGACAGGCTCCTGTGTAAAATGGTAAATGGTGCATTTATATAGCGCCTTTATCCAAGGCGCTTTACAGAGATTGTGCATTACATTCACCCATTCACACACACATTCATACACCGATGGCAGCGGAAACCATGCAAGGCACCAACTAGCACATCGGGAGCAATTAGGGGTTCAGTGTCTTGCTCAAAGGACACTTCGACAGTAACTCTGGGGGAGCCCGGGTTCAAACCGGCAACCTTACGGTTACCATCCAGGCACTCTACCCCTGAGCCACCGCCGCCCCCTGTGTGAGCCTGTATGCTCTGCTGTGCTGTGTACTCTGAATGAAACAACATCATGGAACTTCATCTCGTCTGTCTGCCGTGCACATTTTCTCTCCTGTATGGTATTTTAATAATACTACATAGACATTACTCTATATTGTCTGCATCTCACGACCCATGTTTTTGGGTCCACATCCATGCGGCTGAGGAGGTATGAACCATTTTAAATTTAATACAAATCTTTATATCAGGTTTTGGGTTCTAGAAATAGATAATGCTCATCCTTTCCCTGATGCGACAGAGATATATATATATATATATATATATATATATATATATATATATATATATATATATATATATATATACGATTACTGAAGCTATAACAAAGCAGGCACGCATGCAGAAGATGATCCCAAGACTTAAGTGAATGTGTCCACACACACAACGCAGGGTCAAGAAGACAGAAGATGATCCCAAGACTTAACCCATTCTGACCTGAGATCAGATTCATACGAGGTTTCCACTGGACACACACTGGTCTGATTATAACCCATTCTGACCTGAGATCAGATTCTAAAAAATGTCAGTCGTTCTTCGATTTTTTTCAAAAAAATAGCAGACCTACAAGCTCGTAGCGCGCCACTCGGTGGCGCGCTATGAGCTTGTAGATCTGCTATTTTTCAATAGCTAAAGCATAGCATGACGCTGACACCAAAATGGGTTCCCGTTCAGAATGTGTTAATTGAATGTGTCCACACAACGCAGGGTCAAGAAGACATGCAGCGTTCATTATGAGGACCGGAGATTAGTGTCTGGCCCCATATACAGTATAGCTTGTACTGTACATACAGCCTATAATCTGTACGGCGACCACGGATCACATGGAAATCCTTTGTCATGTGGGTCAGGCGCTTAACAGGACAGGCGCAGGATAACCAACATAATATATTATTATTAGACAAATGGGATGACATGCGCTGAGGAGGCCTATATAGTGATCGGCCTTGTACTGTACTGTACTGATGAATTGCATTTTGTTATGAATAATTGCATTTTTATATCGCTTTTCTTGCAAGTGCTCAAAGCGCTTTACAATGGTTATCGTGGCCTTTCTCACTAAACAAATAAGGCCACTGTTTTGTCGGGGTGGTGTTGCAGTCTATTGTTGCTGTATAACTTGCGTCGCCTCTCCTCTTGCAGATCCAAATACTCACGGAGATCGGATTGTTTTGTCAGAACAAATCATATTTATTTCTCCGTCACATAACATAAACTTGTATTCAAATAAAACAATAAAGAGCCTGTGAGCGCGGTCAACAAACTGTGAGCTTCCCCGTCTATGCCACATTCTCTCCCAGCAGGGAGTCCATTCTATCTCCCAGCAGGGAGTCACCTATCTGTCACCAGGTGCCTAGCACCTAGATATCCTTTCTCAAAAGGGGAGGGGAAACCTCCATTCAGTCCATCAAATTCATAGCGTAATTATAATAATTTAAATGACCACAAAATAAATACATATCATAAAGCAGGCAATAATAATCAGAATAAATATAAATCATCATAAATAGAAAATGGCTCTAACAATGGTTCATTATACAACAGGTCGTTTCGAGGAAGCAATCTGATTGGTTGAAACAGCCTTCTAGCCGTGGTTCAAACCAGCACCACTACACACCTAATCAAAACAAAAAAAATCAGCTGCTCTGTTTTCCCAGAGCGCAGCAAACTCGGTGGCTACAAGCTCGTAGATCAGCTATTTTCAGCTTGTAGATCAGCTATTTTCAGCATGCAACCAAGTGTAAAATGACTTATACAGGATCTCTCGTCCACTATAGTCCCTTCCTGACATTATACTCTAGTTTTTATCTGTTGACGAAATTGTCAATACATTCATTCTTAGTTTTAGTCATCGTAGCTACAGTACGTTTTCATTTAGTTTCCATTTAGTTTTCGTCGGTGGAAAAAAAAAGTAGTCGACGAACATTTTCCGTCTTAGTTTTCGTCGACGAAAACAACACTGGCGCGATGGTGTCATGTCATATCGAGTAACACACCGTATGTCACGTATTACATGGGGACACTCTTTGGAACCATAAGAGTATCCTATAATACATATTTATTTTGCCATTTGCATTAATGTGCTTCAGCTGCCTCTGCTGCTGCTGCCCAGCTGGGACATCGTTTAGTGTCACATGACTGGATTAAATGTTGTTTACTACTGTTAATTCAGCCTCATGGTGCATGCACTCATGCTCATGTGGGCGCACGCACGCATGCACGCACGCACGCACGAAGGTCACCCATGCAGCGTTATTGCAGCTGTTCGACAGACAGACAGACAGACAGACAGACAGAGACACACGCACAAACGCACGCAATAGAGCGTCGCAGTCCCGCCCCCTATACCGGGGCCCAGGAAATGATTCCCTTGTTCATTTTCCTCATAGACATTTCAAACGAAGATGAGTGAGCAGGCTCTCGTCCGCCACCACGCCCCTCCACCAGCACCGGGCCACGCCCAGGGCGACCACGCCCCTCCACCAGCACCGGGCCCCGCCCCGGGCCCCGCCCAGGGCCCCGCCCAGGGGCACCAGACGGCCCTCCACAGAGCAGCCACGGTGGGCCACCAGACGGCCCTCCACAGAGCAGCCACGGTGGGCCACCATGACACCATGTCTGCCCTGGTCCAGGGAGGATGTGCCATGGACCTGCAGGACCGGGTGAGAGGCAGCGTCGTTGTTGTTGTTGTTGGTTTTGGCAGCAAAATTCTGTTTTTAGTTTTAGACATAATAGGCTAGTCTCTTGAATAGTTTTCATTTAGTTTCAGTCACATTTTACTATAGTCACCTGGAATGTTTTAGGTGTTATGGTCTAGTTTTATTCGACTAAATCTATACAGTTGATTTTGTCGGTTTTGTGTTTTGGCGGGCCATGATGCCGTCGTAATGACGTTTTACACTTTTTACACAACTAAAATAGATTTTAAACAATAATTTCAATTCAAATTAAATTAATATTGACCCAGTTCAACCACTTTCAACATATCCCTATTTTGGGGAATGAATGGTCAGTCACGGTCAAAGATTTACAAGAAAGACTCTAGTGTCGCGACATGTTGTGAGCTTACCGATTAGCCAATAATATCAATATTCTTGTGGGGTTTTGTGTGTGTGTGCGTGTGTGTGCATGCGTGCGTGTGCTGTGCATGCATGCGTGTGTGCGTGCATGCGTCTCCGCTAGGATGGTAACACAGCGCTCCATGAGGTGGCGTGGCATGGGTTCTGTCAGTGCGTGAAGCTGCTGGTGAAGGCCGGGGCTGACGTCCACATCAAGAACAAGGTAAGGAAAGGAAAGGAAAGGTACTATGTTTACCCAGGGTAACTGGACTAAGGAAAGGAAAGATACTATGTTTACCCAGGGTAACTGGACTAAGGTAAGGAAAGGTACTATGTTTACCCAGGGTAACTGGACTATAAGGAAAGGAAAGGTACTATGTTTACCCAGGGTAACTGGACTAAGGAAAGGAAAGGTACTATGTTTACCCAGGGTAACTGGACTAAGGAAAGGAAAGATACTATGTTTACCCAGGGTAACTGGACTAAGGAAAGGAAAGGTACCATGTTTACCCAGGGTAACTGGACTAAGGAAAGGAAAGGTACTATGTTTACCCAGGGTAACTGGACTAAGGAAAGGAAAGATACTATGTTTACCCAGGGTAACTGGACTAAGGAAAGGAAAGGTACTATGTTTACCCAGGGTAACTGGACTAAGGAAAGGAAAGATACTATGTTTACCCAGGGTAACTGGACTAAGGAAAGGAAAGGTACCATGTTTACCCAGGGTAACTGGACGAAGGAAAGGAAAGGTACTATGTTTACCCAGGGTAACTGGACTAAGGAAAGGAAAGGTACTATGTTTACCCTGCAGGGTAACTGGACTAAGGAAAGGAAAGGTACTATGTTTACCCAGGGTAACTGGACTAAGGAAAGGAAAGGTACTATGTTTACCCAGGGTAACTGGACTAAGGAAAGGAAAGGTACTACACACTAAACCCAAGCGTTTAGGTTATAAACAGTTTTAAACACATATTTGTAACACTTTTTAAACGTGTCACTGTCACGCCCCACCCCTCTGCCTTTGTATTTGAGCCAAGACTCATGGCTCCAAACCCTGAACTCTTATTATGACATGACCATTTTGTGTTTAGTTCATGTTCTGTAAGACCTTGAATGTTATGCCTTGAATGTTAAAGAAAGCGCTTGTCATGTGTGTTGCTTTGAACACTTGAACCTTGAACCTAAGTAGGCCTAGGTTTTGGACTTATTCTGTATTTGGCCTTGTGGTGTTTGGGTTTTGTTTTCTGTTACTCTGTTGTTGTTTTGGTTGTCTTGTTTTGTAGTATTGTTCTGTGCCTTCCTGCCTCCTCTTGTTTGTGTTTCCTGTTCTGTCTTACCTACCTGATTATTGTATCCTAGTCACCTGTGTCCTCTTTGTCCTGTTAGCCTATCCTGTGTTTGATTGTATTTTGAGTTCACCTGTGTCTAGTTAGTCCTTGTCTATTTGTATACCCCAGTTTGTTCAGTCCCTTGTCAGATCGTCATTTCATGTCAGAGTGTCTACCGTGTTTTGCCTGCCCCATTTTATGGGAAGTTTAAGTTATTGTTTAATAAACATCCTGAACTGTGAATCCTGCCTTTTGGTCGTACTGCTTTTGGGTCCTCTGAACTCACCCTGACAGTCACAGTGTTTAGATTATAAACAGAAGAACATGTTTAATCCCTGTAACACTTTTTAAACACATAAACGTGTTTAGTTTTTACAATCAAAGTCAGTCATATTATAGGTGTTTAGAATTTGAACACTAGGTGTTCTCGTGAGGTGTTTGAGTGAACTCGTGTTCTACTGTATTTTATGACCATTCATAAACACTTGGCATTTTATTATTACACACATGGTGTTTAGGTTTAAACGCGTCACATGTTCCAGGGATTTACAGTGTATGTTTACCCAGGGTAACTGGACTAAGGAAAGGAAAGGTACTATGTTTACCCAGGGTAACTGGACTAAGGAAAGGAAAGGTACTATGTTTACCCTGCAGGGTAACTGGACTAAGGAAAGGAAAGGTAATATGTTTACCCTGCAGGGTAACTGGACTAAGGAAAGGAAAGGTACTATGTTTACCCAGGGTAACTGGACTAAGGAAAGGAAAGGTACTATGTTTACCCAGGGTAACTGGACTAAGGAAAGGAAAGGTACTATGTTTACCCAGGGTAACTGGACTAAGGAAAGGAAAGGTACTATGTTTTGTTTACCCAGGGTAACTGGACTAAGGAAAGGAAAGGTACTATGTTTTGTTTACCCAGGGTAACTGGACTAAGGAAAGGAAAGGTACTATGTTTACCCAGGGTAACTGGACTAAGGAAAGGAAAGGTACTATGTTTACCCAGGGTAACTGGACTAAGGAAAGGAAAGGTACTATGTTTACCCAGGGTAACTGGACTAAGGAAAGGAAAGGTACTATGTTTACCCAGGGTAACTGGACTAAGGAAAGGAAAGGTACTATGTTTACCCAGGGTAACTGGACTAAGGAAAGGAAAGGTACTATGTTTTGTTTACCCAGGGTAACTGGACTAAGGAAAGGAAAGGTACTATGTTTACCCAGGGTAACTGGACTAAGGAAAGGAAAGGTACTATGTTTACCCAGGGTAACTGGACTAAGGTAAGGAAAGGTACTATGTTTACCCAGGGTAACTGGACTAAGGAAAGGAAAGGTACCATGTTTACCCAGGGTAACTGGACTAAGGAAAGGAAAGGTACTATGTTTACCCAGGTTAACTGGACTAAGGAAAGGAAAGGTACGTATGTTTACCCAGGGTAACTGGACTAAGGAAAGGAAAGGTACTATGTTTACCCAGGGTAACTGGACTAAGGAAAGGAAAGGTACTATGTTTACCCAGGGTAACTGGACTAAGGAAAGGAAAGGTACTATGTTTACCCAGGGTAACTGGACTAAGGAAAGGAAAGGTACTATGTTTACCCAGGGTAACTGGACTAAGGAAAGGAAAGGTACTATGTTTACCCAGGGTAACTGGACTAAGGAAAGGAAAGGTACCATGTTTACCCAGGGTAACTGGACTAAGGAAAGGAAAGGTACTATGTTTACCCAGGGTAACTGGACTAAGGGAAGGAAAGGTACTATGTTTACCCTGCAGGGTAACTGGACTAAGGAAAGGAAAGGTACTATGTTTACCCAGGGTAACTGGACTAAGGAAAGGAAAGGTACTATGTTTACCCAGGGTAACTGGACTAAGGAAAGGAAAGGTACTACACACTAAACCCAAGCGTTTAGGTTATAAACTGTTTTAAACACATATTTGTAACACTTTTTAAACGTGTCACAGTGTTTAGATTATAAACAGAAGAACATGTTTAATCCCTGTAACACTTTTTAAACACATAAACGTGTTTAGTTTTTACAATCAAAGTCAGTCATATTATAGGTGTTTAGAATTTGAACACTAGGTGTTCTCGTGAGGTTTTTGAGTGAACTCGTGTTCTACTGTATTTTATGACCATTCATAAACACTTGGCATTTTATTATTACACACATGGTGTTTAGGTTTAAACGCGTCACATGTTCCAGGGATTTACAGTGTATGTTTACCCAGGGTAACTGGACTAAGGAAAGGAAAGGTACTATGTTTACCCAGGGTAACTGGACTAAGGAAAGGAAAGGTACTATGTTTACCCAGGGTAACTGGACTAAGGAAAGGAAAGGTACTATGTTTACCCAGGGTAACTGGACTAAGGAAAGGAAAGGTACTATGTTTACCCAGGGTAACTGGACTAAGGAAAGGAAAGGTACTATGTTTACCCAGGGTAACTGGACTAAGCTCAAGAACTTGTTTACAGCCAGGCCCTGCTCATAGAACATTTCATGGTAGGGGTTCAATGTATTGTCCAAGGGCACTTCAGCTGTGGTAATTTTAACGTGCCGGTCCGGGGATACGAACTATAGCGACCTTCAAGATATCAAGAGCGCTCCGCAAACCGTTGGGCCACCGCTGCCCGCTGTCAAGTTAGGATGAGAAGACAGCCATGCAGCTAAACAATGATGTTGTGTCATGAAACCATGTGACTCTCATTGGAAATGCATTGAGGCGAACATGACACACAGAAGACACAGGACACACAAGTGTGTCTTGCGTGTGAGTGAGGCCTTAATTAACCCATTCTGACCTGAGATCAGATTCTAAAAAATGTCTTCTACATCCTGACAGTTTTCTGAAAAAGCTACGTTTCTATGTCAGTCGTTCTTCGATAAAAATCTACAAGCTATGAGCTTGTAGATCTGTAGATTGTCAATAGCTAAAGCATAACATAATGCATAACTCTCTCTCTCTCTCTCTCTCTCTCTCTCTCTCTCTCTCTCTCTCTCTCTCTCTCTCTCTCAGGCAGGAAACACGGCCTTACACCTGGCCTGCCAGAACTCTCACGCTCAGACGACTCGGGTCCTTCTCCTGGGAGGCTCCGGGCCCGACACCAAGAACCATGTGAGTGAGTCCATTGAAGGTGCAGCCATGCATCCCATAGCAAGGCAACAACATTAACCCATTTTGGGTGGGAACCCCTTTTGGTGTTATAGCATCATGTTATGCTTTAGCTATTGAAAAATAGCAGATCTACAAGCTCATAGCGCGCCACCGAGTGGCGCGCTATGAGCTTGTAGGTCTGCTATTTTTGACAAATCGAAGAACGACTGACAGAGAAACAAAGTTTTTTCAGAAAACTGTCAGGATGTAGAAGACATTTATAGAATCTGATCTCAGGTCAGAATGGAAAACTGTCAGGATGTAGAAGACATTTTTTTAATCTGATCTCAGGTCAGAATGAAAACTGTCAGGATGTAGAAGACATTTTTTTAATCTGATCTCAGGTCAGAATTAAAACTGTCAGGATGTAGAAGAAATTTTTTGAATCTGATCTCAGGTCAGAATGGAAAACTGTCAGGATGTAGAAGACATTTTTAGAATCTGATCTCAGATCAGAATGGGTTAAACGGTGTGTGACTAGCGGGGAACCCCCTCGGTCAAAGACAACTCGCATCGTGACAACTCATAACAACAAACAACAATGTTTTGGGGGGCCGAACAAATCATTATTAGAAAAATGAAAAACAACAAAAAAAAGTTGTTGTACCCTGCCCTTTTTTTCCCCTTCTAATTATGTGTTCGTCCCCCCAAAAAATGGGTTTGTTGTCATGGGTTGTCACGATCCGAGTTGGCTTTGACCGAGACTTACAGGGCTTTGGATAAATACTTTATGAAACAAACGTCTATGGGGGGAGAAAGAAAAAGTATTGGAAATAATTGTCTTCCGGGCTCTCGTCGGGGGGCAGGACTGCGACGCCCTATTCCGAAGTAAACCTGGACATTACATGTGTGGCAGGCAGTGTTGTTTTTGGCAGCAAATTTCTATTTTTAGTTTTAGTCATAGTCTCTTGAATAGTTTTCATTTCGTTTTTTTTTTGTCACATTTTAGTCAACTGGAATGTTTTAGTGTTAAGTCTAGTTTTAGTCGACTGCATCTACAGTTGATTTAGTCGACTAAAATGTATTTTGGTGATCCTTGATGTTGTCGTAATGACTGATGTTACACTTGCTGGGAATAGCAGATCTACAAGCTCTACAATGCGTTAGCATGCAACCAAGTATAAAATGGCATATACTGGATCTCTTGTCCACTACTAGTCCCTTCATAACATTTTAGTCTAGTTTTTGTTTGTTGATTAAATCGTCAGTATATTTAGTCTTAGTTTTAGTCATCATGGCTTAGCTTTCATGTAGTTTCCATGTAGTTTTCGTCAGTGGAAAAAGGTAGTCGACGGACATTTTCCACCTTAGTTTTAGTCGACGAAAACACTGGTCCATGTCTATAGTCTATGTTTGGGATGCAATCATTTTGTCTTATCTGCCCTTGAGTCTTATACGTGCCTGCCTTTGCCTTGGTAGCAAATAAGCTGCTTATATGAGCATCTGTTTTTGCTCTTTTTCTGCACATTTCTGTCCGACCACACATATTAAAGGGATTGTGACATTAAAAAAAAGGTTTTGGAATTGTTCTTGTTTTTTTTTAGGTTTTCTAATCTCAATTGCACCCAAAAAACATGAACTTTTAACATTCAGTAGATTTTCTGTGATCTGGGGTTTTCTGGCTCAAACAGGTGCTCTGATTTGCCGGCAGTAAGTGACATCATTTACTGCAAATCCCATATAATTATGTCAATGGGATTTGCCAGCAGATGTCACTGTTTTCACTGAGTTGCCTGTTTTCATTGTAGCTCAAAAGGCCCAAAAAAACCCAAATAAATCTTCAGACCACAGAAAATCCACTGAATGTTCAAAGTTCAGGTTTTTTGGGTGTAATTGAGGTCATAAAACCTAAAAGAAAAAAGAAAAAGAAAAATAAATGAAAATGAATGTCATAAAACCTTTAATGAGCATGTCACCCTGACATTTTAAATAGTCACCAAAATTATCCAAACGGAGTTTGAAAGAATAGATTGTGAGAATTTAGAATGTTTTTTACATGATAATGAAAAACAAACACATGTATTCCTACTGTAGGCTGTTTTTTTTTTTTACATGTAGGCTGATTATGTATACTTTTGATTGATACAGTTGAACTGACATGAGGTTTGGTCAGAGAAAGAAAGTCATTATCATCAGTATAACTGGAATGACATACCATATATAAATTAGGTACTTGAAAACAGGATTTGTGAGGATTGATGCTAGGATGAGTGATCTGAATGTTTACTAAATGGTCAGATCGAGTTACTGTGAATTCATCAGCTCATTATTCCTAATAATGTACAATATACAATAGCCATCCCCAAAATGTAGAAATGACTGGTTCTTAGTAACCGTAACGGTAACCGTATTTCTTATGATGAATGTTTGCATGTCTGATGCCTTTTATTGCACTGTGAGTGTGGGGGGGGGACTGCATTTATCCCATTCTGAACGGGCACCCATTTTGGTGTCAGCATCATGTCATGCTTTAGCTATTGAAAAATAGCAGATCTACAAGCTCATATCGCGCCACCGAGTGGCGCGATACGAGCTTGTAGGTCTGCTATTTTTGAAAAATCGAAGAGCGACTGACATTTCTAGAATCTGATCTCAGGTCAGAATGGGTTCATCAGACCAGTGTGTGTCCAGTGGAAACCTTCGTATGAATCTGATCTCAGGTCAGAATGGGTTAATTCCCTTTAGTGTATGTACACAATTAGAATAAAGTGTGTCTGAATGGGAATCATTTTGCTTCCAGGTGGGCGATACATGTTTGCACGTGGCTGCTCGCTACAACAACCTGACCATCGTGAAGATTCTCCTGGGAACGATGTGCTCTGTGACCAAGAAGAACCAGGTGTTGTATATCTATCTGCAGTCTAATGAAACCAGGTGTTGTTCCAGGGACCCCCACCAGAAGCAAAGATATGAGTTAACCCATTCTGACCTGAGATCAGATTCATACGAGGTTTCCACTGGACACACACACACTGGTCTGATTAACGTACCCATTCTGACCTGAGATCAGATTCTAAAAATGTCAGTCGTTCTTCGATTTTTCAAAAATAGCAGACCTACAAGCTCGTAGCGCGCCGCTCGTAGCGCGCCACTTGGTGGCGCGCTATGAGCTTGTAGATCTGCTATTTTTCAATAGCTAAAGCATAACATGATGCTAACACCACAATGGGTTCCCGTTCAGAATGGGTTAAACACGCTCTGAAAGAATATATATATATATTCAAAGATTTGCGCCACATTTTCACGATTGTTTTTTTCAATATAGCTAAAGTATAACACAATGCTTAAGACACCAAAAGGGGTTCCCGTTCGCAAATTATAATTGCGGATTATGTTATGTAGGGATTATTATTTTCATTTAAGCATTAACAAACGTATATGCATTAAGGCCTAACGTGCCATTGTGTATACAAAATGCCAAATATGCCAAGTATGCCAAATCCATATGGCCACCATTAAAAACATATACATTGTGTATGTGTATGTGTGTATGTATATACATATATATACCGTAAATAATATTTTTCTATATTTCATTATGCTTTAAGTAGCGTGTGATGTGTCAAACTAGGGAGGTTCGCTGTGGTGACCTCGAAGGTCGCCAGCTGTTAGAGCATGCCCATAAATGTGGCGCTTTTCGACGAAATTATGCAAAATCACCCTCATCTATCCCTATAGGGTCCACCAAAATCTCCCGGAGGGGGCGTTAACATAATGTGTCACGTGGTAGCGGCCTCCATGTTGGCAGGCATTTCTCGTTTGTTTACAGTCAGCTGCCATCCGTGTGCGTTCTAATTTTTAAACACCAGAGGGAGTTCAACGAGCTCGTTCCTGGCGACAACACAGTGAGCCAACACCAGGATGGAAAGAAAAAACGACGGCCTCAACATACCTTGCTTACAAGGACAAGCTTAACTTTGAGGAAAGGGAGCGTTACCTCAACAAAATCAAGGATATTGACGGTCTCGACCCCTATGAACACACTGACTGAACAGAGGATTCCATCTTCTACCACCACTAATGCGACTACATTTAATGCTTGTCCTTGTAAGGTATGTCGAGGCCGACGTTTTTTCTTTCCATCCTGGTGTTGGCTAACTGTGTTGTCGCCAGGAACGAGCTCGTTGAACTCCCTCTGGTGTTTAAAAATTAGAACGCACACGGATGGTCGCTGACTGTAAACAAACGAGAAATGCCTGCCAACATGGAGGCCGCTACCACGTGACACATTATGTTAACGCCCCCTCCGGGAGATTTTGGTGGACCCTATAAGCTCCAACACTGTAAACTCTGCCGATAGACCCAAATGCACTCTCTTATATTATGCCTTTCCCCCAGGCAGGGGACACGGCCCTCCATGTCGCTGCTGCCCTCAACCATAAGAAGACGGTTCAGCTCTTACTGGAGGCTGGGACTGACGGCAACGTCAAAAACTGTGTACGTACAGAGAAAAATATTAACGCATTCTGACCCGAGATCA
The DNA here is from genome assembly GCF_964188405.1 of Protomyctophum parallelum. Classification (NCBI taxonomy): domain Eukaryota; kingdom Metazoa; phylum Chordata; class Actinopteri; order Myctophiformes; family Myctophidae; genus Protomyctophum; species Protomyctophum parallelum. The sequence goes on along the minus strand of NC_139718.1, from coordinate 4,880,640 downwards.
GATTCATACGAGGTTTTCGACTGGACAACACACTGGTCTGATTAACCCATTCTGACCTGAGATCAGATTCTAAAAATCTCAGTCGATTTTTCAAAAAAATAGCAGACCTACAAGCTCGTAGCGCGCCACTCGGTGGCGCGCTATGAGCTTGTAGATCTGCTATTTTTCAATAGCTGGGTTCCCGTTCAGAATGGGTTAACATCTAGCTCCAGTCATTTGTCAAACTTTGCCTATATTAGGTGTTGTATTGTTGGCTATTGGGGGTTTTCCTTACGATATAATGGTGTATTTTCACAATTGATTAGTTCAACATACCTTCCATCCATCTATCCATCCATCTTCAACCGCTTATCCGTAGTCGGGTCACGGGGGGGCGACAGCTCCACCAGAGTGATCCAGACTTATCCCTCTCCAGATCAACATTAGTGACTTCCTCTTGGGGGGGATTCCGAGCGCGTTCCAAGGCCAGTGAGTCGATGTGTTTCCTCCAACTGCGCCTTGGTCTGCCCCGGGGTCTGCGTCAAGGACCTCCCTAGGGAGACATACCTTCCCCATCGGTTAAATTGACTAGTTCAATTAAATGCCTACACACCTATACATTCACATTACAAAGCAACACACGGTGGCACAGTTGGTAGTGCTGTCGCCTCACAGCTAGAAGGTCCTGGGTTCGATTCCCGCTGGGGACGCTGTGGGCACTGGCGGCGTGTTCCCTCCTCCGCGTCATCAGTGCCCATACCCGAGGCGGGAGTTGGCGATAGGGCCTTTCTGTGTGGAGTTTGCATGTTCTCCTCGTGTCCCCTAGGGTAGATACCCTCACAAAAACATGCCGTAATCCTGGTCTCTAAAACTACCTCCCCCTGGCCAGCCGGGGCGCCTGATGGAGGGGAAAGGAACTGGTCGGAATAACGTGTCCCTTCCACGCGCTACGTCCGTCCGGGGAAATTCCCCTTTGTCAGGTGAAAAGAAGCAGCTTGGACTCCTCATGCATAGAAGGAAGCATGAGGTCAGTCCGCTGCCCCCCCAGGTTGGCAGAGGAAGTGTAGCGCCCAGGATTACATAGATAATTGGCACTGGGTGAAAAGAAAACTGGGTTACAAAATCGTGGGATAAAAATTTTAAAGAAAGAGAAAAAAAAACAAAGCAACACACATGGTTTTAGCCGGAGACCCAGTGAATATAAACATAGCAGATCTATGGCTTTTTTCACTACTACTTTTTAAACATTTGTTTTCAAAAATCTATGGAATTTCTTAGATTTTTGACGGGTGCTAGCCCCTCCTATATACAGGTTTAATGTTTGTTTTTAGTTCAATGTTTGTTTTAAGAACGCCATTGACAATGAAGGGAAGAATTTACGTCATATTTGTCCCTCATTACGTCATATTGTCTTTTTATTTGTTAATGGCATTTAATGTTTGTGTTGACACCGTTTGTTTTACATCACCATTACATCACCTGATCACGTCACACAGGTGTGATTTTTATATATTATTTGTTCATGACATTATTTTGAAAATTCATCATTGAATTTTTTTTTTAATTCATGAATAATTTAGAATGTTTTTTGAAAAGGTTTTGAAATAAGTCGTTAAAAACAAAATGTAGGGAAAAAAATAATCACACGCGTGTGAAGTGAGGGGCGCTCTTATCATCGGACATCATAATCATCAAATTTCCCATTCATCGTCAATGGGAATGTAATGTTGTAATGTGTACGTTTGAGAACATACACTAAACGCTGGACAAAAATATAGGGATATTATTTACTTTTGACTCATAAAGTGTGTCCGCGCCCCACAGGCGGGTGTTTGCGCTGTAAGCCTATATGACCAAACATTCAAAGGAATAGAAGTCATTGTAAATGGCGTAACCATGTTCTTACATGAGTCACGTTCCGATGGTGTGGTGATAGGACCCAAATGCAGGACAGCAAGCAGAAGAACACAAACACTGAACTGAACAAGAAGTGACACCAAACCAGTGTTGTTTTCGTCGACTAAAACTAAGACGGAAGGTCGACTACCTTTTTCCACTGACGAAAACTACATGGAAACTAAATGAAAACTATCTATGATGACTAAAACTAAGACTAAATGTACTGACAATTTCGTCAACAAATAAAAACTAGACTAAAATGTTAGGAAGGGACTAGTGGGACAAGATATCCAGTAGCCTATAAGTCATTTTACACTTGGTTGCATGCTGAAAATAGCCGATCTACAAGCTGCGACGCGTTGTGAGCTTGTAGATCGGCTATTTTCAGCAAGTGTAAAAACTGTCATTACGACGGCATCAAGGCCCTGCCAAAATACATTTTAGTCGACTAAATCACCTGTAGATTTAGCCGACTAAAATTGCATGACATTTAGTCGACTAAAACTAGACTAACACTAATACATTCCAGGTGACTAAAATGTGACTAAAACTAAGTGAAAAGTTTTAGTTGTTAACGTTAGTTCAACTTAGAGCTGTAATGCTCCATCATCCGTCTGCTCCAATCAGATCTGCGTTACCTTGTCCGCACCCCTTTATAAACGGTCCTCACTTCCCTTCGCTCATCTGTGCTTCCGTTCAGGTAGCACACAGACACGTTCGAGAGCTCACAGCTCACCTTCTTCATTCGTCATTTCCATCCAAGTTCAAGAGTCAACAAACTCCTCCACGGCCGCAGCTTTCATCCCAGGACACACCGTCGGGTGTTTCGCCAGCGACCCAGGCCCTGCATGCCTCCATCAGATACAGTATCATTCTAATTGCTCGTCACTGCTATTTATCCACCTGAATGGTTCAACCTTCAAAACAAACGTAACTGCTAACAGCCTAATTTCGATTCCGTTCCGATGCTGCCTCCGCACTAGCCACTTTTTACCCTGCTTGCTTGCTTCTGCTCAGTGCTTTGTATGTCGTGCGTTGCCGTTACAAGGCTGCTTATGCTGTATAGTGTATACTGCTGCTAATGCCTCATGCCACCAGTCTCGCACTGCTTCAGGTGGCGTCTGGGCGATCATGCATTAAACGTTGCTTTCACGGCAGTAAGCTACTGGTCATCCTGTGAACGTAGCATAGATCAGGCTGCAGGTCTAAAATCATACACGGCGTTTTAGTTCGTCCACAGTGTAGAGTGGCGACACGCTTTGTCTAGTTCCAAACTTTTTGTTCCTTGGCGGAACTTTCCCCCGAGATAGAACGAGCACTTCCGCATTCCATTGTTGCCACGAGAGTCAACACTAGTGTAGGCTCGAGGATCGTTTGCTTTTGCCTGAAGGCTGGCGTGCTTTGATGACGCAGTGTTGTGATGCGCCAGTGTTGGCTGTGATGAGCTGTTGGATGGAATAATAATAAACGGAGCGACCGGTGGCGTTCCAATGATAAACTCCTCGTCATCTATCCTTATAAAGAGAGTCTAAAGCCTGCATTTTCTTCTAGCTGCGGCCGGCGCTACACTAGCGTCACCACTATCGTATCTTAGACTCCTAGACTACTCTGAGCATGTCCGGTGCCGTCAGGTTGCCACGTCCGCTCATTATAAGCGTCTCAGGCTTGTTTTATTTAATCACTTACCAGGTGGACGCCGTTGTTTAAACCCACGGTTCATTCGAAGCACCCTCAGTGTTACATGTTGGTAAATTATCTGACGCTGTCGGATCGTTTTCATAATGATTCAAGTTAGTTTTCGTGACTTGTTTTTGCGGACCTGGCGCTTGTCTCCTCCAACATGGCAACTCATTCATGCCCTGGCAATCTACTAGTGCTCCAGATTCTTTCTTCAATCATGTGGATTGTGATGAGATGTTGAGCGTAATCGTAGGAAAAAGAAAAAGAGAGAAGAGAGAAAGGGAGAAAGAGAAAAAAGAGAAGAAGGAGGAAAAGAAACAAAGTAAAAAGAGGAGAAGAAGAGAGAAAAGAGAGGCGTGTGTCAGTGTGAACACGTTCAAATAGCTGATCTACAAGCCGTGAGCTTTACAGGTCGGAGCTCCCACTATCAGCTCAATAAGTCACATTTTGCTGTGGTTTATTCCCGGGTTTTCATTCCATGTCTAACCCCCTGATCGACGTTAGACCCTCAAGAACGCTCCATTATTACATTGTCAATGAAGGGAAAATGCTTGCCATATTGTCCCTCTTTACGCCACTCTGTTCCTATCATTCACGGCATTTAATGTTCATGCCGGCACCGCTCGTTCACTTGACCTTTCACCACCTAGTTAACTTGAGCTAGCCCCACCCTCCCCGACCGCTTCCGCTTTCAACGCGTCAGTCACGCTAACTCGACGCAGGTATAGTGCAAACATACAAATGGCTTGTCTTCAGGGCGGCCGTGTTCCATCTGGTATTCCTCTCCTTTCACAGCAAATCTCAAATCTGCTGCCGCGTTTGCACATTGTCGTACCTCGCCCAGCAGATATGGGAGTTTTTCGCCACGGGTCACGTTCTCAATCTCCAGTTGTAATCCGTGGGAAGTACGTGTCTCTGATGTCTCGGTTCAACACATGGTTAGAAAGCGTAGCTCGCTTTCCACTTCATTCACGCGCAGTGGGCGCATAGTCTGTCTTCTCTCAGGATTCAGGTCCGCCTATGTCGACCTTCTCGATGGCGAGACCGTGCTCACCGAGCCGTACCTAATTAAGATTTTCTCTGTTACTCACCCGTCAACTGCATTGTTTCTCCCGTCAATTAAGTCTTAATATTCTACTCTCACTCCAACTGCCACGTCGGTCCGACCATACTAACCCCATGCTTGTGCCCCTCCTGTCCAGCTACCTGCTCGGCGATCATCAGGGAAACGAGCACTGTTCACGCATGCCTGGAAGGCCAGGTTCCCGGCTAGGCCTCAACACGGACCCCCACCGAGCTGAACTCGTCAGCCATCCAACGCAGCCTAATCCCATCAGCAGCCACGCACTGCAGCAGCCAAACCCAGCCGGCAGCCACGCACCGCGACAGCTAAACTCAGTCGGCAGCCATGCACTGCAACAGCTAAACTCAGTCGGCAGCCACGCACTGCAACAGCTAAACTCTCTGGCAGCCATGCACTGCACCAGCTAAGCTCGACAGCCACGCACCGCAACGTCTCAACTGCGCCGTAATGTCTAAACTCATAGGTAACCACCCACTCAACGTCTCAAACCACTCACCTCAACCCATTTCCGGGCGGGAACCCCTATCGGTATCTTACCCCCTCAGGCCGGGAACCCATACAGTACGTACAGTATTCAAATGTAAAATTTCGATGCTGCTTTATAAATATTTGAAGTTTTTCAGAAACCTTAGGTCAGGATTCAGAGGCGTTTTTAGAATCCGCCTTAGGCCTAAATGGATTAAGCCATAACCTATTCACAGCCTCCGTTGCTCGGAGAGCTCAGGCCACCGTGCTACGCTCCCACTTCAGTTTTGGGGGGGAATTCCAAGCGGAATAGTTTCCCGCAGTCGGCCATATCACTATTAATAATTTCGGTTCCACGTCCACTGCGTCAGCCATAGCCCAAGAACCTATGTTCGTCAAACCTTTCCCCTCGGGTCTGCCGCGTTCGTCAAACATCACGACGCCCAGTTTTCGCTCGATGCCCAGAGATCCATGGCGTCTACTAGTCCGGCACCGTGGTCAGGTACCTCTCCTCCGTGCTCCTCCCCCTCCACGTTAAGACCAGTTTCTTCCCTGCTACTGCGGAGACCGTCCTCCTCCTCGGCCGTGAATGCCGGACACTTCCGCCCCACGGAAATCCCTGGACGGGTGCTGCACCAGGATGTCTCCGTGGTACTTGACATCAACCAGGATGAGCACATCACCAACGAGCATCCGTACGGGCCATTACCAAGTATAACAGAGAAGATAGCAGTGAGGAGACTAGCTGGTCACTGCCACCGCCATCGAGAACTCCCGGCCAAGGCCGCACCGCGGGAACCAACGCTGGGCGTCGATCGAGAGGACGTCCCACACCTTCCTAGGCAGACGCACTAAAGAAAGATACCGGTGCGGAAGCACAAAGGAGCTGGCCAGATGTACGAAGGACCGAGATGACCGGAGTCGTCGTTGGAGGGCTCGTCTGAGGTCGTCGTAGAGAGTTCGCCTCCCATCTCCGCTCGCTGCTCCTAAGATGTGGTCTCCCTCCTGACCGCTATACTCCAGCCACTCCCTGAGAATCGGAGCCGCCACCACCGCTGCTGCCAGCGGCGTCTCCGTCCTGATCCTGCAAGCCTCGGGCCACTGGTCGTCCTCCGCCTTCTCCTCCTACGTCAGACCTTCCTCCGCCTCCGTGCTCGATGCCCAGAAGTCCATGGTGTCTTCCAGCGCGGTACCTACATTGACTGGTGGATGTGTCGGGTGGCGGGTACCTCCTCCTCTGCCCACTTCTAAACATGTTCTCCCTCTCCAGGACGCCCACTCACTTCCTCCAAAACGACGGTCGACCCGTCCTCCGGCCACGCAGGCCTCCTCCGTCGGGAGTCTCCCTGTCCCGCCAGGCGAATCAAATTCTCACTCACTGCCCTCTGTCGAGAGGACGCCTGCTAATCAAATTCTCACTCACTGCCCTCTGTCGAGAGGACGCCCGCTAAACAATCATTCCATTCACGTTTCATTCATGCTATGCTAACCAACCTTACTCTCATCCCAAACAGACTCCGCCGGCAAACGATTTCCGGCCAACCATCCAGAGGCTCGCTAACCATCGGGCTGTTCGCCTACCAACCATACCTACTAACCATTCTCCCACAAGCCCCTTCCGCAAAGGCTCCCATGTCGGCGGCACCAGCCGTCGTGAGGCTCCAATGGCGCGGGGCCTTCCTGACTCTCCCACGGATCCCTTCTCGCTAAAGGCCCCGGCTCGTCGAGGGAATCTCTCCAACATCGTTTGTATAGTCCCTTCCAGGTAAACCTTAATTTACTCCTTCCTCCAGACGTTTGCACCATTCCTCCAGGCGCGCACTATTTAATTCCTTTTGGGGGGCAGGCTCAAGAGCCCCCCCTGCCTCCGCCAGGCAGGATCCGAACCGAGGCTCTGGTCCGTCCCCAGGGGGCCCACGCCAAAGCTCCTCCACTGTCTCCTCCTCGTACCGTCATCATTCTGTTATCATTCTGTTATCATACTGTCAGTCACTTCTCTGTCCATTCACTCAATCCCAGCTCCATACTGTAATCAATTCATCTGCAATAAATCTCACCTCCAACCTCCACCCTCCGTCTTAAGTGTAAGCTCGTTAAGAGTTGAAGTTTTAGTTGTTAACGTTAGTTCAACTTAGAGCTGTAATGCTCCATCATCCGTCTGCTCCAATCAGATCTGCGTTACCTTGTCCGCACCCCTTTATAAACGGTCCTCACTTCCCTTCGCTCATCTGTGCTTCCGTTCAGGTACCCGCCACCTCCCCGACGACCGCCCAGCAGCAGGCTCCACCAGGTCGGCCCCAGGGGGGCAGGCTCAAGAGCCCCCCCTGCCTCCGCCAGGCAGGATCCGAACCGAGGCTCTGGTCCGTCCCCAGGGGGCCCACGCCAAAGCTCCTCCACTGTCTCCTCCTCGTACCGTCATCATTCTGTTATCATTCTGTTATCATACTGTCAGTCACTTCTCTGTCCATTCACTCAATCCCAGCTCCATACTGTAATCAATTCATCTGCAATAAATCTCACCTCCAACCTCCACCCTCCGTCTTAAGTGTAAGCTCGTTAAGAGTTGAACTATTCAAGAGACAACGACTAAAACTAAAATAGAAATTTGCTGCCAAAAACAACACTGCACCAAACAATGACTGGACAATGAAGGACTGACTGGGGAACAAGACTGATATACACAGGAGGGCTGATTAGTGATTACACATGAGAAACACCTGGGGAACAAGACTGATATACACAGGAGGGCTGATTAGTGATTACACATGAGAAACACCTGGGGAAGACAACATAGAGCCAACACAACAAGAACACAACATAGAATTACAGGAGCTAGACAGGCAAAGTCTGTGACTGTGACAACATGCCATTATATATACCATCATACACTCCATCTAGAACACTAAGATCCTCAACAGCAGGTTTACTAAAGAAACCACAAAAGAAAATAGGAGAGGCAGCATTCTCGTTTTACGCACCAAAATTATGGAATACAATTCCTCAGGAAATCAGAGAGGCCAACGTTACTCCACCAACATATTCAAACACAAACTAAAATCCCACCTCTTCAGATTAGCCTTCTCCACCCTGCCGTAGCACTTTATTGAGGCTTCCCATCATGTATTTTATTATTATTATAAGATATATTTTCTTCTCTTAACAAATATCTTGAATGCTGGACCTTCTCATGCCTATTTCTATCCCGATGTCTGACTTCATGCACATTCACTGTCTTGTCTTGTATTGTGTTTGATCTAAAATGGTAAATGGTGCATTTATATAGCGCCTTTATCCAAGGCGCTTTACAGAGATTGATTCACACACACATTCATACACCGATGGCAGCGGAAACCATGCAAGGCACCAACTAGCACATCGGGAGCAATTAGGGGTTCAGTGTCTTGCTCAAGGACACTTCGACAGTAACTCTGGGGGAGCCCGGGTTCGAACTGGCAACCTTAACGGTTACCATCCAGGCACTCTACCCCTGAGCCACCGCCGCCCCTAACCTATATGACCTAACTGTAAAGCACTTGATGTATGTCCTGCCTGTGAAGCACTTTGAACTGCAACCCTGTATGAAAGGTGCTATATAAATAAAGCTTATTATTATTATTATTATTATTATTATATACTGTATACCTCCCCAGGCAGGAAAGACAGCCCTGGACAGAGCCAGGGACAACAACCACAGAGATGTGGCTCTCCTCCTGGCCAGAGCCCCACAGGTTGGTGCTTGTATTTCACACGCATATACACGCATATCGCTGCCCATAATAACAGCCATATCCCATTCTGACCTGAGATCAGATTCTAAAAATGTCTTGTATACATCCTGAAAGTTTTCCATTCTGACCTGAGATCAGATTCTATAAAAATGTCTTCTATACATCCTGAAAGTTTTCCATTCTGACCTGAGATCAGATTCTAAAAAAAATGTCTTCTACATCCTGACAGTTTTCCATTCTGACCTGAGATCAGATTCTATAAAAATGTCTTCTATACATCCTGAAAGTTTTCCATTCTGACCTGAGATCAGATTCTAAAAAAATGTCTTCTACTGTACATCCTGACAGTTTTCCATTCTGACCTGAGATCAGATTCTATAAAAAATGTCTTCTACATCCTGACAGTTTTCCCTTCTGACCTGAGATCAGATTCTAAAAAAATGTCTTCTACTGTACATCCTGACAGTTTTCCATTCTGACCTGAGATCAGATTCTATAAAAATGTCTTCTACATCCTGACAGTTTTCCATTCTGACCTGAGATCAGATTCTAAAAAATGTCTTCTACATCCTGACAGTTTTCCATTCTGACCTGAGATCAGATTCTAAAAAAAATCTTCTACATCCTGACAGTTTTCCATTCTGACCTGAGATCAGATTCTAAAAAATGTCTTCTATACATCCTGAAAGTTTTCCATTCTGACCTGAGATCAGATTCTAAAAAAATGTCTTCTACATCCTGACAGTTTTCCATTCTGTCCTGAGATCAGATTCTAAAAAAATGTCTTCTACTGTACATCCTGACAGTTTTCCATTCTGACCTGAGATCAGATTCTAAAAAAATGTCTTCTACATCCTGACAGTTTTCCATTCTGACCTGAGATCAGATTCTATAAAAATGTCTTCTACATCCTGACAGTTTCCCATTCTGACCTGAGATCAGATTCTATAAAAATGTCTTCTACATCCTGACAGTTTCCCATTCTGACCTGAGATCAGATTCTAAAAAAATGTCTTCTACTGTACATCCTGACAGTTTTCCATTCTGACCTGAGATCAGATTCTAAAAAAATGTCTTCTACTGTACATCCTGACAGTTTTCCATTCTGACCTGAGATCAGATTCTATAAAAATGTCTTCTACATCCTGACAGTTTTCCATTCTGACCTGAGATCAGATTCTAAAAAATGTCTTCTATGTCCGTCGCTCTACGATTTTTCAAAAAATAGCAGACCTACAAGCTCGTATCGCGCCACTCGGTGGCGCGCTATGAGCTTGTAGATCTGCTATTTTTCAATAGCTAAAGCACGACATGATGCTGACACCAAAATGGGTTCCCGGCCCAAAATGGGTTAAGCAACTAGTGGACTAGTAAATCCACTAGTCGACCTTGTTGGTACTAGTTGACTAGTTGACTATAGTTGATTTTGTAGGCCTCAAGATCAGGTAGATTATAGTTATATTCACCATGTACACAGTTTTTAAATGTACAAATATTTTTATTTCCGAAAAAAAAAAAAAAAAAACTAGGCAACTTAGTCAACTAGTAAAAATGACTAGAAGTGAATGCCCTAGCTTGTATTTCACACGCATTACACTCGACCGTTGCCCATAACAACAGCCATATAGAGCGGCGCAGTCCCTCCCCCTTTCAGAACAACGAACGACCCAGGAAATGAAATGCAATGCATTCTGACCATAGGATTTTCTTTAAGTATTTATTTAAAGACGGTTACGCCGCGGACAAAGCCAAGTCGGATCGTGACAAATCATGACAATGAGCACAATATTTTGGGCCGATCAAATCATTAGAAAGAAGAAAATAAAGGCAGGAGACAACACTATTTGTTTTGTTTTTCTTCTTATAAATTATTTGATCGGCCCAAAACATTGTGTTCATTGTCATGATTTGTCACGATCCGAGTTGGCTTTGTCCGCGGCGTAACCGTCTTTAAATAAATACTTAAAGAAAATCCTATGGTCAGAATGCATTGCATTTCATTTCCTGGGCCGTTCGTTGTTCTGAAAGGGGGAGGGACTGCGCCGCTCTATAGTGACTCTGTGGTAATTACATTATACAACTCAGATTTATACAGAGTAATGCTCTGTCTTCTTTCCCAAGCTTGACAAATAAAATCTGCCGTGACATAAAAGTCCCGTTGGCAAAACATATATCTCAATTTTTTTACATAGTCATTTAAATCTAGGAAATCCCCACAGATAGAAGACATCTTATTAACCAAAATATCATCATATGTCATCATATTTACATTAAAAACAATTAAAACATTAAACCTGCCATTCTCCAGTGCTAATGCTAATGTTCCTGACCGTATTGGTGCACAGAGAGATCGTCTTTTGTTTAAATTATACTTAAAGGTATATTCAGTGATTTCACTTAATTCAAATATCACTTATTTCTTTGTTTTGTTGTGATAATCCTCCCTACTATAGAGTGTGCTGGCCATATAAGGAGTTCCTCCCTGTCCCCAGTTAACCCCTGGGGGTCAAAAAAACTTAGGTTTCGTTTTTGACTCTCTATCCTGATTGGACGAAAGGCTGGGTCCCACAGCCAAAAACGAAACCTAAGGTTTTTTGAGTGAAATCACTGAATATACCTTTAATTCACATAAGGTTCTACGGTGTATATGTCTTTTATAAAGCAGTAGGTTCGCAACTTAGGTTCATACCATACACCAGTTTTCTTTATATCTAGAACAAAGGGTGGTGCAACTTTGATGATGGAGAGGGCCACCATATTTCCACACTCACTCCAGAGGGGCCACATTGCACATTACTGTCATGGCAAAAAATAGCTGATCTACAAGCTCAAAACGCGTCGCACTGCGACGCGTTTTGAGCTTGTAGATCAGCTATTTTCGCTATATTTTAATTGAAACCCTGAATTCTTTTTTTTTTTGCTATTTGTGAATTGAAATACAGAAACAGACATTTTTCATTTAATTTCAGATGCCTTTCAAATGCTTTTAATTATAGTTATGTTAACTTCATGAACCAAGTACAAATACATCAAACGGACGTCAAAAAGGAAGTGAAATAACCTTTTAATACTACTCATTATTAAGCTACTAGACTGACGTAATTAAAGCATGTTTGGAATTGTAACAGCTTGAAATCAATAATACCAGTATAAAAATCAGTATTCTAACCTGAGGGCCTCATTAAGTGAAGGTGGGGGCCGCATTTGTATTTCTAATTAGTAATGGCATATATCTTGGTTAACTCACACATGTGTTGTCCAGGTACATCGCTTCTTGCGAGGGCGAACCGTGAGGAAACGGAGGGAACAACTGAAGGCCGAACGCAGGACCCAGTCCGTCACCCGGGTGGAAATACTGCCAAAGAAAGTGAGAAAGCTGGCCCTTTTTTTTATTTTTTTATTTCCACCCCTGACTGTGTCAATCATCTAATGTGATCCTGGGCTCTACACACCCTCCGCCAACCTAGTCCCCATATATGGGGGACAAGGGGAGACCAACCTAGTCCCCATATATGGGGGACAAGGGGAGACCAACCTAGTCCCCATATATGGGGGACAAGGGGAGACCAACCTAGTCCCCATATATGGGGGACAAGGGGAGACCAACCTAGTCCCCATATATGGGGGACAAGGGGAGACCAACCTAGTCCCCATATATGGGGGACAAGGGGAGAGCAACGGACTTGAACTCATGCTTCCTTCATGCCTGAGTGTCCAAGTTGCTCCTTTACACCTGACAGGGGGGAGTTTCCCTGGTTGGACGTAGCGCGTGGAAGGAACACGTTATTCCAACCAGTTCCTTTCCCCTCCATCAGGCGCCCCGGCTGGCCAGGGGGAGGCAGTTTAGAGACCAGGATTACTGGTTTACATGTTTTTTTTTGTATTCTAACAACTTACCATTGTAGCAAAGATTTTCAACCATTTTCAGCCTAATGTATCTTCATATACTGTATATGGGGAGCGGTCCTCACTAATGCTCATGAGATACATTACTACTTGGTCTGTGTCTCATAGGAGGTCTGCAGCAACCAACTCCATTTCAATATTTTTATTGTTTATTAAAGGACCACTTCACCACTTTTCAACCTTTATATAACAGGTCCTCACTAATAATCATGATAAAATGGCACGATTTCTTTCTACTCAGTCTGTGTCTCATAGGAGGGCTGTGGGCAGTTTAGAAACCGTCCTCCAGTGACATCATCATTAGGCAGATAATTTTGTACACACACACACACACACACACACACACACACACACACACACACACACACACACACACACACACACACACACACACACACACACACACACACACACTGTCCACAGCCCTCCCTCCTCTGAGACACAGACAGAGTAGACAAAAATGGACTCAAATAATTCTAACTGCTTCCCCCTCTCGGGGTTGGGTTTTGTGTCCCGACTCTGAGCAGCAGCAGGAGGACAGCTCTCTGGAGGAGGAGGAGGAGGAGGAGGAGGAGGAGGACAGTCCCAGTACTGACCAGCTGGCCAGCAGAACGGCTCTCGTCAGGACAGGTCTCCACAGTCGCCACCGACACAGGTTCAGAGAGCTGGTTGGTATAGCTAGCGATAGCCTCATGGTACCACATGGTTCAGAGGGCTGGTGGGTAGAGCTAGTGATGGCCTCATGGTACCACATGGTTCAGAGGGCTGGTGGGTAGAGCTAGTGATGGTCTCATGGTACCACATGGTTCAGAGACCAGGTGGGTTTAGCTAGTGATGGCCTCATGGTACCACATGGTTCAGAGGGCTGGTGGGTAGAGCTAGTGATGGTCTCATGGTACCACATGGTTCAGAGGGCTGGTGGGTAGAGCTAGTGATGGTCTCATGGTACCACATGGTTCAGAGGGCTGGTGGGTAGAGCTAGTGATGGTCTCATGGTACCACATGGTTCAGAGGGCTGGTGGGTAGAGCTAGTGATGGTCTCATGGTACCACATGGTTCAGAGGGCTGGTGGGTAGAGCTAGCGATGGTCTCATGGTACCACATGGTTCAGAGGGCTGGTGGGTAGAGCTAGTGATGGTCTCATGGTACCACATGGTTCAGAGGGCTGGTGGGTAGAGCTAGTGATGGTCTCATGGTACCACATGGTTCAGAGGGCTGGTGGGTAGAGCTAGTGATGGTCTCATGGTACCACATGGTTCAGAGGGCTGGTGGGTAGAGCTAGTGATGGTCTCATGGTACCACATGGTTCAGAGGGCTGGTGGGTAGAGCTAGCGATGGTCTCATGGTACCACATGGTTCAGAGGGCTGGTGGGTAGAGCTAGTGATGGTCTCATGGTACCACATGGTTCAGAGGGCTGGTGGGTTTAGCTAGTGATGGTCTCATGGTACCACATGGTTCAGAGGGCTGGTGGGTAGAGCTAGTGATGGCCTCATGGTACCACATGGTTCAGAGGGCTGGTGGGTAGAGCTAGTGATGGTCTCATGGTACCACATGGTTCAGAGGGCTGGTGGGTAGAGCTAGCGATGGTCTCATGGTACCACATGGTTCAGAGGGCTGGTGGGTTTAGCTAGTGATGGTCTCATGGTACCACATGGTTCAGAGGGCTGGTGGGTAGAGCTAGCGATGGTCTCATGGTACCACATGGTTCAGAGGGCTGGTGGGTTTAGCTAGCGATGGTCTCATGGTACCACATGGTTCAGAGGGCTGGTGGGTTTAGCTAGCGATGGTCTCAAGGTACCACATGGTTCAGAGGGCTGGTGGGTAGAGCTAGCGATGGCCTCATGGTACCACATGGTTCAGAGGGCTGGTGGGTTTAGCTAGCGATGGTCTCATGGTACCACATGGTTCAGAGGGCTGGTGGGTAGAGCTAGTGATGGTCTCATGGTACCACATGGTTCAGAGGGCTGGTTGGTATAGCTAGTGATGGTCTCATGGTACCACATGGTTCAGAGGGCTGGTGGGTAGAGCTAGCGATGGTCTCATGGTACCACATGGTTCAGAGGGCTGGTGGGTTTAGCTAGCGATGGTCTCATGGTACCACATGGTTCAGAGAGCTGGTGGGTAGAGCTAGTGATGGTCTCATGGTACCACATGGTTCAGAGGGCTGGTGGGTAGAGCTAGTGATGGTCTCATGGTACCACATGGTTCAGAGGGCTGGTGGGTTTAGCTAGTGATGGTCTCATGGTACCACATGGTTCAGAGGGCTGGTGGGTAGAGCTAGCGATGGTCTCATGGTACCACATGGTTCAGAGGGCTGGTGGGTTTAGCTAGTGATGGTCTCATGGTACCACATGGTTCAGAGGGCTGGTGGGTAGAGCTAGCGATGGTCTCATGGTACCACATGGTTCAGAGGGCTGGTGGGTAGAGCTAGCGATGGTCTCATGGTACCACATGGTTCAGAGGGCTGGTGGGTAGAGCTAGCGATGGTCTCATGGTACCACATGGTTCAGAGGGCTGGTGGGTTTAGCTAGTGATGGTCTCATGGTACCACATGGTTCAGAGGGCTGGTGGGTAGAGCTAGTGATGGTCTCATGGTACCACATGGTTCAGAGGGCTGGTGGGTAGAGCTAGTGATGGTCTCATGGTACCACATGGTTCAGAGGGCTGGTGGGTAGAGCTAGTGATGGTCTCATGGTACCACATGGTTCAGAGGGCTGGTGGGTAGAGCTAGTGATGGCCTCATGGTACCACATGGTTCAGAGGGCTGGTGGGTAGAGCTAGTGATGGTCTCATGGTACCACATGGTTCAGAGGGCTGGTGGGTTTAGCTAGTGATGGTCTCATGGTACCACATGGTTCAGAGGGCTGGTGGGTAGAGCTAGTGATGGTCTCATGGTACCACATGGTTCAGAGGGCTGGTGGGTAGAGCTAGCGATGGTCTCATGGTACCACATGGTTCAGAGGGCTGGTGGGTTTAGCTAGTGATGGTCTCATGGTACCACATGGTTCAGAGACCAGGTGGGTAGAGCTAGCGATGGTCTCATGGTACCACATGGTTCAGAGGGCTGGTGGGTAGAGCTAGTGATGGTCTCATGGTACCACATGGTTCAGAGGGCTGGTTGGTATAGCTAGCGATAGCCTCATGGTACCACATGGTTCAGAGGGCTGGTGGGTAGAGCTAGTGATGGTCTCATGGTACCACATGGTTCAGAGGGCTGGTGGGTAGAGCTAGTGATGGTCTCATGGTACCACATGGTTCAGAGACCAGGTGGGTAGAGCTAGCGATGGTCTCATGGTACCACATGGTTCAGAGGGCTGGTGGGTTTAGCTAGCGATGGTCTCATGGTACCACATGGTTCAGAGGGCTGGTGGGTAGAGCTAGCGATGGTCTCATGGTACCACATGGTTCAGAGGGCTGGTGGGTAGAGCTAGCGATGGTCTCATGGTACCACATGGTTCAGAGGGCTGGTGGGTTTAGCTAGTGATGGTCTCATGGTACCACATGGTTCAGAGGGCTGGTGGGTAGAGCTAGTGATGGTCTCATGGTACCACATGGTTCAGAGGGCTGGTGGGTAGAGCTAGCGATGGTCTCATGGTACCACATGGTTCAGAGGGCTGGTGGGTAGAGCTAGTGATGGTCTCATGGTACCACATGGTTCAGAGGGCTGGTGGGTTTAGCTAGCGATGGTCTCATGGTACCACATGGTTCAGAGGGCTGGTGGGTTTAGCTAGTGATGGTCTCATGGTACCACATGGTTCAGAGGGCTGGTGGGTTTAGCTAGTGATGGTCTCATGGTACCACATGGTTCAGAGGGCTGGTGGGTAGAGCTAGTGATGGCCTCATGGTACCACATGGTTCAGAGGGCTGGTGGGTAGAGCTAGCGATGGTCTCATGGTACCACATGGTTCAGAGGGCTGGTGGGTTTAGCTAGTGATGGTCTCATGGTACCACATGGTTCAGAGGGCTGGTGGGTAGAGCTAGCGATGGTCTCATGGTACCACATGGTTCAGAGGGCTGGTGGGTAGAGCTAGCGATGGTCTCATGGTACCACATGGTTCAGAGGGCTGGTGGGTAGAGCTAGTGATGGTCTCATGGTACCACATGGTTCAGAGGGCTGGTGGGTAGAGCTAGCGATGGTCTCATGGTACCACATGGTTCAGAGGGCTGGTGGGTTTAGCTAGTGATGGTCTCATGGTACCACATGGTTCAGAGGGCTGGTGGGTAGAGCTAGCGATGGTCTCATGGTACCACATGGTTCAGAGGGCTGGTGGGTAGAGCTAGCGATGGTCTCATGGTACCACATGGTTCAGAGGGCTGGTGGGTAGAGCTAGCGATGGTCTCATGGTACCACATGGTTCAGAGGGCTGGTGGGTTTAGCTAGTGATGGTCTCATGGTACCACATGGTTCAGAGGGCTGGTGGGTAGAGCTAGTGATGGTCTCATGGTACCACATGGTTCAGAGGGCTGGTGGGTTTAGCTAGTGATGGTCTCATGGTACCACATGGTTCAGAGGGCTGGTGGGTTTAGCTAGTGATGGTCTCATGGTACCACATGGTTCAGAGAGCTGGTGGGTAGAGCTAGTGATGGTCTCATGGTACCACATGGTTCAGAGGGCTGGTGGGTTTAGCTAGTGATGGCCTCATGGTACCACATGGTTCAGAGGGCTGGTGGGTAGAGCTAGTGATGGTCTCATGGTACCACATGGTTCAGAGGGCTGGTGGGTAGAGCTAGCGATGGTCTCATGGTACCACATGGTTCAGAGGGCTGGTGGGTTTAGCTAGTGATGGTCTCATGGTACCACATGGTTCAGAGACCAGGTGGGTAGAGCTAGCGATGGTCTCATGGTACCACATGGTTCAGAGGGCTGGTGGGTAGAGCTAGTGATGGTCTCATGGTACCACATGGTTCAGAGGGCTGGTTGGTATAGCTAGCGATAGCCTCATGGTACCACATGGTTCAGAGGGCTGGTGGGTAGAGCTAGTGATGGTCTCATGGTACCACATGGTTCAGAGGGCTGGTGGGTAGAGCTAGTGATGGTCTCATGGTACCACATGGTTCAGAGACCAGGTGGGTAGAGCTAGCGATGGTCTCATGGTACCACATGGTTCAGAGGGCTGGTGGGTTTAGCTAGCGATGGCCTCATGGTACCACATGGTTCAGAGGGCTGGTGGGTAGAGCTAGTGATGGTCTCATGGTACCACATGGTTCAGAGGGCTGGTGGGTAGAGCTAGTGATGGTCTCATGGTACCACATGGTTCAGAGGGCTGGTGGGTATAGCTAGTGATGGTCTCATGGTACCACATGGTTCAGAGGGCTGGTGGGTAGAGCTAGCGATGGTCTCATGGTACCACATGGTTCAGAGGGCTGGTGGGTATAGCTAGTGATGGTCTCATGGTACCACATGGTTCAGAGGGCTGGTGGGTAGAGCTAGTGATGGTCTCATGGTACCACATGGTTCAGAGGGCTGGTGGGTAGAGCTAGTGATGGTCTCATGGTACCACATGGTTCAGAGGGCTGGTGGGTTTAGCTAGTGATGGCCTCATGGTACCACATGGTTCAGAGGGCTGGTGGGTTTAGCTAGTGATGGTCTCATGGTACCACATGGTTCAGAGGGCTGGTGGGTAGAGCTAGTGATGGTCTCATGGTACCACATGGTTCAGAGGGCTGGTGGGTAGAGCTAGCGATGGTCTCATGGTACCACATGGTTCAGAGGGCTGGTGGGTAGAGCTAGTGATGGCCTCATGGTACCACATGGTTCAGAGGGCTGGTGGGTAGAGCTAGCGATAGCCTCATGGTACCACATGGTTCAGAGACCAGGTGGGTTTAGCTAGTGATGGTCTCATGGTACCACATGGTTCAGAGGGCTGGTGGGTAGAGCTAGCGATGGTCTCATGGTACCACATGGTTCAGAGGGCTGGTGGGTTTAGCTAGTGATGGTCTCATGGTACCACATGGTTCAGAGACCAGGTGGGTTTAGCTAGTGATGGTCTCATGGTACCACATGGTTCAGAGACCAGGTGGGTAGACCTAGCGATGGTCTCATGGTACCACATGGTTCAGAGGGCTGGTGGGTTTAGCTAGTGATGGTCTCATGGTACCACATGGTTCAGAGGGCTGGTGGGTTTAGCTAGCGATGGTCTCATGGTACCACATGGTTCAGAGGGCTGGTGGGTAGAGCTAGTGATGGTCTCATGGTACCACATGGTTCAGAGGGCTGGTGGGTAGAGCTAGTGATGGTCTCATGGTACCACATGGTTCAGAGGGCTGGTGGGTAGAGCTAGTGATGGTCTCATGGTACCACATGGTTCAGAGGGCTGGTGGGTAGAGCTAGCGATGGTCTCATGGTACCACATGGTTCAGAGGGCTGGTGGGTTTAGCTAGTGATGGTCTCATGGTACCACATGGTTCAGAGGGCTGGTGGGTAGAGCTAGCGATGGTCTCATGGTACCACATGGTTCAGAGAGCTGGTGGGTTTAGCTAGTGATGGCCTCATGGTACCACATGGTTCAGAGGGCTGGTGGGTAGAGCTAGCGATAGCCTCATGGTACCACATGGTTCAGAGACCAGGTGGGTTTAGCTAGTGATGGTCTCATGGTACCACATGGTTCAGAGGGCTGGTGGGTAGAGCTAGCGATGGTCTCATGGTACCACATGGTTCAGAGGGCTGGTGGGTTTAGCTAGTGATGGTCTCATGGTACCACATGGTTCAGAGACCAGGTGGGTTTAGCTAGTGATGGTCTCATGGTACCACATGGTTCAGAGACCAGGTGGGTAGACCTAGCGATGGTCTCATGGTACCACATGGTTCAGAGGGCTGGTGGGTTTAGCTAGTGATGGTCTCATGGTACCACATGGTTCAGAGGGCTGGTGGGTTTAGCTAGCGATGGTCTCATGGTACCACATGGTTCAGAGGGCTGGTGGGTAGAGCTAGTGATGGTCTCATGGTACCACATGGTTCAGAGGGCTGGTGGGTAGAGCTAGTGATGGTCTCATGGTACCACATGGTTCAGAGACCAGGTGGGTTTAGCTAGTGATGGTCTCATGGTACCACATGGTTCAGAGGGCTGGTGGGTAGAGCTAGTGATGGTCTCATGGTACCACATGGTTCAGAGGGCTGGTGGGTAGAGCTAGCGATGGTCTCATGGTACCACATGGTTCAGAGGGCTGGTGGGTAGAGCTAGTGATGGTCTCATGGTACCACATGGTTCAGAGGGCTGGTGGGTTTAGCTAGTGATGGTCTCATGGTACCACATGGTTCAGAGGGCTGGTGGGTTTAGCTAGTGATGGTCTCATGGTACCACATGGTTCAGAGACCAGGTGGGTAGAGCTAGTGATGGTCTCATGGTACCACATGGTTCAGAGGGCTGGTGGGTTTAGCTAGTGATGGTCTCATGGTACCACATGGTTCAGAGGGCTGGTGGGTAGAGCTAGTGATGGTCTCATGGTACCACATGGTTCAGAGGGCTGGTGGGTAGAGCTAGTGATGGTCTCATGGTACCACATGGTTCAGAGGGCTGGTGGGTAGAGCTAGTGATGGTCTCATGGTACCACATGGTTCAGAGAGCTGGTGGGTTTAGCTAGTGATGGTCTCATGGTACCACATGGTTCAGAGGGCTGGTGGGTAGAGCTAGTGATGGTCTCATGGTACCACATGGTTCAGAGAGCTGGTGGGTTTAGCTAGTGATGGTCTCATGGTACCACATGGTTCAGAGGGCTGGTGGGTAGAGCTAGTGATGGTCTCATGGTACCACATGGTTCAGAGAGCTGGTGGGTTTAGCTAGTGATGGTCTCATGGTACCACATGGTTCAGAGACCAGGTGGGTAGAGCTAGCGATCGTCTCATGGTACCACATGGTTCAGAGGGCTGGTGGGTAGAGCTAGTGATGGCCTCATGGTACCACATGGTTCAGAGGGCTGGTGGGTTTAGCTAGCGATGGTCTCATGGTACCACATGGTTCAGAGGGCTGGTGGGTAGAGCTAGTGATGGTCTCATGGTACCACATGGTTCAGAGGGCTGGTGGGTTTAGCTAGTGATGGTCTCATGGTACCACATGGTTCAGAGGGCTGGTGGGTAGAGCTAGCGATGGTCTCATGGTACCACATGGTTCAGAGGGCTGGTGGGTAGAGCTAGCGAAGGTCTCATGGTACCACATGGTTCAGAGGGCTGGTGGGTTTAGCTAGCGATGGTCTCATGGTACCACATGGTTCAGAGGGCTGGTGGGTAGAGCTAGCGATGGTCTCATGGTACCACATGGTTCAGAGGGCTGGTGGGTAGAGCTAGCGATGGTCTCATGGTACCACATGGTTCAGAGGGCTGGTGGGTAGAGCTAGTGATGGTCTCATGGTACCACATGGTTCAGAGGGCTGGTGGGTTTAGCTAGCGATGGTCTCATGGTACCACATGGTTCAGAGGGCTGGTGGGTAGAGCTAGTGATGGTCTCATGGTACCACATGGTTCAGAGGGCTGGTGGGTAGAGCTAGTGATGGTCTCATGGTACCACATGGTTCAGAGGGCTGGTGGGTTTAGCTAGTGATGGTCTCATGGTACCACATGGTTCAGAGGGCTGGTGGGTAGAGCTAGTGATGGTCTCATGGTACCACACGGTTCAGAGGGCTGGTGGGTTTAGCTAGCGATGGTCTCATGGTACCACATGGTTCAGAGGGCTGGTGGGTTTAGCTAGCGATGGTCTCATGGTACCACATGGTTCAGAGGGCTGGTGGGTAGAGCTAGTGATGGTCTCATGGTACCACATGGTTCAGAGGGCTGGTGGGTTTAGCTAGTGATGGTCTCATGGTACCACATGGTTCATAGGGCTGGTGGGTAGAGCTAGTGATGGTCTCATGGTACCACATGGTTCAGAGGGCTGGTGGGTATAGCTAGCGATGGTCTCATGGCACCACATGGTTCAGAGGGCTGGTGGGTAGAGCTAGTGATGGTCTCATGGTACCACATGGTTCAGAGGGCTGGTGGGTTTAGCTAGCGATGGTCTCATGGTACCACATGGTTCAGAGGGCTGGTGGGTAGAGCTAGTGATGGTCTCATGGTACCACATGGTTCAGAGGGCTGGTGGGTTTAGCTAGTGATGGTCTCATGGTACCACATGGTTCAGAGGGCTGGTGGGTAGAGCTAGTGATGGCCTCATGGTACCACATGGTTCAGAGGGCTGGTGGGTAGAGCTAGTGATGGTCTCATGGTACCACATGGTTCAGAGGGCTGGTGGGTATAGCTAGCGATGGTCTCATGGCACCACATGGTTCAGAGGGCTGGTGGGTAGAGCTAGTGATGGTCTCATGGTACCACATGGTTCAGAGGGCTGGTGGGTAGAGCTAGCGATGGTCTCATGGTACCACATGGTTCAGAGGGCTGGTGGGTAGAGCTAGTGATGGTCTCATGGTACCACATGGTTCAGAGGGCTGGTGGGTTTAGCTAGTGATGGTCTCATGGTACCACATGGTTCAGAGACCAGGTGGGTAGAGCTAGCGATGGTCTCATGGCACCACATGGTTCAGAGGGCTGGTGGGTAGAGCTAGTGATGGTCTCATGGTACCACATGGTTCAGAGGGCTGGTGGGTTTAGCTAGCGATGGTCTCATGGTACCACATGGTTCAGAGGGCTGGTGGGTAGAGCTAGTGATGGTCTCATGGTACCACATGGTTCAGAGGGCTGGTGGGTAGAGCTAGCGATGGTCTCATGGTACCACATGGTTCAGAGGGCTGGTGGGTAGAGCTAGCGATGGTCTCATGGTACCACATGGTTCAGAGGGCTGGTGGGTAGAGCTAGTGATGGCCTCATGGTACCACATGGTTCAGAGGGCTGGTGGGTTTAGCTAGCGATGGTCTCATGGCACCACATGGTTCAGAGGGCTGGTGGGTAGAGCTAGTGATGGCCTCATGGTACCACATGGTTCAGAGGGCTGGTGGGTAGAGCTAGTGATGGTCTCATGGTACCACATGGTTCAGAGGGCTGGTGGGTAGAGCTAGTGATGGTCTCATGGTACCACATGGTTCAGAGGGCTGGTGGGTAGAGCTAGCGATGGTCTCATGGTACCACATGGTTCAGAGGGCTGGTGGGTAGAGCTAGTGATGGTCTCATGGTACCACATGGTTCAGAGGGCTGGTGGGTTTAGCTAGTGATGGTCTCATGGTACCACATGGTTCAGAGGGCTGGTGGGTTTAGCTAGTGATGGTCTCATGGTACCACATGGTTCAGAGACCAGGTGGGTAGAGCTAGCGATGGTCTCATGGTACCACATGGTTCAGAGGGCTGGTGGGTTTAGCTAGTGATGGTCTCATGGTACCACATGGTTCAGAGACCAGGTGGGTAGAGCTAGCGATGGTCTCATGGTACCACATGGTTCAGAGACCAGGTGGGTAGAGCTAGCGATGGTCTCATGGTACCACATGGTTCAGAGACCAGGTGGGTAGAGCTAGCGATGGTCTCATGGTACCACATGGTTCAGAGGGCTGGTGGGTTTAGCTAGCGATGGTCTCATGGTACCACATGGTTCAGAGACCAGGTGGGTAGAGCTAGTGATGGTCTCATGGTACCACATGGTTCAGAGGGCTGGTGGGTTTAGCTAGCGATGGTCTCATGGTACCACATGGTTCAGAGGGCTGGTGGGTAGAGCTAGTGATGGTCTCATGGTACCACATGGTTCAGAGGGCTGGTGGGTTTAGCTAGTGATGGTCTCATGGTACCACATGGTTCAGAGGGCTGGTGGGTAGAGCTAGTGATGGTCTCATGGTACCACATGGTTCAGAGGGCTGGTGGGTAGAGCTAGTGATGGTCTCATGGTACCACATGGTTCAGAGGGCTGGTGGGTAGAGCTAGCGATGGTCTCATGGTACCACATGGTTCAGAGGGCTGGTGGGTAGAGCTAGTGATGGTCTCATGGTACCACATGGTTCAGAGGGCTGGTGGGTAGAGCTAGTGATGGTCTCATGGTACCACATGGTTCAGAGGGCTGGTGGGTTTAGCTAGCGATGGTCTCATGGTACCACATGGTTCAGAGGGCTGGTGGGTAGAGCTAGCGATGGTCACATGGTTCAGAGACCAGGTGGGTTTAGCTAGTGATGGTCTCATGGTACCACATGGTTCAGAGGGCTGGTGGGTTTAGCTAGTGATGGTCTCATGGTACCACATGGTTCAGAGGGCTGGTGGGTAGAGCTAGTGATGGTCTCATGGTACCACATGGTTCAGAGGGCTGGTGGGTAGAGCTAGTGATGGTCTCATGGTACCACATGGTTCAGAGGGCTGGTGGGTAGAGCTAGTGATGGTCTCATGGTACCACATGGTTCAGAGGGCTGGTGGGTAGAGCTAGCGATGGTCTCATGGTACCACATGGTTCAGAGGGCTGGTGGGTAGAGCTAGTGATGGTCTCATGGTACCACATGGTTCAGAGACCAGGTGGGTAGAGCTAGTGATGGTCTCATGGTACCACATGGTTCAGAGGGCTGGTGGGTAGAGCTAGTGATGGTCTCATGGTACCACATGGTTCAGAGGGCTGGTGGGTTTAGCTAGTGATGGTCTCATGGTACCACATGGTTCAGAGGGCTGGTGGGTTTAGCTAGTGATGGTCTCATGGTACCACATGGTTCAGAGGGCTGGTGGGTTTAGCTAGTGATGGTCTCATGGTACCACATGGTTCAGAGGGCTGGTGGGTAGAGCTAGTGATGGTCTCATGGTACCACATGGTTCAGAGGGCTGGTGGGTAGAGCTAGTGATGGTCTCATGGTACCACATGGTTCAGAGGGCTGGTGGGTAGAGCTAGTGATGGTCTCATGGTACCACATGGTTCAGAGGGCTGGTGGGTTTAGCTAGCGATGGTCTCATGGTACCACATGGTTCAGAGGGCTGGTGGGTAGAGCTAGCGATGGTCTCATGGTACCACATGGTTCAGAGGGCTGGTGGGTAGAGCTAGCGATGGTCTCATGGTACCACATGGTTCAGAGGGCTGGTGGGTAGAGCTAGTGATGGTCTCATGGTACCACATGGTTCAGAGGGCTGGTGGGTAGAGCTAGCGATGGTCTCATGGTACCACATGGTTCAGAGGGCTGGTGGGTTTAGCTAGTGATGGTCTCATGGTACCACATGGTTCAGAGGGCTGGTGGGTTTAGCTAGCAATGGTCTCATGGTACCACATGGTTCAGAGACCTGGTGGGTTTAGCTAGCGATGGTCTCATGGTACCACATGGTTCAGAGACCAGGTGGGTAGAGCTAGCGATGGTCTCATGGTACCACATGGTTCAGAGGGCTGGTGGGTAGAGCTAGCGATGGTCTCATGGTACCACATGGTTCAGAGGGCTGGTGGGTAGAGCTAGTGATGGTCTCATGGTACCACATGGTTCAGAGGGCTGGTGGGTTTAGCTAGTGATGGTCTCATGGTACCACATGGTTCAGAGGGCTGGTGGGTAGAGCTAGCGATGGTCTCATGGTACCACATGGTTCAGAGGGCTGGTGGGTAGAGCTAGTGATGGTCTCATGGTACCACATGGTTCAGAGGGCTGGTGGGTTTAGCTAGCGATGGTCTCATGGTACCACATGGTTCAGAGGGCTGGTGGGTAGAGCTAGTGATGGTCTCATGGTACCACATGGTTCAGAGACCAGGTGGGTAGAGCTAGTGATGGTCTCATGGTACCACATGGTTCAGAGACCAGGTGGGTAGAGCTAGTGATGGTCTCATGGTACCACATGGTTCAGAGGGCTGGTGGGTTTAGCTAGTGATGGTCTCATGGTACCACATGGTTCAGAGGGCTGGTGGGTAGAGCTAGTGATGGTCTCATGGTACCACATGGTTCAGAGGGCTGGTGGGTTTAGCTAGTGATGGTCTCAAGGTACCACATGGTTCAGAGGGCTGGTGGGTAGAGCTAGCGATGGTCTCATGGTACCACATGGTTCAGAGGGCTGGTGGGTAGAGCTAGTGATGGTCTCATGGTACCACATGGTTCAGAGGGCTGGTGGGTTTAGCTAGTGATGGTCTCTTGGTACCACATGGTTCAGAGGGCTGGTGGGTAGAGCTAGTGATGGTCTCATGGTACCACACGGTTCAGAGAGCTGGTGGGTAGAGCTAGTGATGGTCTCATGGTACCACATGGTTCAGAGGGCTGGTGGGTAGAGCTAGTGATGGTCTCATGGTACCACATGGTTCAGAGACCAGGTGGGTAGAGCTAGCGATGGTCTCATGGTACCACATGGTTCAGAGGGCTGGTGGGTTTAGCTAGTGATGGTCTCATGGTACCACATGGTTCAGAGGGCTGGTGGGTAGAGCTAGTGATGGTCTCATGGTACCACATGGTTCAGAGGGCTGGTGGGTAGAGCTAGTGATGGTCTCATGGTACCACATGGTTCAGAGGGCTGGTGGGTAGAGCTAGTGATGGTCTCATGGTACCACATGGTTCAGAGGGCTGGTGGGTTTAGCTAGTGATGGTCTCTTGGTACCACATGGTTCAGAGGGCTGGTGGGTAGAGCTAGTGATGGTCTCATGGTACCACATGGTTCAGAGGGCTGGTGGGTTTAGCTAGTGATGGTCTCATGGTACCACATGGTTCAGAGGGCTGGTGGGTAGAGCTAGCGATGGTCTCATGGTACCACATGGTTCAGAGACCAGGTGGGTATAGCTAGTGATGGTCTCATGGTACCACATGGTTCAGAGGACTGGTGGGTAGAGCTAGCGATGGTCTCATGGTACCACATGGTTCAGAGGGCTGGTGGGTAGAGCTAGTGATGGTCTCATGGTACCACATGGTTCAGAGGACTGGTGGGTAGAGCTAGCGATGGTCTCATGGTACCACATGGTTCAGAGGACTGGTGGGTAGAGCTAGCGATGGTCTCATGGTACCACATGGTTCAGAGGGCTGGTGGGTAGAGCTAGTGATGGCCTCATGGTACCACATGGTTCAGAGGGCTGGTGGGTAGAGCTAGTGATGGTCTCATGGTACCACATGGTTCAGAGGGCTGGTGGGTAGAGCTAGTGATGGTCTCATGGTACCACATGGTTCAGAGGGCTGGTGGGTAGAGCTAGTGATGGTCTCATGGTACCACATGGTTCAGAGGGCTGGTGGGTAGAGCTAGTGATGGTCTCATGGTACCACATGGTTCAGAGGGCTGGTGGGTAGAGCTAGCGATGGTCTCATGGCTTTTATTATTTTCGTCTCCAAAATGAAAGTCTTAAGTGGTTAATCAGACTAATTAAACTAATTATTCAGTGATTTCACTCAAAAAACCTTAGGTTTCGTTTTTGGCTGGGACCTAAGCCTTTCATCCAATCAGGATAGAGAGCCAAAAACTAAACCTAAGGTTTTTTGACCTCCAGGGGTTAACTGGGGACAGGGAGGAACTCCTTATATGGTCAGCACACTCTATAGTAGAGAGGATTATCACAACAAAACAAAAAAATAAGTGATATTTGAATTAAGTGAAATCACTGAATATACCTTTAATTGAGTGGATTATAAAAAAAAAAAGAGAGAATGACACAAATGTACCCTTTCTTTTGGTCAATTCATTGATATAGAATATATATTCATGTAACAGTTATTACTTCTTATAAACGCCAGGCTTTGGAAGATGACTCTTCCAGACGAGGTGAGAACGATCTCTTCTTAGAGAAAAAGAACGGGAAGACGGAGCCGTCTCATTCCTACGATGGAGAAGTACCCCATCCCCTGGAGGGAAGAGCCTATCAGCTGTACACACTCTACCGGGACAAGGACGGTAACATCAGACAGGTGAATGAAACAAAACAAACATCATCAGTAACATCCGTCAGACGTCTGCTCTTTTCTACAGTGTGATGCAGGGCATTCACTTCTAGTCATCTTTACTAGCCCATTCTGACCTGAGATCAGATTCATACGAGGTTTCCACTGGACACACACACACTGGTCTGATTAACCCATTCTGACCTGAGATCAGATTCTCTAAAAATGTCAGTCGTTCTTCGATTTTTCAAAAAATAGCAGACCTACAAGCTCGTAGCGCGCCACTCGGTGGCACGCTACGAGCTTGTAGATCTGCAATTTTTCAATAGCTAAAGCATAACATGATGCTGACACCAAAATGGGTTCCCGTTCAGAATGGGCTAGTTGACTAGTTCTAGTTGCCTTGTTTACTAGTCGAATATGTAATACATATTTGTACATTTAAGAACTGTGTACATTGGTGACTATATAACTATAATCTACCTGATCTTGAGGCCTACAAAATCGGAGCAAACCCTGAACAGTCGACTAGTTACTTAAAGCCCTACGGCCTGCGCTGTACTAAGTATGTATGATCATCACGTATGGGCATTCATAACAAACACTATGGAGATAAGCAGTGTTGTTTTTGGCAGCACATTTCTATTTTAATTTAGTCATAGTCTTTGGACTGAAACTTCTTTTAGTTTTAGTCACATTTTAGTCACCTGGAATGTCTTAGTGTTAGTCTAGTTTTAGTCGACGAAATGTCACGCAATTTTAGTCGACTAAATCTACAGTTGATTTAGTCGACTAAAATGTATTTTGTCGGGCCTTGATGCCGTCGAAATGACAGATTTTAAACTTGCTGAAAATAGCCGATCTACAAGCCCGCGTTGTGAGCTTGTAGAGCGGCTATTTTCAGCATGCAACCAAGTGTAAATTCACTTATACTCTTGTCTACTAGTCCATTTTAGTCTAGTTTTTATTTCTTGACGAAATTGTCAGCATATTTAGTCTTATAGTTCTAGTCATCATAGCTTAGTTTTCATTTAGTTTCCATTTAGTTTTCTTCAGTGGAAAAAGGTAGTCGACGAACATTTTTCGTCTTAGTTGTAGTCGACGGAAACAACACTGGTATGGAGATAAGAGGTTTCTGCCCGACAGTGACAATACCGTTTGTGTGTGTGTGTGTGTGTGTGTGTGTGTGTGTGTGTGTGTGTGTGTGTGTGTGTGTGTGTGTGTGTGTGTGTGTGTGTGTCCAGCGCCCTGCGCCTAACGGCTGCCACTGCAGGCCGCTGGTCCGGAGGCTGGAGGGTCAGCTCAAAGCCGCCCAGGAGGACATGAAGCTGCAGGTCCTCAGAGTCCAGGAGCAGGTCGGCTGCAGACTGGGCAAGATGGACCGCAGGACCAGACACCAGGTCCGCCTCTTAAACCACATTCTGACCTGAGATCAGATTCATACGAGGTTTCCACTGGACACACACACACACACACACTGGTCTGATTAACCCATTCTGACCTGAGATCAGATTATATAAATGTCAGTCGTTCTTTGATTTTTCTAAAATAGCAGACCTACAAGCTCATAGCGCGCCACTCGGTGGCGCGCTATGAGCTTGTAGATCTGCTATTTTTCAATAGCTAAAGCATAACATGATGCTAACACCAAAATGGGTTCCCGTTCAGAATGGGTTAACCCAATCTGACCTGAGATCAGATTCTATAAATGTCTTCTACATCCTGACAGTTTTCTGAAAAAGCTATGTTTCTATGTCAGTCGTTCTTTGATTTTTCAAAAATAGCAGACCTACAAGCTCATAGCGCGCCACTCGGTGGCGCGCTATGAGCTTGTAGATCTGCTATTTTTCAATAGCTAAAGCATAACATAATGCCAACACCAAAAGGGGTTCCCAACCCAAAAAGCCATAGACCTGAGGACGATCATGCTACAATTCTAAATCATGACAGTTTTGTGAAAACTATGTCAGTCGTTCTCAAATGTTTTCATGTCACACACACACACACACACATACACACACACACACACACACACACACACACACACACACACACACACACACACACACACACACACACACACACACACAGCCTCAAAATACAACACAGCTCAGTGTTAGGGAACGCTGTAGCAATTTACAATGTAGGCATTTAGCAGACGCTCTTAATCCAGAGTGATTTACATTAAGCAAGAACAAAAAAGCATGGGAATACATCACATGAAAAGCATTTATCATGAAACATGCGTAAGCTAAGAACGTAACAGTGGAATATCTATATAATGAAACTATATTATAAACTATACATATATACTATACTATGCTATACGTGTGGAAGACCCATAGATCCATAGACCCATAGATCCATAGACCCATAGATCCATAGACCCATAGACCCCAATGAAGTAATAAATATAGCAATAGAGTTCAAAGGGTGCAGATGAAGAACAGCTGCACTAATTGGCGTCGTTAAGGCGTGGATGGCAACAGTTTGTGTCTCGTGTGATTTCACACCAGAAGATATAAGATGATGCATCGTGTTGAAAATGACTGTAGACATCGAGAGAGAGAAGAGAGACAGACAGACAGACAGACAGACAGACAGACAGACAGACAGACAGACAGACGACAGACAGACAGACAGACAGACAGACAGACAGACAGACAGACAGACAGACAGACAGACAGGGTGATGTTGTCTTGGACCGTTTCCAAAGCAGGAGGACCAAAGCGAGTCTCTCATGCTGCTGTAGCAGTGAGGAACAAACTGTACTCCTTTGGAGGTGATGTATGGACCTTCAACAACATGCAGGGACAGATGGATGTCCATGTCTTCAACACAGTGTCCTTATGCTGGAAGAAGTTACCTCCAGTGGAACCTGGAAGAGGGGACGGTCACCTTGAGGTTTCATCCATGCGCTACGGCCACACAGCTGTGTTGGTTGAAGATACAGTCTACATCTGGGGAGGGGGGTCTTACTGCAATGTGCTTTATGCATTTGATGTTGACTCCCACAGATGGTTCCAACCCAGGGTTTCTGGGACTGTTCCAGAGGAGAGGAGTTACCACTCAGCCTGTGTGTTGGAGGAGGTCATGTTTATCCATGGAGGACAGACCAAGCTGACTGGATACACTAATGACATGTACAAGTTGGACACCAGCACAATGGTCTGGACTTTAATTAACACCAGAGGAACTCCACCTCCTGATTCATCAGCTCACTCTGCCACCATCATTGGTACCAAGATGTTTGTATTCGGGGGCTGGATACCTGGGTACCAGGAGGTCTACAACAGCATCAGAGTGTTTGACACAGAGACAAACGTCTGGCTGGACACACCTTCTGCACAACTTCTACCAGAAGGACACTGTTGTCATTCAGCATTTACCTACAATGGAGAGCTGTACATATTTGGTGGCTGGAACGGTAACCAGAACATCAATGATGTGTTGAAATTCAGTCCAGAGACCTTCTCCTGGAAGAAGGTTGAGCCCAAGGGGAAAGGACCATGTCCAATGCGTGGTATGTGCTGTTGCATTGTGGGAGATCATATCATCCTCTTTGGAGGATACAAAGGAGATTACACTATCTCTGATGAGCTGTTCATCTTAGACTTGAGTCCTAGTCTTAAGACGTTATGCAAGCTAGAAGTTATTCAGTACGCTCTGGACCAATCAGAACTCCCACATGACATCAGGTGGGAACTGGCAGCCGTGGCAACCAACGACAACAGACGACAACAACAACAACAACCGAGACCACATTCCAGACGAAGGAACAGCAGAAAGATCAAGAAATGATGGATCAACATCTCATCCCACCTGATGGTGAGCCACCTCTCAGCATCACTTACTGAGATTCAAACCTCAGGAGACTCCTTCTCTCCAGACAGGCTCTCTAACCATTCAGCTAGGCATCAAACAATGACAATTGTTCCGTCCAACACAATGCGGTGGAAACACAAACCTGTGTCTGTATGTTCCAAACTGAACACGGTGGAACTCTCTTTATTGTACATTTATTTCTATTTATTTTTTATTTAAAGGACCAAGGAGTCCTGAAAGGACTTGGTCCTTTATTGTTATTGTTAGTTTTTTTTTCCTTCTCCTTCTGCCAAAAAAATAAAAGTGTCCTTGGGCAAAGACACTGAACCCCAAATTGCTCCCGATGTGCTGGTTGGTACCTTGCATGGTTTCGGTGTATGAATGTGTGTGTGAATGGGTGAATATAATGCACAATCTATGTAAAGCGCTTTGGATAAGGGCGCTATATAAATGCACTATTTACCATTTGGTACACAGCAAGCTAAAAGGAATCAACACACCAGCATGCCAGAGACCAGAATACTTCAAACCCAAACAAATAGTTAAAAATAGAACTACAAAACGCACGTTGAAGATTAAACAACAGATAACAGCCAGCACCAGCAACTGTGTTTATTTAATCACATGTGAAAAATGTGGCTTACAATATGTCGGAGAAACAAGTAAAACAATAGCTGCAAGGCTGAGACAACACAGATGCAATATTAACAATGCAAAAAATACAACTAAAAGGATTGTTCAACATTACATGGCACATGGCATTGAAGCTCTAAAAGTATACCTGGACTTCAACGCAATCCCAACTGGACAGTAGGACAAAGACGTTTTAATGAAAAACAGTGGATCAAGAACCTCAACACGGATTTTCCTGGAGGTTTAAACATGCCAAAATATTAGACAAGTTGTTTTGATTTTGTACCAAAACTCCACAGCCATATACATGCTAAACACAGCCAACAATCAATGGAAATCAGACTTTGAATATAGGGGACAAATTAGCACATTTGCTAACCTGGGACACGAAGCAAGAGTGTTACGTTAGTAAAGTTACACCTATTTTATGTAAATAACATGGTAAAATGTGCAGCATCAGGAGGTAAAGGGGAGACACTTTAATTGTGAAGGGACGACAGGATGAGGAAAGGTGGTGTTGTTGCTAATTGTCCAGAGTAATAGCTGCGTGTGATATTGAACAGTCAAACTATTCGTATCAATATACGGCTGTATCAACAAAATAATGATGTCATAGGTATATGGGGTCCTCATATTTGGTCTTGAAACGGGCCTCCAGATTCCTAAGGCCGCCCCTGGATATCGGAAGGTCGCTAGTTCGTATCCCCGGACCGGCACGTTAAAATTACCACCGCTGAAGTGCCCTTGGACAAGGCATTGAACCTCTACCATGAAATGTTCTATGAGCAGGGCCTGGCTGTAAACAAGTTCTTGAGCTTAGTCCAGTTACCCTGGGTAAACATAGTACCTTTCCTTTCCTTAGTCCAGTTACCCTGGGTAAACATAGTACTGTACCTTTCCTTTCCTTAGTCCAGTTACCCTGGGTAAACATAGTACTTTTCCTTTCCTTAGTCCAGTTACCCTGGGTAAACATAGTACCTTTCCTTTCCTTAGTCCAGTTACCCTGGGTAAACATAGTACCTTTTCTTTCCTTAGTCCAGTTACCCTGGGTAAACATAGTACTTTTCCTTTCCTTAGTCCAGTTACCCTGGGTAAACATAGTACCTTTCCTTTCCTTAGTCCAGTTACCCTGGGTAAACATAGTACCTTTCCTTTCCTTAGTCCAGTTACCCTGGGTAAACATAGTACCTTTCCTTTCCTTAGTCCAGTTACCCTGGGTAAACATAGTACCTTTTCTTTCCTTAGTCCAGTTACCCTGGGTAAACATAGTACCTTTCCTTTCCTTAGTCCAGTTACCCTGGGTAAACATAGTACCTTTCCTTTCCTTAGTCCAGTTACCCTGGGTAAACATAGTACCTTTCCTTTCCTTAGTCCAGTTACCCAGGGTAAACATGGTACCTTTCCTTTCCTTAGTCCAGTTACCCTGCAGGGTAAACATAGTACCTTTCCTTTCCTTTCCTTACCGTGAAAACAAGCCAAACCTTAACCTGTGTGGTGTCCAGATCCAGGTGTTGGACCTCCTGAACCAGGAGAGGGGGGACGCAGAGAGACAGGACATGTTGTACAGGATAGATCACATGGCCGCTCGGAGCAGAGAGGACGCCGACAGGAGACAGGTAGATGTCGCATACTGTAGCATGTCTACGAGCTTGTAGATCTGCTATTCTACCACAGGTCGTTTCGAGGAAAGCAATTTGATTGGTTGAAACAGCCTTCTAGCCGTGGTTAAACCACCACACACCAAATCCACCTAATCAAAACAAAGAATTCAGCCGCTCTGTTCTCCCAGAGCGCTAGCAGACTCGGTGGCTAGGCTATAGCTAGTTTATTGGGACATTTGTGGTCGTAGGCTGAAGCATCACTTCAGTGATGCTTTGCGGAACTCGACTCCGTCTCGTTCCTGACCGCATCCCTGTCGTGGCAATAATCACGTTAACCCACACCCTCTCGTGTAATATTGCTTAATTCTTCAACAGCTAAAGTTTAAAAAAGAATGGTTAAAGTGGTTGAAAGCTATATAAGGCGACACAGAACACACAGAATGACCTCTTCTTCTCCACGTGTGTCAAAGCAGGCGGCGGTAAGCCGCCAGCTGAAGGCGCTGTGCATCGTGTCTCCGGACGACCCCCCCGTCGCCGCCGCCTGCAACCCCCCCCGCCGCTACTACAAGCTCCTCCCCTCGCCCTCCGTGGACCAATCGCTGGCAGACGAGTCCCTCCCGCTGCTGTCCGTGTCGGTGTCCGACGAGAGCAGCGGCTCGCTGGCCACGTACGTCAACGTCCTGCCGCGGCCGCGGCGCCACAGCGCCCCCTACGGCCTGGCGGGCGAGGAGGAGGCGCGCGAGTACTTTGCGGCGGCCAGCGGGAAGTACTTTGAGGTCAAAGTGGAGAGGTCACCGGGTGAGTCGTTTGGACCAACGGGCTCCCAACGGACAGCAGCGTTTCCATATCTGCATATTATCTTCTAATCCATCGCCTTAATGGCAGGAGCCAATAGACCAGTGTTGTTTTTGGCAGCAAATTTCTATTTTAGTTTTAGTCATAGTCTCCTGAATAGTTTTCACTTAGTCTTAGTCACATTTTAGTCACCTGGAAATGTGTTAGTGTTAGTCTAGTTTTAGTCGACTAAATGTCATAAGATTTTAGTCGACTAAATCTACAGGCGATTTAGTCGACTAAATTGTATTTTTGCGGGCCTTGATGCCGTCATGACTTATTTTACACTTGCTGAAAATAGCTGATCTACAAGCTCACAACACGTTGCGTTGCGATGCGTTGTGAGCTTGTAGATCTGCTATTTTCAGCATGCAACCAAGTGTAAAATGACTTATACTGGAGCTGTTGTCCACTAGTCCCTTCCTAACATTTTTGTCTAGTTTTTATTTGTTGACGAAATTGTCGGTATATTTAGTCTTAGTTTTAGTCACCATAGATTCGTTTTTATTTAGTTTTAGTCAGTGAAAAAAGGTAGTCGACGAACATTTTTCGTCTTAGTTTTAGTCGACGAAAACAACACTGCAATAGACTCCTTCTAATTTTTTTAGAACGAGAGTTGTAAGATTTGCGGTAATTCATGATTATAATGTTATCAATTAATATGCCCTTTTAAAAATAGGTTATAAACATCCTTGGCAGTGGGGTATTTCATGAAAAATACGTTAAATATAAGTCCTTGGCAGTGGATGAGATTTATAAGCGACTTTAGGCTTCTTTTCATAATGTTACTAGTGGTAGTTGCGGGTTGTGTATTTTTTTCATTGGGCTTGTTGGGTCAATCCTGACAGTTTTCTGTATCAGTGGTGCTCAATATTTCATGTCAAGAACCCCAAAAACTGTAATGTAATTGGCCTCTTGCCTTTGAGTTAAAATGTTCACTTGAGGCACATTTTCACGATTTTTCAAAAATAGCAGACCTACAAGTTCCGCGCTATGAGCTTGTAGATCTGCTATTTTTCAATAGCTAAAGTATAACTGCTTAAAACACCAAAAGGGGTTCGCGTCCAGAATGGGTTTAGATACACAGGGGCACAGGTGAGGGTAATGAACACAAATGAAGATGACACACTGACGACATCTGGTGGACAAGCAGGGGAACACAGGCAGCTAGGAGCCGTGGCATTTTGTATTATTTCAAGTCTCCTGAAAATAAATCTTGCAAAATGACATTGCATGATCGTTCATATATATGCAATTAATTATTTCATAGAAGATTATTAAGTGTTCAGAATGGGATAAGTTAGTTGACATAACACTCAACACTCAATTAAAAGTAATGTGATGATGTCAGCCTACTCTCTGTACCTCTATAAAAAGTAAAGGCGAAAGCCACAAAAAACATAAAAATAAAAAGTTATATGAGATGAGCAAGGCAAAGGGAAACAGAAGGAAAAAAGTCTCCCTACTGTATTATCAGCCTATATTCAGATAATCTTCACTTTCATTCTTTTTACTTTCGTTTTTTTACTAATAGCGTATTGCTAAGGTTTTATCGCGCGTAACACTTACGCTGACAAGCCAAATAAACGTAATCGCATGTTACAGTGACAAACTGCTGTGTGTGGTGTGTGGTGCTGGCATAGAGTATATATATATCTATAGAGAAGACACCCGAGTTCTCCTCCCATCCACTTGCATTAAGTTGCTCAAAAGCGCATGAGGCGGATTCACTCCTCCATGAACGCGCTGCCGTTGAACGCGCACGAGCGTCGTCCGTCGTGAACGTGTACAATGATAGTCAACGGACAGCGCGTTCATGTGTTTGGGGCCAGGCTGCAATACCTTCATTCGGCCACTATGTCCATTTCGCCTCAAGATTTCCTCTGGGTGCCTTCTCTATAAATATATATACTCTAAGGAAAAACCCGACCGCGAGTATCACAGCTACAGGCCGTTGAAAACGCTTGTCTGGGCCAGAGAAACGGCCCCCTCAATGTCGTTTCTGAGACACAGAGCTTTAAATGCAGGGCGTAGAATGTGCGCGCATCTTCAAACTGCCCACGACCACTGTCCCACTTGGTGTTGATGTGCTAACGAACGGTGGCTATAACGATACAATCGGATCAAAACATGGATTAAATAATGTAAACCCTGGGAAAACGGAGAAGCCGCGTTTGGCAGGCTATATAGGGTACTAATTTAACCCTCCGTGTTCCTCCGCTTTTATCGTACTCCGTGTTAAACATTCCCAATCCCTATGCTATCTGTGTCTTTCCAGGTGACTACGAGAACACGGCCATCTTTCCTCTGCCCTTGGTGAGCTCCACTGATCCCTTCTGGCATCCAGAGCGCCCGGTGACAACGCAGACGACGACAACAACGGCCATGGTGGGCCTGGCAGGAGAGGGCCACCAGTACCCCATGGTGGGCCTGGGGGCGGGAGAGGGCCACCAGTACCCCATGGTGGGCCTGGGGGCGGGAGAGGGCCACCAGTACCCCATGGTGGGCCTGGCAGGAGAGGGCCAGTACCCCATGGTAGGCCTGGGGGTGGGAGAGGGCCAACAGTACCCCAGCAGTGTCAGCAGTAGCCCGTCGGCAGCAACAAGCAGCGACTGGAGCCACAGGAACCGCCTGCGACAGCGCATCCTGGCCCACAGACACGGAGGAGGGAGGGGGAGGAGGAGGCCCGGAGGAGGAGAGCTGCAGCACCACACCGGAACTCTGGAGTTCTTGGTGGACCGTGCCGGGCCCTCCTCCTCCTCCTCCTCCACGGAGCCCGCCTTCGTCCAGGAGAGAAACAACCTGCACGCCATGGAAGTGAGCCATTAACCCATTCTGACCTGAGATCAGATTCATACGAGGTTTCCACTGGACACACACTGGTCTGATGAACCCATTCTGACCTGAGATCAGATTCTAAAAATGTCAGTCGTTCTTCGATTATTCAAAAATAGCAGACCTACAAGCTCGTATCGCGCCACTCGGTGGCGCGATACGAGCTTGTAGTTCTGCTATTTTTCAATAGCTAAAGCATAACATGATGCTAACACCAAAATGGGTGCCCGTTCAGAATGGGTTCTAAGCGCCTTAACCCATTTTGGGAGCGGGAACACCCTTTTGGTGTTTTAAAAGCATTATGTTATGCTTTAGCTATTGAAAAATAGCAGATCTACAAGCTCCGAGTGCCACGCTATACGAGCTTGTAGGTCTGCTATTTTTTGAAAAATCGTGAAAATGTGTCCTAAATGTTAGAATGTATTCTTTCATAGCAAACTCGAATCTTTGCTTCTGGGCGGGGGGGGGGGGGGGGGGGGTCCCTGGAACAACATATTTTCATATTTTTGGGAGTCCTTGACATGAAATTGTTTGCGAACCACTGACATAGAAAAATATAGGCTTTTCAGAAAACTGTCAGGATTTAGAGGACATTTGTAGAATCTGCTATTTTCTAGGGCCGCAACCCAGCACTCTTTAGCTAGTGGAGATGCAGTGTGTAACGACATGGATTTATAAACACATTGGTTCACAAAATGCTGTGTTCAAGTTCAGAAAAAGCTATTCTCCTGAATGCTGCCTTCCGGTTATAGCATAGAAAGGAGTGGCATTTTGCCTTTTTTTCATCATAGTAAACGCTGCATTCGTGGTCTGGAGAGGGCAGTTGTTTTACAGACGGGGTAAAAGGGCAGGGGCTGAACTGAAGCCCCCTTTGATGTCTATGTGTGCACGCCCCTGACGTTGTGGTCCTATTGGTTCGTTCCGTTGTCAGGTGACTCAGCGTTTCTTCGAGACGGTGTCGACCCAGCTGGAGCGCTGGTACGAGAGGAAGGTCCTGGAGGCGCGGCAGCAGGCGGAGTTCGTGGGCCGCGAGGACCGCGAGCGGCTGCTGCAGCGAATCATCAGCCTGGAGGAGGAGCTACGGCTGCTCCGGACCAATGGCGAGAGAGCAGAGAGCTGAGGGGCACAATCACGCGAACACGCGAGATTTAGGGTCACACGGCGACCCACAGCTGTCGCACGAGAGACAGATTTTATATATCGTCGCTGGACAAAAAAAGAAGAAAGAAACAGTTTTGAAGGTTTTGGTTATAGGCTATATTATTATTAGATATAAACAGATCTGCTATTGGCCATATTCAGACCGCAGCCATCTTGCCAGCAAGGTGATACCTAGGTGATGCTTCCCATAGACAGCCCAACAGTGATACTTCCCATAGACAGCCCATTCATCCAAACAGAAAAGTCCTCTCTAATTATATTAAACAATGTCAAAATCATCAACATTGCAGCTGTTGTAGGGAAAGCTTGAATTGTCCTCTTTCAATCTGTAAAGTTTTTGTTTCCACCGTAGA
Source organism: Protomyctophum parallelum (assembly GCF_964188405.1). Classification (NCBI taxonomy): domain Eukaryota; kingdom Metazoa; phylum Chordata; class Actinopteri; order Myctophiformes; family Myctophidae; genus Protomyctophum; species Protomyctophum parallelum. The sequence continues at coordinate 4,841,956 of NC_139718.1, read as the reverse complement.
CATTTTATGAGCTATACTTCCTTCCTGTCAAGAAATTCCTTGCAGATGATTATTTTTCTAAAGCCAAATTCCAACACCGCAACTTTCACACTCGCTCACTCCCCTCGCGTCCTCCACTCGCTTCAACAAACAGCAAAGCTTTTTCAGTTTAACACCATTCTATACGGGAACCCATTTTGGTGTTAGCATCTACAAGCTCATAGCGGTGAGCTTGTAGGTCTGCTATTTTTTGAAAAATCGAAGAACGACTGACATTTTTAGAATCTGATCTCAGGTCAGAATGGGCTAATCAGACCAGTGTGTGTCCGGTGGAAACCTTGTATGAATCTGATCTCAGGTCAGAATGGGTTAATGTGTGTACGTGTGTGTGTGTGTATGTGTGTGTGTGTGTGTGTGTGTGTGTGTGTGTGTGTGTGTGTGTGTGACTGTGCGTGCATGTGTGTGTTGGGTCAGCCGCAAGCAGTGTTTTCTGTGCCACTATGTGGACTTATGTCACTGGAGAAAGAAAAAAAAACATGTCCACGTGATGCGGAGGAGACAACATACCCCACCGAGCCTGCACCTGATGTACACTCGCTCTATGCGCTCTCGGAGAGCCCACTCGGCTCCTCCTCTCGACTCCACTCGCCTCCTCGATGGAGCACTTTAACAATTTAAGCAATAAGCCACGAGAGGTCTCAGGTTACCGGGTATTTTACACTGCCTGGGGGCGTAGGTGGACCCGACGCGAAGCGGAGGGTCTTCTACCCCCCAGCCAGTGTAAAATACCCGGTAAGCTGGGGCCTCGAGTGGCTTATTGCTTTTCTAAAACGGTTACAAACATCATAGCAATATTATCCTAATAAAACTATTAAATTCACAAAAGTATCTACGCTTTGTGCCACCAGAGCGAGCGAGCCAGAGCCACAACACTTCCTTGTTTTGCTCCGTAAGTAGCCTATGTGACGGGAGAATAGCGCTTGATGTATTTACGGGGCTGCCTGGAGCCACACATTCACAGTCATATGAGCCGGGCGGTGCTTAGACGCCCGCACGGCATGTGTTTGTAAAGCAATCAAGCACTCCCCTTTCCCAGTTCAGCTACAAGGCTGCAGTTTGATACAAAGTGATTGAAGGAGTGGGTTATCGGTGAAATTTACACCGGTCACGTGACGGTAACCAGCCAATCAGAATGAAGTATTGGGACTACCCGTTTTAGAATGGAACGTTAACCATTTCCCGGTCAAGCTGGAATGACCCCGAGTATGGAAGCACTCGTTATCAGTAAAGCAACCTCCTGCTGCCTCCTGCATTATGTGCAAATTCAAAACAGGTGGTACGCCTGGGCCGTTGAGTGATAGTCAACGAGCGCTTCCAAACTCCAGCACTTATAGATAAAAATCACATGAAAGGAAGTAGCTCATAAAATCTCTACGGTGGATTTTTTTATTAAACAAAAACTTTACAGATTGAAAGAGGATAATTCAAGCTTTCCCTACAGCTGCAATGTTGGTGATTTTGACGTTGTTTAATATAATTAGAGAGGACTTTTCTGTTTGGATGAATGGGCCGTCTCTGGGAAGTATCACCTAGGTATGAATTGATGAATTCCTGTTCTGTTTATGATGAATTCCTGTTCTGTTCTTTAGCTACATAGAAATGTCTATTTGTATGTCTCTAAATGTTTGTATGTCTCTAAATGTTTTGATGAATTGAACAATGTGGACCCTGTTGTAAACAAGTGCAATGCTTAATTGGGTCGTCCACTCACAGTTAACAGTCTTTGTATTGAGTTTGTGCTTAAAATGTACTGTAAATTCTACAAACTGTTAATAAATATTTCAATCAATCAATCAAAGTATCACCTTGCTGGCAAGATGGCTGCGGTCTGAATATGAAAATTAGCTAATTTTGTGTGACACCCCCCCCCCCCCCCCCTCTCCTCCATCATCTTCCCAATAAGAAAACATACAACTACAGTGGCGTGCACAGACATTTAGAGGGGCAGGTGCTAAAGTGAAAAAAAGGGCACCTTGTGCAGCGCATTTTGGGGCGGGAACCCATTTTGGTGCTTTATAGCTATTGAAAAATAGCAGATCTACAAGCTCATAGCGCTACGAGCTTGTAGGTCTGCTATTTTTCTTTAATCGAAGAACCACTGACATAGAAACATAGCTTTAGATTGTGGGGGCCTAAATAATATAGTAGAAGCGTTTTTTTAATCAAGATTTGATCAATGTCACCTTGGTCCACACACTACAAATTAAGAAAAAAAAAGAAAACTTTTTTTTTTTTTTTTTTTTTTAAGAGCAAAATTGCCAAAAGGGCAGGGGGTGCTCTAGCACCCCCTAGTGTCTATCTGTGCACGCCACTGCATGATTCCGAGAGCAGAGTCACCGGAAACAAGTGTAGGGTGAAATGAAGAAAATGTGCACTTGAATATATTAAACTGCCACCCCCAAGATTACCACATCTTATCTCTCTCTCTGACGTTTGATTGGCATGCATAACATATTGCCATATGCCTATAATACAGTAAAATACATGTGATATGAGATTACAGGCACAATCCGACTTGTAGGTGTTACTTTATACTAATTAATTTATATATTTTTTAACCCATTCTGACCGGGCACCCATTTTGGTGTTAGCATCATGTTATGCTTTAGCTATTTAAACATAGCAGATCTACAAGCTCGTAGCGCGCCACTCGGTGGCGCGCTACGAGCTTGTAGGTCTGCTATTTTTGAAAAATCTAAGAACGACTGACATTTTTTTAGAATCTGATCTCAGGTCAGAATTTGGTTAATCAGACCAGTGTGTGTCCGGCGGAAACCTCGTATGAATCTGATCTCAGGTCAGAATGGGTTAAATAATTTTTATACCACAATTTTGCAACCCATTTTTTTCACCCAGTCTATACTAATTAATGTACGTATATAGGCCTACTGTATAGAGCGTCCCGTCCCCTTTCATGACGACGCCAGGCCCAGGAAATAATTCCCAATGCATTTTTCCCTCATAGACATTTCAAAAAGTATTTATTTAAAGACCTTATAAGTGTCGTAACTCGAGTTGTGACAAATCATGACAACAAACACAATGTTTTGGACCAAACAAATAATTACCAAGAAGAAAAACAACAACAAAAAAGTGTTGTATAACCTGCCGTTTTCTTCTTCTTTCTAATTATTTGTTTGGCGCGAAAAATTGTGTTTGTTGTCATGATTTGTCACGACAAGAGTTGGCTTCGTACGAGGCTTAAAGGAGAATTCCATGCTAGAATGCTTTCTTATCTTTCTGACCTTTCTTTGTAGTTGTTACGTCCCCACCAAAGAGGTCCAGGTGTTTTTTCGTGCAAAAACTCCTTATTGGCCATTTTCCCTACCATAAGCCCTCAATGAATTGCATTGCATTGAATGGGAATTGAATGGGGCTATGGGGTGTTATGATAATTCGCTTATTTCCATCGAAAGAAGTAGTAAAGTGTGCCGCTTGGGATATTATTTACATTATGAAGAGAGGATATATACAAAGAAATTATAATTTTGAGCGATGGAAATAAGCGAATTAGCACAACACCCCATAGCCCCATTCAATTCCCATTCAATTCAATGCAATTCATTTAGGGCTTATGGTAGGGGAAATAGCCAATAAGGAGCTTTTGCACAAAATAACACCTGGACCTCTTTGGTGGGGACGTAACAACTACAAAGAAAGGTAAGAAAGCCTTTTAGTATATGGAATTCTCCTTTAAAAGGTCTTTAAATAAATACTTTTTGAAATGTCTATGGGGGAAATGAACGGGGGATCATTTCCAGGGCCCTGGTAGGGGGCGGGACTGCGACGCTCTATAGAGGGTATGAGCGTGACATCATCATCAAACCAGGAAGTTATGCAGGAACGCCCACTGAGTGGCAAAAAACTACTTTCTGGCCTTGACAGCCCATAAACATCCACACAGAAAAGTCCTTTCTGATTGCATTAAACAACGTTAAACAATGTTAAACTCACTCTGCCTGTTGCTTTGCCACTCGATGTGCCATTCACTTCAAGCATGCGCATACCCTCTATTACGCTACTGTATGTGAATGAAGACGTGTTTAAAGGAAATTTGCTAGCTTGCATATTGTTACTGCAAGCAGGTAAGTTGTTGATTCTGTTGGCCACAAACTGCCATGCTGTCTTGTCTTTGCCACATTGTGTCAATGATGATTCAATTAAAGGATTTACCGAATGCCATATTGTACCACGCCACGGTCTTTGAGGGACAGGCCCGGCACCACGAGGGGGCAAAGGGGGTATTACCCCCTAAATCAACCTCTTTGCCCCCTTAGATCAAATAGTTACAGACAAAACAATGGTACATTTCCAGGCATTCAATTACGAAATCGTGCGCCTCTGCCCTCTATAGATATGCAAATGTGGCGCATTGTCTTCATGTCCAATACCTGCCCCCGATTGCCCCCTCTGTCATTTCATCCTGGCGCCGGGCCTGTGGAGGGACCACAACACACCACTAGATGGAGCACTGACTGGGGGGTGTATTGATCTAAATGAGGTCGATGGGGTTGTCAGCAAAATAGTCAACCCATTTTAATGATCAAATTAGGCCGATGAGGTTGTCAACAAACAGTCAACCCACTTCAAATGGACCACAAAACCGCTGTCAAGTCAGATCATCAGAGCATTTCACTTCCGTTCTGTGGATTTAAAAATAAACGGTGTGGCTGCTAGAGGGTGATACTGTCTGTCTGTCTGTCTGTCTGTCTGTCTGTCTGTCTGTCTGTCTGTCTGTCTGTCTGTCTGTCTGCCTGCCTGCCTGCCTGCCTGCCTGCCTGCCTGTCTGTCTGTCTGTCTGTCTGCCTGCCTGTCTGCCTGCCTGCCTGCCCACGGCTAATCATGCAAAACACTGCAACGATCAGTTCCAAATGTCTTATACCACTGTACCAATTAGGAATTAAACTCCCGAATATAAACTTGTAAACATGATCTGTTGACCTAAATTCTATTTAGAAAGATTACACCGGAAGTCAAGCGCTTATGCTGGGCTGACTCGACTCGACGCGGTACTATAGGCTGTTCGATGACCATGACGCAGGTCAAATGGACTGGGCTGACTTGAACGCGGTACAAATGGAGAACAGGTCAAATGGAGAACATCGCCTGCCGAGCACTTGATGAACCGGCCGTTCATTGTGTAACCCCCCCCCCCCACCCCCACCCACCCCAATCACGATCATGCTGTGACATCTGGCCTCTGTTAGCGACGGCAGAGGCTTCAGAAGGGAACATCGGATCAATGGCGTGCATTGACTCTGTGAGCACGCGATGGAAACCTAATTAAACCTTTCTGACCGGGCACCCATTTTGGTGTCAGCATCATGTTATGCTTTAGCTATTGAAAAATAGCAGATCTACAAGCTCATAGCGCGCCACCGAGTGGCGCGCTATGAGCTTGTAGGTCTGCTATTTTTGAAAAATCGAAGAGCGACTGACATTTTTAGAATCTGATCTCAGGTCAGAATGGGTTCATCAGACCAGTGTGTGTCCGGCGGAAACCTCGTATGAATCTGATCTCAGGTGAGAATGGGTTAAAGCACCCTCGGGCGCTTTAATTTAACTGGGCTCTCAAATCAACCACTGTGTTATCGCTCTTTACTCCATGGTGTGGCGGCGGGGTTCGCACACATGGACAGCATTCAGTTGAGCAAGTTCATTCTTTTTTTAATCTCAGTATACCGTACATTCAAATAAGTGCATGGCACGGCGTATAGAAGTATAGCTAGGCTGTTGTTTCACGTGAAAATCCACAGATTGATTGTGAGCCTTATATGGCTCTTCGTCACTCTGGTCGAACCTGTCTGACCCGACGACCTGCAGGCGAAGAGCCCTGGGCTCGGAACGCTGTCGTTAAAATCAATCGGAGAATGTGAGCCGATCTTTCCTTCACATTCCCTCGCACAATCTTGTGGACTCTTTTTGGGGGATTATTTAAAACGCCCGTACATTATTTTATCTCAATGATGTCATGCATTAAAAAAATTGCACTCAAATGGGGAATGAGTGGGAACAATTAGTGGGTTAACTCCGCCCCCAACCAGCCCCCCCCCCCCCCCCTAGATGACCTGTCAAATCACTGCTGATCCAGTCTGGGCCTCGAGAGGATACAGTAAAAAAAATAAGTACCTCCTTTAAATTGCTCCTTCATCATACTTTTTGAGTGGTGCTAACTGTGTGTTTGTGTGCGTGCGTGCGTGAGAGGATCAGAGCACTTAGCACGCAGCAAATCGAACTATCGACTATCCACAGGTGCTGCGGCGATCTCTGTGACGTGATTGAGATCAATGAACAGAAAATGCTCGAAGCCTCGCGTCAGCCACCACGTGCCATGAGTGGCAGACGTGACAGGGCCGACACGTTGGTATTATTACATTAAAATGTGGGTTTCTGGGAGGTGCAGCCGTCAGCAGTGGAGACTGGCGTTCAGATTCAGATCCTTCACGGTGCAACCCGGCTGCTCCGACGGACAGAATATAAGCTCTATAGGGGTGTCCAAACTTTTCTCAACGGGGGCCATGTTCGAAAAATATTAAAACACCCAAGGTGTTATACCGATTATACTAATTAAGGCTCTGTTCCATTTAGTGTAGGCTACAGTGGTTCTCAAACTGTATAAATTCATTGTACAAAGTGTATTACCACATCCAAGTGGTTGCATTTGTACCCTCAGAGTTACACATCCGTACCCCGGGGGCCATTTGGAACCCACTCAAGGACACTTTGAGACCCACTGTTGTAGCGGAGTGTTTCCAGTGAGCAGTGGCGTGCACAGATAGACACTAGGGGGTGCTAGAGAACCACCTGCCCTTTTAACAATGTGCTAAAAAAAAAAAAACTGTAGTGTGTGGACCACGGTGACATTGATCAAATCTTGATAAAAAACACTTATACTATATTATTTAGGCCCCCACAATCTAAAGCTATATGTTTCTATGTCAGTGGTTCTTCGATTAAAAAAATAGCAGACCTAAAAGCTCGTAGCGCACCACTCTGTGGCGCGCTATGAGCTTGTAGATCTGCTATTTTTCAATAGCTAAAGCACCAAAATGGGTTCCCTTCCCGCCCCAAAATGCGCTGCACAAGGTGCCCTTTTTTCACTTGAGCACCTGCCCCTCTAAATGTCTGTGCACGCCACTGCCAGTGAGCCAACACACACAACATCAGCACCCTGACTCTGTTTGACCAGAATGGAACAGAGCCTTAATTAGAAACACCTGCGAAGGAAGTAGGGAAGCTTGACTGAGGGGCTGCCATTGGATTGATTATTTTGGTCGTTTTTTCACGTCATATGATATGAATTATGAAAGCAGGGAATCATAGCTTCAAAGCTTAAAGGACAACTTTAATTTTTTTTCAACCAAGGTTCATGTTTTAGGTCGTTATTAGGGAAAGTAAAGGATGAGTGTCTGCCTGTGCTATTAACTCATTTTTGGGGGGGGAAAACAATTAAAAAGCAGTTTTTCCAAGATCTTTACAAAATGGCTGCTGCCTCTTGGGCGCGTTCGGGTCAAGACAGTGAGAGCGTTGTTCTTCGTCAGTGCACTAGTATAGTGACTCCTACAGGGTGGCAGCTGGTCGGAGCCCGGCACTCGCTACGCCCTCCTTGGTACAAACACACACACACACACACACACACACACACACACACACACACACACACACACACACACACACACACACACACACACCAATCACACTGACCATAGAGCAGGCCACCCATCCAGCAACCATTGCAAGGCACCCAACCTGCTCGTCGGGGGAACAGGAGCAGTTTGGAGTTCATCGTCTTGCTCAAAGACAGTGGCGTGCACAGATAGACACTAGGGGGTGCTAGAGCACCCCCTGCCCTTTTGGCAATGTGCTAAAAAAAAAAAAAAAGGTTTTCTTTTTTTTTTCTTACTTTGATAAAAAACGCTTCTTCTATATTATTTAGGCCCAGTCAGTGTCAGTGGTTCTTCGATAAAAAATAAATAGCAGACCTACAAGCTCGTAGCGCGCCACTCGGTGGCGCGCTATGAGCTTGTAGATCTGCTATTTTTAAATAGCTACGTAAAGCACCAAAATGCGCTGCACAGTCAAGGTGCCCTTTTTTTTTTACTTGAGCACCTGCCCCTCTAAATGTCTGTGCACGCCACTGCTCAAAGACACGCTGCAATACGCTGCCGTGGCTTGGCGTCCTTGCTCTACCTCCTGAGCCAATCATTACCTCCCAATATATCCTACTATACAAACAGTAAATCTGGGGGATAGTGTCGTCGTGTATTTCCACACAACTTAACTACCCGTCCTGAACCATAGAAGAACACTGGAGTTCTCTAAACCAAACTTGTAGTGTAGAGATAGCTGTCTCACTGTGTGTCTCGGTTCACACCTGAGGCGAGCTTCAAAGCGTAAAGAACGACGCAGGGTACTTGGGCTGAGAACCTCTCAGACCTGCAGACGGACAGTCTCCTAACCCACTAACCATCAAATTAGCGACAAATTAGTGACCAAAATGTATAGTCTATAATTATAGTGACAGAATATTGCAGATATGGACTATATCCACGAGACCACAATAGGTCACTGAGCTGTCGTGGGTTGGATTAACCCATTCTGACCGGGCACCCATTTTGGTGTCGGCATCATGTCATGCTTTAGCTATTGAAAAATAGCAGATCTACAAGCTCATATCGCGCCACCGAGTGGCGCGCTACGAGCTTGTAGGTCTGCTATTTTCGAAAAATCTAAGACACTTTTAGAATCTGATCTCAGGTCAGAATGGATTAAAAGCAGACAGGCGGAGACATGCGGTATAGCTGTCTAAATAAGTTGTATTTCTACTCAGATTTCTACCAAAAGTCCCCGTCCCGTCCCCGTCCCCCCCGCAAATTAGTTGGGTTACATCTATTATATGTTTAGCCAATACTATACTGTCCAGTTGTCATGTTATTGACAGGGTTATTGAGGGCCCTGGTTTGGGTGGGCTGGCACGTATCCTGCTGGTGCAAAGGAAAGGAGGGGGGGGGAGGGTCGTGGACCAATTGCCTGGCAAGATGTGTGCCATGGGGCATATTGTCCGTCCCGTCAGTGGCAGAATCAATGTCCACATCCTGCATGCAACAAACGCCACGGTTTGTCCCGGTCGCTCCAAGCGTGGCACACTAGACAAACAATCAGCGACAACAGCATGCAGGGATGCATGATGGGATTGGTTGTTTATTTTGACTGGTGCAATGGGATTTATTCTTCCACCCCGGGATCATCTCTCTATGGGGTAATCTGACTCCTCTGCTGGGATTTAAACATGATACACGGCACCGACAAAGACAACGGGAACCTGTACCATTGATATGTAAGTGTTGTTTGTTTTTTTGTTGTTGCGTTTAGCTATAAATGTGACCTGGGTTGACTTATAGGGGGGACTGTCATCGTGCGTGCAGCCTCCAGCTTTTCACTAGAGGAGAAAAAACTACTTTTTAATTATTATTTTTTTATCCAAAATTAGCAGTCTGAAATAAGTGTCAGAGCTGAAATTGTAAAATGATTGTAAATATGAAATAAATGCTTAAACATAATAGCTATAGGTGTAATGTGTCCACAGAAGTGAACCTTTCAGGCCTGTTTCCTCAACTCGCTGTATTCTCTGCAAGACATTACTCTATATTAAGCTTTGAAGCTATGATTCCCTGCTTTTGAGGCAAATTGCTGTTGCCTCATGTTCCAAATGTGGAAAACACAGACATTGAAACTAACTTGTGTAATGCACAGTTGACATGTTCATGGATTGATTGGTTAGAAGTAGAATGGTGCGAATTGCACTTTTCAAACTCTGTTTTTTTAATTGGTACAGTAGATTACTGCATCAACCAGCGAGAGAAGACCAATGCTCTATATTTCTGGGCTCCATATCACCATCACTGAAACTGATTCACGTGAATTGAACAGTATAGGAATCTGCTACTGTAATCAATTCACCCTTTTGTCAGCCTTCTGATTGGCCCCTGACTGACTAACCAGCAGGCTCTTTCTGCCTGGTTCCGCCCCCCTGGTTCCACCGGGTTTTTGAAGTCGCTAAAACTCTCCAACATTTTTGGGAAAAAAAAAACTAAAAACAAACATGATCTGCCCTGCAGTCACCATTCTGCACCTTTTTACTGACACCAAGATTAAAATAATAATTCTACAACAGGTCGTTTTGAGGAAGCAATCTGATTGGTTGAAACGGCTTCTAGCCGTGGATCAAACCAGCACCATTCACCACCCAGAGCACTATAGCAAACTCGGTGGCTATAGGCTAAGCTAGTTTCTTGGGACATTTTTGGTCGAAAAAAATACATCTGTCATTAAAAAAATATATTTTTTCAGCGATTTTCTTCGTTTTAAGGGTAACTGTGGTAGAATTGCACTTCAGTGATGCTTGCGGAACTCGTCTTCGTCTCGTTCCTGACCGCATCACTGTGGTGGCAATGATCACGTTAAACCACACCCTCAAGTGTAATTATTGCCTAATTGAATGCACAGAATATCAATATGAAGCAAAAATAAAAACACCTTATTTCAATGGTAGTGGATGGAGAGAGAGGATTTTTGTCCAACCACGAAACGGCAACCAATGGGTGCGAAGAGGGGCAGAACCAGGGGGCGGGACTTGATGAAAAGGGTGAATTGGGTGACATGAAAATAAAGTACATCTTTAGCAGCGACCATGGATGTGGATTACCATTTAACCCATTCTGACCTGAGATCAGATTCATACGAGGTTTTCCACTGGACACACACTGGTCTGATTAACCCATTCTGACCTGAGATCAGATTTAAAAAAATGTCAGTCGTTCTTCGATTTTTCAAAAATAGCAGACCTACAAGCTTGTAGCGCGCCACTCTGTGGCGCACTCCTGACTCCACCAGACGGTGGCAGTAGAGAGGTACACAGGTACACAGTGCGTTCACGTGCGCGCTCGCGAGCGTATCAGTGTTGTTTTCGTCGACTTAAAACTAAGACGAAAAATGTTCGTCGACTACCTATTTTTACTGACAAAAACTAAATGGAAACTAAATGAAAACTAAGCTACGATGACTAAAACTAAGACTGCGTTGTGAGCTTGTAGATCGGCTATTTTCAGCAAGTGTAAAAACACTCATTACGACGGCATCAAGACCCACCAAAATACATTTTAGTCGACTAAATCAACTGTAGATTTTAGTCGACTAAAATCTCATGACATTTAGTCGACTAAAACTAGACTAACACTATGACATTCCAGGTGACTAAAACTAAATTAAGTTTCAGTCCAAAGACTAACTAAAATATAGATTTGCTAACCAAAAACAACACTGGTGCGTATAGAGATAGATAGATAGAGTTTTTATTAACCCATTCTGACCTGAGATCAGATTCATACGAGGTTTCCACTGGACACACACTGGTCTGATGAACCCATTCTGACCTGAGATCAGATTCTAAAAAATGTCAGTCGCTCTTCGATTTTTCAAAAAATAGCAGACCTACAAGCTCGTATCGCGCCACTCGGTGGCGCGATATGAGCTTGTAGATCTGCTATTTTTCAATAGCTAAAGCACAACATGATGCTGACACCAAAATGGGTGCCCGTTCAGAATGGGTTAAAGTGTCCTACATCATAAGATGCCCAGCCCGCACAGGCTTACAAGACACTCACAAAATTGTACATATATAATAATACATATACACAAATAGACAGTTACTCATGGATACATCGTTCTCCAACGTAACTGCCTTCTCTATACATTTTCCAAAAACAAAAACTTCATTACTGAACAACCAATTTAACATAAAACACTCAGACATCCAAAACAGATCTGGGTTCTTATCCTGAATTTTTTCAAATAAATAGCGTATATAAATGCGTTTCTTTCGCAGACCGGATTAAGGCATGTGACGGCGGCAGTGAAGAGCCCCAGCCCCGCCCAGCTCACTGACCATGGGCGACTGGCACCTGCTGGCCAGCATCCTGGACGAGGTGCACGCCCACTCCACCGTGGTGGGCAAGATCTGGCTCAGCGTCCTCTTCGTCTTCCGCATGCTGGTGCTGGCCGTGGCCGCCGAGGACGTGTGGGAGGACGAGCAGGCCCAGTTCGTCTGCAACACGGAGCAGCCCGGCTGCAAGGCCGTGTGCTACGACCGCGCCTTCCCCATGTCCCTGGTCCGCTTCTGGATGCTCCAGGTCAGTTACTAACCCTTCCCCATGTCCCTGGTCCGCTTCTGGATGCTCCAGGTATTTATATTAACCCTTCCCCATGTCCCTGGTCCGCTTCTGGATGCTCCAGGTATTTATATTAACCCTTCCCCATGTCCCTGGTCCGCTTCTGGATGCTCCAGGTCAGTTACTAACCCTTCCCCATGTCCCTGGTTCGCTTCTGGATGCTCCAGGTATTTATATTAACCCTTCCCCATGTCCCTGGTCCGCTTCTGGATGCTCCAGGTATTTATTAACCCTTCCCCATGTCCCTGGTTCGCTTCTGGATGCTCCAGGTATTTATATTAACCCTTCCCCATGTCCCTGGTCCGCTTCTGGATGCTCCAGGTCAGTTACTAACCCTTCCCCATGTCCCTGGTCCGCTTCTGGATGCTCCAGGTATTTATTAACCCTTCCCCATGTCCCTGGTTCGCTTCTGGATGCTCCAGGTATTTATATTAACCCTTCCCCATGTCCCTGGTCCGCTTCTGGATGCTCCAGGTATTTTTATTAACCCTTCCCCATGTCCCTGGTCCGCTTCTGGATGCTCCAGGTTAGGGGATGTTATTTATATTAACCCTTCCCCATGTCCCTGGTCCGCTTCTGGATGCTCCAGGTCAGAGGATGTTATTTATATTAACCCTTCCCCATGTCCCTGGTTCGCTTCTGGATGCTCCAGGTCAGAGGATGTTATTTATATTAACCCTTCCCCATGTCCTCCAGGTCAGAGGATGTTATTTGTATTAACCCTTCCCCATGTCCCTGGTTCGCCTCTGGATGCTCCAGGTCAGAGGATGTTATTTATATTAACCCTTCCCCATGTCCCTGGTTCGCTTCTGGATGCTCCAGGTCAGAGGATGTTATTTATATTAACCCTTCCCCCATGTCCCTGGTTCGCTTCTGGATGCTCCAGGTCAGAGGATGTTATTTATATTAACCCTTCCCCATGTCCTCCAGGTCAGAGGATGTTATTTGTATTAACCCTTCCCCATGTCCCTGGTTCGCCTCTGGATGCTCCAGGTCAGAGGATGTTATTTATATTAACCCTTCCCCATGTCCCTGGTTCGCTTCTGGATGCTCCAGGTCAGAGGATGTTATTTATATTAACCCTTCCCCCATGTCCCTCGTCCGCTTCTGGATGCTCCAGGTCAGAGGATGTTATTTATATTAACCCTTCCCCCATGTCCCTCGTCCGCTTCTGGATGCTCCAGGTCAGAGGATGTTATTTATATTAACCCTTCCCCATGTCCTCCAGGTCAGAGGATGTTATTTATATTAACCCTTCCCCATGTCCTCCAGGTCAGAGGATGTTATTTATATTAACCCTTCCCCATGTCCTCCAGGTCAGAGGATGTTATTTATATTAACCCTTCCCCATGTCCTCCAGGTCAGGGGATGTTATTTATATTAACCCTTCCCCATGTCCTCCAGGTCAGGGGATGTTATTTATATTAACCCTTCCCCCATGTCCTCCAGGTCAGGGGATGTTATTTATATTAACCCTTCCCCCATGTCCTCCAGGTCAGGGGATGTTATTTATATTAACCCTTCCCCATGTCCTCCAGGTCAGAGGATGTTATTTATATTAACCCTTCCCCCATGTCCCTGGTTCGCTTCTGGATGCTCCAGGTCAGAGGATGTTATTTATATTAACCCTTCCCCATGTCCCTGGTTCGCTTCTGGATGCTCCAGGTCAGAGGATGTTATTTATATTAACCCTTCCCCCATGTCCCTGGTTCGCTTCTGGATGCTCCAGGTCAGGGGATGTTATTTATTAAAATATTTAATCTGATTAATCGCATGATTGTCCATAGTTAACTGTGATTAATCGCAAATTAATCGCATATTTTTTATCCGTTCTAAATATACCTTAAATCAGTGGTTTTCAAAATCTTTCATATCAAGGTCCATTATTTATTCTGCATTTGAGCCACGGAACCACCATTTGATGACATTTAGCCTTCCAGACCCAAACTAAAGAACTGTATTGATGTTGGCCAATGGTACCATTACGAGAGATAACAGGCCATGTTGATGAAAATAACATGTTTTATAAAGCATTATGTTGTGCTTTAGCTGTTGAATCTACAAGCTCATAGCGCGGCACCGAGTGCGCTATGAGGTCTGCTATTTTTTTAAATATCGTGTAGGGCGCAAATCTTTGAATATATATTATTACAGAGTGAACGTTTTAACTCAAATCTTTGCTTCTGGGGGGGGGGTCCCTGGAACCGCCACGGGGCGGCAGTGGCTCAGGGGTAGAGTGGACGGATGGTAACCAAAAGGTCGCCAGTTCGAACCCTGTGGGCTCCCCCAGAGTTACTGTCGAAGTGTCCTTGAGCAAGACACTGAACCCCTAATTGCTCCTGATGTGCTGGTTGGTGCCTTGCATGGTTTCCGCTGGCATCAGTGTATATGAATGTGTGTGTGAATGGGTGAATGTAATGCACAATCTCTGTAAAGCGGCTTGGATAAAGGCGCTATATAAATGCACCATTTTACTATTTACCATTTAACAACATATTTTCAGATGGGGGGGGTCAGCGGCCAATTACATAAAGTTTTTGGGGGTCCTTGACTTAAAGATATCCTGATGAAGGCCGCATAGGCCGAAACGTTGCTATTTCCCTAAAAATAAAAGTTGGTCACTGCATTTGAAGACAGTGTGCAGTCGTTTTCCTTGTTCATTTTTGGGGTCCTTGACATGAAATATTGGGAACCACTGATACAGAAACATGAGGTTTTTCAGAAAGGTGTCACGATTTAGAAGACATTTGTATATAGAACCGTCCTCGCGGGGGGTCAAAATTGGGTTAAGATATAGCTCTTGTTCTTGTTTGTTGGCTATATAGAAGTGTATATTTGTATGTCTCTAAATGTTATTATGTATTGAACAAGGTGGACCCTCTTGTAAACAAGTGTAGCGTTCTATCAATCAATCAATCAATCAATCAATCAATCAATCAATCAATCAATCAATGTGTCTGTAAACAGTTCATGGTGCTCTCATAAGCAGTGTTGTTTTTGGCAGCAAATTTCTATTTTAGTTTTAGTCGTAGTCTCTTGAATAGTTTTCACGTAGTTTTAGTCACATTTTAGTCACCTGGAATGTTCTAGGGTTTAGTCTAGTTTTAGTCGACTAAATGTCATACGATTTTAGTCGACTAAATCCACAGTTGATTTAGTCGACTAAAATGTGTTTTGACAGGCCTTGATGTCGTTGTAATGACATATTTTACACTTTGGTTGCATGCTGAAAATAATCCATCCATGGATAATTCCCCATCCCTGTATATTCTCCAGGTGGTGTTCGTGTCGGCGCCCTCGCTCATCTACATCGGCCACGTTCTCTACCGCATCCGCTGCCTGGAGAAGGGGCGGTGCCGGCGGCGCGCGCGCATCCGGGAGGTGATGGGCGAGACGGAGGACGGCGCGGCGGCGGCCATGGCCGCGGCGACGGCAGCGTGGGCGCCGCCAGCGGCGGAGGAGGAGGAACGCTGGCGGAAGGTGGAGTGCGAGCTGCGGCGGCTCCGCCACACCGCCTTCTCCTCCTCGCGGCGGCAGGTGAAGAGCGCGCCGCTGCGGGGCTCCCTGCTCCGCACGTACGTGCTGCACATCCTGACGCGCTCCGTGGTGGAGGTGTGCTTCGTCCTGGGGCAGTGCGCGCTCTTCGGCGTGCGCGTGGAGCCGCTGTACCGCTGTGGCCGGCCGCCGTGCCCCAACGTGGTGGACTGCTTCGTCTCGCGGCCCACCGAGAAGACCGTCTTCATGGCGTTCATGGCGGCCATCGCCGGCGTGTCGCTGCTGCTCAACGCGCTGGAGATAGCGCACCTGGGCGCCCGGAAGATCCGCCGGACGCTCATCGGCGGCGGCGGTGGCGGGGAGGAGGAGGAGGCGTGCCTCGAGGACGAGGCGTGCCTCGTGCGTCTGATGAGCTTGCCCGCCGTCGTCGCCGTCAACGAGCCGCTCATCGCGCCGAGCCGCGCGTCGTCGCGGCAGCAGCAGCAGCGCGGCTCGTCGACCGCGACTCAAACGGTCCCCAAAGTGACGCCGCCGCCGAACTCCGCGAGGCCTCCTCCTCATCGCCGTAGCCCCGCAGCGGAGGTCAAACCTCCTCGTGACCTGCAGCAGCGTGAGGAAGCGTCGTCGAGTCTCATCTCGGCTCATTCCGCCCCGGGGCCGGGGGGCCCTCCTCAGCCCGGTGCTGGGGAGACCCAGCAGCAGCGCTGCTCGGTGGCGAGCGGCGCGGGTCTCCTCCTCTTCCCCGACGCCGCCAGGAGGAAGAGCAGCTTCCTGCAGGTCAGAGCGACGTGCGAGAGCATGCTGTCCGCCATGAGCGGCTCCTCCTCCTGCAGCCGAGACTCCTCCCTCCACGACTCCGAGGGCTCCTCCTCCGACACCACGCACACCACAGCGCCCCCCGCAGGCCGCAGGATGTCCATGGTGAATATATATATACACTACAACATTGTTTCCTTTTTGTTTGTTAAAAACTCAATTCGTGCCAGCATTAATTAATTAATCCCTCGATAGACGTATTGCTAAAGGTTTTATCGCGCGTATAACACTTATCCGTAATGTGTGTAAAATAATAATAATAATAATAATAGTGTGAAAGATCAAATCAAATCAAATCAAATCAAAGACTATGACTAAAACTAATAAATTGCTGCCAAAAGCAACACTGTAGCAAACCAGTTGGAGCTTTGCCCATATGTAGCCGTAGGCTAAACATCCCTGGCATGTTCTATTCCTGTTGTATGTGTGTGTGCGTGTGTGTGTGCGTGTGTGTGTGTGTGTGTGTGTGTGTGTGTGTGTGCGTGTGTGTGTGGGTGTGTGTGTGTGTGTTCGCTCTCTAGGACTGTCTGAACATGAATACAGAAGAAATCAGTGGCGTGCACAGAGAGACACTAGGGCAGGGGTCCCCAAACTACGGCCCGCCATGTCATTTTATGTGGCCCGCCTGCCTCAAGCAAAAAAATAAAATAATACAAATTAAATAAATAGACAAAATATAGGATTTTATATTTATTTTTCATTATCACTGGATGAGAGCAAATAATTAGATTAATAAATTAAGATTAATTTGTATTATTGCTCTTGTATTGCTATTGGAGACACTGGGGGCCACTGGGCAGGCACTGGGGAGGCACTGGGGAGGCACTCGGGGGGACACTGGGGAGACACTGGGCAGGCACTGGGGAGGCACTGGGGAGGCACTCGGGGGGACACTGGGGAGACACTGGGCAGGCACTGGGGAGGCACTGGGGAGACACTGGGAGACATTGGGGAGGCACTCAGGGGGACACTGGGGAGACACTGGGAGACATTGGGGAGGCACTGGGGAGGCACTCAGGGGGACACTGGGGAGGCACTGGGAGACATTGGGGAGGCACTGGGGAGGCACTCAGGGGGACACTGGGGAGGCACTGGGAGACATTGGGGAGGCACTGGGGAGGCACTCAGGGGGACACTGGGGAGGCACTTTGCAGACACTGGGCATACTGGGCAGACACTGGGGTGGCACTTGGGGAGGCACTGGGGAGGTACTGGACATTTCATATCACACACATGCGATTTATTTCAAGCATGGTGCAGCGCCATGCCAACAACATGCATGCTGCATGTACAGTACATGCACTATGCAGCCCTGTAGTGCTGCATGTACAGTACGTGCACTGGTTATTAATATTTGGTTATGTGTGGCTTTCTGGAAAAAAAATAATGTTTACGTTTAGGCACCCCTGCGATCGTCACACTTTTCCTGTTACAAACTGACCCCGGCCCCCATCAGAGAAGGGAGAAGTTATGTGGCCCTCACAGGGAAAAGTTTGGGGACCCCTGCACTAGGGGGTGCTAGAGCACCCCCTGCCCTTTTGGCAATGTGCTTTTAAAAAAGAAGGAAACAAAATAAAACGTTATTTGTAGTTTGTGGACCAACACTTCTACTATATTATTTAGGCCCCCACAATCTAAAGCTATGTTTCTATGTCAGTGGTTCTTCGATTAAAAAAAATAGCAGACCTACAAGCTTGTAGCTATGAGCTTGTATAGATCTGCTATTTTTCAATAGCTATAAAGCACCAAAATGGGTTCCCGCCCCAAAATGCGCTGTACAAGGTGCCCTTTTTTTTTTCACTCTAAATGTCTGTGCACGCCACTGGAAGAAACACAGCTGTTGCTTTGATGATTGAGGTCAAGGCAAAGTAACAATGACCGTCGACTATCTCAATTCGTAGCTTCCGCATCTGGTTTCCTATAGAACTACACAAAGTGTATATTCCTTTTGACTAACATTTTCTGACACATATAGGGCTGTATTTTGCGTGTCTTAAAAGTACCAGGTCTTATTACTTAACTTAAGACCTGGAGGCGTGATCAATGCCATTTGGCTATTCTGAGTGGCCAAAGAGCATTGGCCACGCCTCCAGGTCTTAAGTTAAGTAATAAGACCTGGTGCTTAACCCATTCTGAACGGGCACCCATTTTGGTGTCAGCATCATGTTATGCTTTACCTATTGAAAAATTGCAGATCTACAAGCTCTTAGCGCGCCACCGAGTGGCGCGATACGAGCTTGTAGGTCTGCTATTTTTTTTTTAATCGAAGAACGACTGACATTTTTAGAATCTGATCTCAGGTCAGAATGGGTTAATCAGACCCAGTGTGTGTCCAGTGGAAACCTCGTATGAATCTGATCTCAGATCAGAATGGGTTAAGACACGCAAAATACAGCCCAGAGAATGCATTGTGGATATTGGCGCTGCACTGCGGCAACATGGACATAAGGGCTACGCTTGCATGTGTAGCCTTTGTCTAAAGCCAAATTCCAATACCCAGAATCTCGGCTACTCGCTCACTCGCTCTCAGTCACTCCAGCAAGGTGGTGTTATGGTGGAATTGGTGACCTGCTGAAATATGTGACAACCGTGTAGACAATCACATAATGTAAATGTGTCCTAATGTCATTTGTTGCAGTTTGTTCATTAGCAGAGTTCAACCTAACTGTATTTAGGCCATGTATTTAAAGACTTCCATGTAATAGTTGTGTGAACAAGATGGTCACACATTTGGCAGGTCACCAATTTCACCGTCATTTGCCATGCTGGAGTGAGCGAGTGTGAGTGAGCGAGTGGCCGAGATATTGGGTATTGGAATTTGGCTTAAGTGACTTTGTCTAAGTCAAATGTCTTCCTCGGGAGACGAATAATAAAGATCCTTGAACCTATAGGAACCTTGAGGATAAATAAGGGTTTTCGAAATGACCTCTGACAATAGAATGATAGGATTCAAGTTAAATGTTCAAGGAACATTTGGTACATATTATTACTATATTAGTAGTTGAAATTATAATTATTTGAATAGAATTAGTGGGAGAGAAGAGAGGTTGCAGGGAGAGAGAGAGAGATTGGGTTTAAACAGGATGAATTGGCAGCATTGACTGACCTGTCCAGGTCAGTCAAATGTCCCGTCCGGCAAATGTTCTCACCAGATAAGTGAGAAGATGCCCTTCAGTGGCAGTGGCATAACAGCTCCAATTAACGGCACTGGCTTATGGCCAGTGCCGTTAATTGACGTAATGAATCAATAAATATCCCTTATGGCCACTGATGTAATTGACGACATCGTTTAATCCCCTGTAATCGGGAGGTTAATATAACAAAATGTCGCAACTTTTAGCTTGTTTGGCTAACGGCCGATGTAATCTTCCCAAAATCCGGCCGAAATCCGCGCGTGCACAGTCGATCGCGCATGCATCGCTGCGTAAAATGCGATATCTTGGGCTTGATTAGAGCTTAATTTGACTTAGTTATTCAAATAAACAATGATCGCTTAGCATTCCGGACATCTGATAGTGCTGCACAGTCCAAAGCTAGTTCCGGATGTTGTTGTTCCTTGAACCGGAAGTGACATTGCCAGATTCGCTCTATTTGGTCAAAATCGGCATAATGGTGACGTTACCGCCACCTTCAGGACTGGGTATAATACTATACCTTGTATGAATCTGATCTCAGGTCAGAATGGGTTAAACATATGAATAGTGCAGGCAGAAGGCACAATCCACTGTTAATTAGGCTGGCCATAATAGGGTAGGGGGGGGGGGGGGTAGAACAGAGCCATCAGACAAGGCTTTTTGTCTCCAGGCTCCAGACCTGAATCGCTACCATTACAAAACGGTCTGGTCTCTCTGCCTATGGCTGGAGTCAGTCTGATTCAGGCCTATGGCTGCGTCAGTCTCAATCGAAAATCTGATCGCAGCAGCCGATTGGCCATCACTCCCCCCCACTGCGGTGACTCGCGACCGTATCAATCTGGCTATTAAATCGACCCTATGATAAATAGTTTATTTACATAAACGACAGGTTTGATGGCCATTGGAACGGCCATCAAACATGGTCAAGACACCAGACAGACAGTCAGGGGCTACATTTTCATCACCCTTATCCCTAAACTTCTTTGCCTTTTTTTTCTTTTTACTATTTTGAGAAACATTTTTGAATAGTTCATCTATTCTAGCCAATCGACATTCACACGTTGTGAGCTTGTAGACTGGCCATTTTAACTATTCAACAATGTTTTGCAAAATAGTAAAAAAGGCAAAGAAGTTTAGGGATAAGGGGTTTAGCCGAAAATGGAGCCCAAGATGTATGATATTTGTGAGTGCAACCTGGAGTGTACATTTTGTGCATGTTGTGAGTTATGGGTGTCCTTGAAACGTTGTTTGACTCAGCATTATATTCTGTGTTGTTGTTGTTGATTTCAGAGTGTCATCATGGACATCTCCTCCATAATGAAGAAGTCATGAGAAGAGGTGAGGTGGTTCGGGCATCTGGTTAGGATGCCTCTCGGGCGCCTCCCTAGGGAGGTCCTCGACGCACGTCCCACTGGGAGGAGACCCCAGGGCAGACCAAGGACCATGTCCCACTGGGAGGAGACCCCGGGGCAGACCAAGGATCACGTCCCACTGGGAGGAGACCCCGGGGCAGACCAAGGACCACGTCCCACTGGGAGGAGACCCCGGGGCAGACCAAGGAAACACATCGACTCACTGGCCTTGGAACGTCTCGGAATCCACCCAGGAGGAAGTCACTATAATGTTGCTCTGGAGAGGGAAGTCTGGAGCACTCTGGTGGAGCTGTTGCCCCCTGCGACCCGACTACGGATAAGCGGTTGAAGATGGATGAGAAGAGGTCAACTTCAAGACCAGCAGCGTGGCAAAGCCACAGACCTGGGTCTGGGCCTATAGTTCTGCAGGTCCAGAGGACTGTGGTGGTTCTGGTCTCCAGCTGCAGAGGAGCACCTCTGGGGGACCTGACTAAACACAAAGAGACCTTCAGGGCTCCTATTGGGGCGGGTGTTCCTGTGACGGACGTTGGGTGTCTCAGGCCCTGTACACACACACGCAGAAGACAGCCATGCACAGGACACAAGTGTGTCTTGGGTGTGAATGAGGCCTTATCAAACGAACTCCGTCTGTGTTTCATGGCCGACTCAATAATGCTTTTCCTAATGGAAGTCAGTCACGTGGTTTGACCAAACACTTCGTGTTTGATTGCCCCCCCCCCCCCCCCCCCCTCCCTCCCCCCATCGAACACAAAGTGTTTGGTCAAACCACGTGACTTCCATTAGGAAAAGCATTGAGGCGCGGCGGCAGCCATGAAAGACGGAACGGAACGGAGCACGTCGGTCTGATATGTGTGAACGCATGCAGGCCTGGGGAGGCATACTATCATCCGAGGTGCGCTGCGTGTCGGGAGAGGGTTGCGGTTAGGTTTAGGTGTCTGCCCCGGGGGAGGTTAGGGTTAGGGTGAGGGAGGAGGTAGGTTGTCGTTCGGACCAAAGCTCCGTCGGATGAAAGTACTGCACTCACAGGCCTGGAGGTCCATGAAATGAGAGCGTTTTTCAGAGACAATGCTGCCGTTGACACAGTATCAGTGTGATACAGCCAAAAGCATTGATCTGCCCCGTAAACACATCACATGGCAGAGACATTGACCGGGGGCAGGGCGGACGGTCGGTCGGGACACTGTCGATCCTCATAATGTCAATACATTTTGGATCCACGAGCACCTTCAAACGGCCACGACGTTTTAAAACAAAACGTTTGTGTGATTTATATACAGTACCGTGGGGAGAATGTTCTGTTGGAGGTTTTTTTGGATGAACGCTGGAACTTTTTTTCCAGAACATTTTGTTCCTATGGATTTTACGGAATGAAGATGCTGCGACTCTTGGAACCGTAGAAATATAATTTTGTATATCGTGGCTCTGCAGGAGGCTATTAAGCTCTCTAACCCATTCTGACCTGAGATCAGATTCATACGAGGTTTCCACTGGACACACACTGGTCTGATTATAACCCATTCTGACCTGAGATCAGATTCTAAAAATGTCAGTCGTTCTTCGATATAAAAAAAAAATAGCAGATCTACAAGCTCGTAGCGACGTAGCGCGCCACTCGGTGGCGCGCTATGAGCTTGTAGATCTGCTATTTTTCAATAGCTAAACGCTAAAGCGTGACATGATGCCAACACCAAAATGGGTTCCCGTTCAGAATGGGCTAAAGAGGGTCAGGCGTCTGTGTTGTGTGTGTGTGTTGTGTTTGTGTGTGTGTGTGTGTGTGTGCGCGGAGCTAATCTCACAAACTTTGTGCACAATGTAAGATAACTTATAGTACTGTAGCTCTACGATTTCTTTTTACACGTGTTTTATACTTTTTTGAAATAATTTTGAAATAATTTTATAATGACAATGGTGGAAACCTTCGCTTACGTGACGTAATTGACGACTGGCTGCATGAAATCAACGTGTACATGAATATGCACTTACTGTAAAACCCCATATACGTCGCTGAGTGCTGAGACACCTGATCAATTACCCCCAATTTTAATTAGCTGACATCATTTAAGGGGATGTCTTGTTTAATGTTTTTATTTCTATGTATTTTTAATGTCTTAAATGCATTTGTATTTTGTATTATGAATGTATTTTCAAGATTGCACCTGTTTTTATTGTGCAGAGTTATTTTTATTGTGTTCTATGTATTGTTTGCTACTTCGGTGGCAAATAAATGGGGATCCATCTGAATAAAGAATCTGAATAAAGTGGAGACCCTCAAAGCTCTGTACTTTCAGCGTTTTTGCCCATTTAGACCTGAGACCAGATTCTTCTAAAATGTCTTCTAAAATCACGACAGTTTTCGGAAAATAAAAAAAACCTATGTTTCTATATCAGCGTTGCTCAAACTATTCCATGTCCATGGACCCACAGAATTATCTGTGTTTGGCCGCCGACACCCAGTTAAAAGCGTTTGAAGGAATGGATTCAAAGATTTGCGTCACATTTTCATGATTTTTCAAAAGAATATATGCTATATGAGCTTCTGAGCTAAAGTTTTACATGATGGTTAAAGTGGTTAAAAGCTAAAGGCGACACAGATGCGTCTTCGGGTCTACAAGCTCACACTAGGGGGTGTTGTGAGCTTAGACGATCTGCTATTTCCAGCAACATTGTTATTCTCTCCAGAATACAGATGCTGGGGTTTAAAGGACAACTTTAGTTTTTTCAACCAAGGTTCATGTTTTAGGTTGTTATTAGAGAAAGTAAAAGATGAGTGTTCATTTCTTTTCATTTGCTGCTTTCTTTCATTTTAGGGATTTTAGCTGTTTTTGACAGGGGGGCGGGGGCATTCGAGCATGGGGCTAAATATGTATTTCTTTACCAAATTTCATAGCGATTCTTTTTATTTATTATTTACTATAGTCCTACTAGACCAAGAAATTACATCTGGCCACAGAAGATCACAGGATCTACTGAATGTGAAGGTAGCCTACTGAGGGGAAGCCACACTGTGTCATAGGCTGAATATGTCAGTTTGACACATTCAGTAGATCCCGTGATCTTTTGTGGCCACATGTAATTTCTTGGGGTCTAGTAGGACTATAGTAAAGAATAAAAAAATAAATCGCTATAACATTTTGTAAAGAAATACATATTTAGCCCTGTGCTCGAATGCCCCCGCCCCCCTGTCAAAAACAGCTAGAATCCCAAAAACGAAAGAAAGCAGCAAATGAAAAAAACAATTACACTCATCTTTTACTTTCTCGAATAACAACCTAAAACATGAACTTTGATTGAAAAAAACTAAAGTTGTCCTTTAAGTGCTCTTTTTCTAAGGTGAAGACTTGTATAGGAATTCTGTATTTGTAGTAAATAGTAATTGAATAATTAATGTGGTGGTGGAACTATACGTTAATTTCTATTATATTCAAATTAAATGCTTGAAACATTTTGTAAATGGACGACAAAAAAAACCCACTTGCTGTAGAATTGTCTCATGCTTTTTGTTTTTAATTTTAACAGAATTTTTGTGTCGATTTTTTTTTTTTTAAATCTTTTTCTTTCAAATCATTTGCATATCAAATGAACGGAAACACGACATGTTGCACAATATGTACAAAATAATAATAATAATAAAAAAACAGGCAATTCGAACATTCAAATGTAAAAAAAATAAAAAAAAAATAAGAGTTGATCCTGCCGATAACAGTCATGTATAGGTAATCCAAAAGAGGGACACGTTAAAAAAAAATGGCTCACCAGAAAAAGATCTACAAATACAATGATAACAATAACCACTTTGTCCATGTAAAAAGTTATAAACGACAACCACTGGAAAAATGTCTATAATACAGTCCTTACCCAAAAGAAACAAAAAAAACAAAACGAAGAGGTATGCTGAATTGTCCAGGTAGATATGTGTTTTTGTTTTAAAAAAGAGTCTGCTCTCCTTTAAAAAAATGTGGTTCAACGATCCGCTTCTCAGCGTTTGGGGGTCCAGGGAGGGATTCCAAGAAAAAATTGACCTTTATGGGTCTGTAATTAACTGGGAGAGCGTGTATACTGTAAATGGATCCCAAATGGACCCGTACACTCTCAGAGTTAAATATACAAAAAAAATGTATTTTTCCAGCATATAAATTCAGTGATTTCACAAACTTTTTTTTTTTTTGTATGTATTCCAAGGATTACCCCCCAGTTTGATATGCATTATTAGGCTACAGACCACCCCCTATTCGACGCTTTCATCTTATGTGTATATGTGTACATCAGTGTTGTTTTCGTCGACTAAAACTAAGACGAAAAATGTTCGTCGACTACCTTTTTCACTGAAGAAAACTAAATGGAAACTAAATTAAAACTATGCTATGGTGACTAAAACTAAGACTAAATATACTGACAATTTCGTCAACAAATAAAAACTAGACAAAAATGTTAGGGACTAGTGGACAACAGATCCAGTATAAGTCATTTTACACTTGGTTGCATGCTGAAAATAGCCGATCTAGATCGGAAAGTGTAAAATATATTAATTAAAATAAGTAATTATGACGGCAACAAGGCCCGCAAAAATACATTTTAGTCGACTAAATCACCTGTAGATTTAGTCGACTAAAATCTTATGACATTTAGTCGACTAAAACTAGACTAACACTAATACATTCCAGGTGAATAAAATGTGACTAAAACTAAGTGAAAACTATTCAGGAGACTATGACTAAAACTAAAATAGAAATTTGCTGCCAAAAACAACACTGGTGTACATCCGTATCAGTGTCCATGTAACACTGAGAGTGTACATCCGTATCAGTGTTGATTTTGACACCACATTTTAGATTTTTTACTTTTTAGTCGTTATATAGCCTGAGCTAACGCTAGACATTTCTGGCCTAGATGGGAGGGTCGCGGCTCAGAAAAACGCGCACCCTGATTGGATCTCATCGATCTGTCCGTCACCCCCGGCCCCTCCTCTCCCCCCTAGTGCAGCGCTACGTCACATCATTTGGAGCGACGCCCACCCGGAAGGCTTTACATTTCTGCACCAACAAAAATGAAAGCCTGGTACCGAGGCTAGTCGTTATATGGTCTGTTGAATAGTTTTCATTTCATTTCAGTCACATTTAAGTCACCTGGAATGTTTCAGCGTTAGCCTAGTTTTAGACTGAAATAAAGACTGATTTTACACTTGGGCTGATAATAGCCGATCCGAGCAACCCAGGTGTAAAATGATGTATAGAGGATCTCTTGTCCACTATAGATCCCCTTCCTAACGTTTTAGCGTCGTTTTTTATTTGTTGACGAAATTGCCAATTATATTTAGTCTTAGTTTTAGTCATCGCATAGCTCAGTTTTCATGTATAGCCTATAGTTCCCATTTAGTGTTCCTCTGTGAACATTACAGGTATGACGAACATCTTTCCTCATAGTTTTTAGTCGACAAAATCAACACGGACCCGCTCTGAAGGGTTTACAGACCCGTCCATTTGGACCCCCCCCCACCTCCCCCCCCGGAACCCCCGACGAACCGGCCGTTTGTTTAACAAACCCCTGACGTGTGTGTGTGTGCGTGTGTGTACATCACATGACCTGGAATTCAACCTATGAGCTGCACTGTCGTCTGAGCTGTGGAGTGCAGTATTCCCCCCCCCCCCCCCCTGACACCCCCCCCCCTCCCCACCCAACAACCCCCCCCCCGCACAATGTAAACAGAACAATGTATGAAACCTCAGCCATTTCAAACAGTGGTTCCCAAACATGTTCGGCTCGAGACCCTAATAGAGACATTAACCCATTCTGACCTGAGATCAGATTTAAAAAAATGTCTTCTATGTGTCAGTCGCTCTTCGATTTTTCAAAAAATAGCAGACCTACAAGCTCATATCGCGCCACTCGGTGGCGCGATATGAGCTTGTAGATCTGCTATTTTTCAATAGCTAAAGCACGACATGATGCTAACACCA
The DNA here is from genome assembly GCF_964188405.1 of Protomyctophum parallelum. NCBI lineage: Eukaryota > Metazoa > Chordata > Actinopteri > Myctophiformes > Myctophidae > Protomyctophum > Protomyctophum parallelum. The sequence goes on along the minus strand of NC_139718.1, from coordinate 4,814,918 downwards.
AAATTGGTTCCCGCCCAAAATGGGTTAAAGTGTCTCCGTCAGGACCCAAACGTACAAAAAAATGAAATAAAAATAAAAATACATTAATTAATCCCTATTTAAAAGAAATAGTGATAAACCCTGGAACCCTGGAAATAAAAAACGTCTAGTTTCCCGAGGCTATAGAAGATTATTGATTTGATATTTTTTACTATTGTAGGTTTGATTTGGGGAAGATGTCTGAAAAAGAAAAAAAAACATAATTATTTTGGGAACCACTGAGTTAAAAGATCATTTCAGTGGTCATATATTTTGTACTAAATGAGTTTTTATTCTGGAACGTTATGCCCCTAGTCAAAAAAATGTAAAAAAACAATTTGCACAATCTGTATGATTTTTTGACTAGAGGCATCCATTTTTAGCATTACATTTTGTTACCTGAAGTTCATACCTCAATATTTAAAACCATGACACCATTTAAATGTTTATTTTTCATGAGCTAATGTCTTTAACTAGAGAGGGTGGGTAACTCATGATCTAATAGTTAATAACTTAGCCGCTTTTAACCCTGGTGTCCCTCTTTTAGGCATATTTCCAAACTTTTCACAATTTTCCAAAATGTCTATCTATAAAGATCACAACGCATTTACATAGCGACGTGTTGTGAGCTTGTAGACTGGCTAGTATTTTAATTGTCATACGCCAATTAAAGTACATAGGATTAAACAACATCAAATATTAAGTAATGAGTTATTCTTGTTCCAAAATGGGTAAGTCATTTTTGAATGAAACCGGATCAAAGTTTGTGTGATGTGACAAACTCTAGCTGCACAAAATGTCACTTGGTTTTAGTCTGAGACACGCGTTAGCAGGGCTGGGCAATTAACCCAAAATATATCAAAACTGGCATTTAAGAACCAATAACGGACATCATTCTTGTATGTAAGTGAATGGAATAAATCGAGATCAGTATTTATAAAAAATTTGTGAGAATGGACACAAAAAACGTCAATCGATTTTGTTTTTATTATAATCGAGTAAAAAGATGAGTCTGATTAGAAACTTAAGCCCTGCATAGACTGACACCACACCGCGTATTCAGGGCGGAGTCACCAGTGCTCACCACCCCCAGGGTAAGTTGTGATTTGCTCTCGTTCACTGCAATGCAATTTGCGGCATTTCCAAAACAATATTGCGCAGAGTAGAGATTATCAAACGTATTTGCAATGCCATACGTTGAAAGATCTGTTGCCCGTGGACAAGGCACGCTATACCTCCGCAAGTTAGATATTATCGGCATAGATGTTTGTCCGTATGTGATTATAAGGATTGGAAAAAGTCGCATTGGCAGCCATAGAAAATTCTGCCCAGTGTAAAAAACCGGATGTGACGTTTTTGGGGCGTTCCTGTCTTATGTGGCGTCAGTGTATTATTTAGAAACAAATTGCTGGTCTACAAGCTCCCAATCTGCTATTTTCATGAATGTATCATTATTTAGACAGATACTTCTGCTAAATAATCGTACATTAATTGTAATTGAAGCTTGATTTGAAGTAGATACCGCCCAGCCCTATTTGCTTTGTTTGCGTCTGTTGTACATTTGTAATCCCTCCGTTCGTTCCCATTACTGCAGTGGTTTTCAACCAGTGGTCCGGGGACCACCAGTGGTCTTTGAGGGGGTTCCAGCTGGTCCCCCAGCTAAATGATGGACAGTTGGTAACCAAATGGACCCTTATAGATCTTTAACTGAGTAGTTTGGCCTCTGAAACCACTAAGGCAAGCATCACGGAGCTGCACAATATGTTCAAATTTGTAACAAATTGTCAGAAGAAACAGAACAAAAAAAGAAAATCACCTTTTCTACTCAAATTAGGTCATGTCTAGAATATCTCTAGAAAACAAAAAAAAAACATGTTGCATACAATTTTTTGTACGTTTAAACCTTTTACGTTTAAACCCTCGCATAAGTTATAGTCTATAAGGACATGTGTGACTTGAAACACATTAAGACATGTAATCTTTCAATCAACTGTCAATAATAATAATAATAATTAAACAAAAACAACCGTTACCGAACACAAGAACCGATGCCAGGAACGGGGCAGATCGCCTACACTTTAGAATCTATACACCCCTTCCCTGAACCAAAGCCCCCATTAACCCCCAACAACAACAACAACAATAACAACAAAGTGAAAATAAATAAGTTAAAAATGTTCATAATTATTAATAAAAAATACAAAAATCAGCTGATGAATGTTCTTCAGTGTACTCTGAGCCCTCAGTACATTCGGTGGAGCTTACTCATTGGTATATATATATTGGTATGCAATACGCTCAGTGGTGGACAGAGTATGTACGGTATACTCCACCCCTGTACTTGAGACAGAGTATACAGTATAAGATACGCCTGGATCAAATGTGACCACATTTGACTGGGAGACTGCCATTGGATTTTTTTTGAATTTTTGTTTTTTCATTTCATATCAAAGCAGGGAATCATAGCTTCAAATTGACATATTGGTTGTTCAGTTTGACCCACCAGTTTTGGAGATATGGCTTATAGAGTATAATGTCTTGCAGAGAAACAGCGAGTTGAGAAAACAGGCTTGAAAGGTTCACTTCTGTGGTCTCTAACATTACAATAGCTACATATTTAAGCATTTTTTTCATATTTACATGTCAATTTCAGTTTTGACACTTATTTCAGACATGCTCTAGTATGTGAAGAGTCTGCCTGTGCTATTAACTCATTTTGGGGAAAAAGCTGGAATGTGCGCGATGGCAGTCTCTCAGTCAAATCTGGTCACAAATATCACTCGGACTCAACTACAAAGTGAAAGTTGTCCAGTCAGGTACAGTACTACTGCACATACAGTTCTGGAGGATTAAAAAAAAAATACTTCAAAAGTACAAATTACAAAGTATTTTCTTTTTATAATTATAGCCTATCTCTCTATACTGCTGAAATGTATCTCTCCACCAACCCCCCAACGCCCCCAACATTTTCGAGAAACGTTCAAAACGTTATAAATAATAGTGAAAGTGAGTCCATAAGAATCCATAGATACAAATACTCAAGTATAAAGTACAGATACTCAAAATGAAGTACTTAAGTACTGTCCACCACTGGGCTATGCTGAGAGTGCAGCCATGTTGAGGGCAGGGGAACGGGGAAGGGTCACCATGCTTCAAGTTTTTGTGGGAACTCTAGAACCGATCCCCCCCCCATAAAAACAACACATATCTTGTCAAATCTGCCCTACAAACACATTTCTGTAAAAAACCAAGTGCTATAAATGTTTGTTTTGAGTGGTTAACCACTTGCAACATCGTGTCCCTAATATTTCGGACATGCCATTTATTAGGCAAGAATCTTCCAAAAATTGGAGAAAGAAAATTCAGCCTATCTACTAGCTCACAAAGCGTCACGTTGTGACATGTCGTGTGCTCGTAGAGAGGCTATATTTTCACCGCGCAACACAGTAATACAGTGAAGTATATAAAACAGGGCTTAAGTGGTAAGTGGTCCCAAATATACTGTATTCTGGAATACAATTGTTTTTTTTTTACAGCAACAAAATGTATGTGTAATATCTCTGGTGTCCAAATGATTAGGCCTTTTGAAATTCATTCCACCAACTTGACATGAAAACTGAACATGAGCTTCTTGACTAAAAACCAACCCTCGTTTGAGACCGATGCTTTTAAAAGGGACACTTCACCCTTTTTGCAAAAAACATATATGTTAATGACGTTTAGAAGCTTTAGAATATACTTTCCTGGGTGTCTTTATGTGTGTAATATGTGGTTTTAGATATTTTAGATTGTAGCAGTGAGCACAGTGTCTCTGATGTCATGGACACTGGTCTCACTACCTTCCTGGACTACAATTCCCATAATTATTTGGTGCACTGCTCCTCCTTGTGAATAGGTGGAGGGCTGTCTTACTGAGACAACAATGTAGTCCAGGAAGGAAGTGAGCCCAGTGTCCATGACATCAGAGACACCGGGCTCACTGCTAAAGTCTAAAATATCTAAAACCACATATTACACACATAAAGACCCCCCAGGAAAGTGTTCTAAAGCTTCTAAACATCATTGTCTCCACCAGGCCGAAGGCATGTGGGGAGAGTATGTTTTGCACTCCGTCCGTCCGCGTGTCCGTCCGTTTGTGTGTCCGTGTGTCCGTGTGTCCGTGAACAGCTAATCTCGGCCACCGTTAACCCGGTCGATGCCATATTTTGCACACACACTCCCTGGATGCCAACCATGAACCTCTGCCCCAAACTTTCCAGAACGGCCTGTTATAGCGCCACCAGGAGGCCGCTTTGTGCAAAACAAGTTTTTGCACAGTACACCTACAGATTTTGTCCAAACATCACGCAAATTGGTACACAGTCTCTCTAGAGCCATTCAACGAAACGGGTCTTTCAGATTTATCAGACTCCATCCTGATTGGTTAAGATTGGCTTCCAAAGTTCACAGGAGTGCTCAGTTTAAAACAAAATGCTGCAAATCATGAACACATCGCGTGATTTCCGTGAAATTGTGCACCCACATTCCCACTAGGCCGAGGACGAAATGCCACATGAACAATTTCAACTCAGCCTCAAGGTGGCGCTATAACTGGCCGAAAAGTGTTTTTACCTCTAACTGCACGGATCTGTGGATAACCTGGTGGAGACCTGTGCCCGGAAGGGCACTTTTTCTAGTTAACATATATTTTTTTGCAAAAAGGGTGAAGTGTCCCTTTAAAAAGGAAGCCAAAAATGCCGCCAGGGGGGGTCGACCAAAGCGATGCCCCGGAAATTAATTTGATCAGCACACACTAGACCAGAGGCTCTCGACCTTTGAACTTGGGGTCCCGACCCACAGGTTGAGAACCACTGCGCTAGACGGGGACCGTCTGTCCGTGAAACACGTGCTTTTCCCAAATGGCCTCTCGGGTCAGCGCACAGCTTTGGCATCTCCCTGCATCAATATCTCACCACTGCAGATTTTGTTTTGTTTTTCGTTTTAAACACGGCTCTGAATTTCAGATCATGGAACAAATCAACAAATACTGAGTTGCGAATAGGAAATAGTTTTTTTTTCTTTCTTTCTCTTCTTTCTTTTTTTTTTGCCTTTGTTTCCTTTTTTGTGTGCAAATAAATTTTACACAATCGACAATCTCATAAGATGAAATATTTAGGCGTCTTTACAGTACACCCCCCCCATTATACCAAATACTTTAAATAGGATTATTTGGCGTATGTACAATACGACAGTAGTGGCGAAATACCTAGCTATAATAAAGTACAAACACTAGATTCTTAACTACATTAAAGACAATAAATTAGCCGGCTCACAAAATGAGCACGATGCGAGATTCGCAGAAGTAATCATTAAGTATAGATCGCCCCGACAACGATATCTGGAGACCTGGGTTGATTGGCAAAGTACTGTACTTGGGGAGTTTTTTTTAAGTGCCAATGTCAATATTAGTCATTGCTGTACCTTACACCCTCTTGGAGGATCCAGGGCAGTGATGTCACCTTTTAAAGTGATGTCACCTTTTAAAGTGATGTCACCTTTTAAAGTGATGTCACCTTTTAAAGTGACGTCACCTTTTAAAGTGATGTCACCTTTTAAAGTGACGTCACCTTTTAAAGTGACGTCACCTTTTAAAGTGATGTCACCTTTTAAAGTGACGTCACCTTTTAAAGTGATGTCACCTTTTAAAGTGATGCTGAACTTTGGGCCAAAACCGTGACTCGTGCAGCTACCTGGTCGTGACATCATCGTACCTGGAAGTTATGCGGGAAACGCCCACTGAGTGGCAAAAAACTACTTTCAGGCCAAACAGAAAAGTCATATTTGATTATATTAAACAATGTTAAACTCACCAACATTGCAGCTGTACGAAAAGCTTGAATTATCCTCTTTCTATCAGCAAAGTTTTTGTTTCATAAAAATCCACCATAGAAACGTTATGAGCTACTTTCTGTCAAGAAATGCCCTGCATTTTTGATTATTTTGTCAGAGTTTGGACGTGCTTGTTTTCACATCTTGCTGCCTCCTGCATTATGTGACATTTAGAAACAGGTGGTACGGCAGGACGGTTGAGTGATTTACAACGAGCGCTTCCAAACTCCAACACTCCAACCATGCTGCTCAATGTTTTGCCACTCAGTCTAGATGAGGGGGGCGTGTCCTGATGGGGAAATCTCTCTATTACTTACGGCCAAACATTGGTCAACCATCCCTTTATCAGTAGTTTGAATCCTGAAAAGTAACAATTTCCCCACCGACAGAGAAGATGATATGCCGTACAGTACAGGTACAGTACAGGTACAGTACGCATATCAGGGCCAGGTAGCTGCACGAGGTTCTAGCAGAGAAGTGTGTTTTTTTTTTTACAGTGTATCACTCTCCGTGTCACTCTTTCTCCAAACACAGACGTGGAGAAGCCAAGGAAAGGAATGTGTAACAAGCAGTGGTGGAAAGTAACTAAGTACTTTTACTTAAATACTGTACTTAAGTACAATTTTGAGGTATTTGTACTTTAATTGAGTATTTCCAATTTCCAGTACTTTTACTTCTACTGCACTTCATCTCAAATCACATCACATAAAAATTTGTGAGCTTGTGAGCTTGTAGATCTGCTATTTTCAATTGACTTTGTACACATTTTGAACTTGTGAAGTGGGACGTTCTGCAATATGAGTACTTTTACTTTTAGTACTTTAAGTACATTTTGATGCAGATACTTATACTTGTAAAGGAGTAGTTCTAAATTGCAGTATTGGTACTTTTACTTAAGTAAAACAATTGAGTACTTTTTCCACCACTGGTAACAAGCCCGCCGTCTTTGCACAGAGGGGGGGGGGGGGGGGGGGGGGGGGGGGGGTGAAGTCCGACAAAGGAAACGTTGCATAATGAGAGTTTGTCCGATGATTTCTTCTTAATGTACAATTTTACAAATACATTACCTTTGGTAACATTTTACCTTAAAGTCCTGTGTGGTCACTGGACAATAAATTACCACTTAAAAAAAGAAGAAGAAAACGTTAATTCAAATGAAACAAACAAGAACCTATTCGATAGGTTCTTAATCTTCAATGTACATCACTTTGTACTTTTGAATTTGTACACATGTAAGGAAACGAAGAAGTGCCATGAGATTAGATTCGATTAAAAACGTGGAGAAAATAAGTAATTATGTATCGAGCACCAACCAGGACTGTAAAGCAAAGTGCATACATGTACATTTTTAACACGGACATTATGGTTGAACATTCTGAGAATTCCTGAGTTTAACCTCCCGCGATGCGAAGGTGGGAGCGAAGCAGAGAAGATAGAGAGAGATAGAGAGAGAGAGAGAGAGACAGAGAGAGAGAGAGAGAGAGAGAGAGAGCTGCCAGTGCTATTATTGTAACCAGTCCAAAAAATACCTGTTGAACAGTATATATTGCTGATAAGACAACTCTAGTGTCGTCCATTACAAAAACAACAACAAAAACAACAAAAAAAACACAACTATACAAATGTACTTCAAAATATCAAAGGTAGAGGAAGTTATGTGTTTCTGGGGACAAGAAGAAAAAAAGCCACCTTTACATGAACCGCTAAGTGCATTCCTCCATCTTCTGTTCGTCCGTTGTGCATTTCTCACTCATCTCCTGGCAGAAATCCACCGTTACGGTGGGGCTACATGGGTCCACGTTCGACCCGTTCGACTCCCGGTGGTTCCTCTGACCGAGAGCAGGCGCCTCCTCCTCCTCTTCCTCCTCCTCCCGCCCCTGCAGGCCGCGACCCGCGGCATAGCCGCCGCCGCCGACGTCGGAACCCTCCTCTTCTTCTTCTTCTTCTTCTTCCTCCTCCTCGGACTGGAACTCGGCGGGCGACCCCGGGTTGGACGTGAGGTCGATGCTGGCGGAGACGACGGCGACGGTGCCGGGCGCCGTGGCCGGTGGTCGCGACGGCACTAGGCCGCCGTGGCGGAGGAGGAGGGCTGCCGGGTGATGTTGTTGTTGTTGTTGTTGTTGTTGTAGTTGGGCGGCGAGGGCGGCGGCGGAGGCGCTGCCCTTGGTGTCCTGGCTGCCCTGCACCTCCTGGCCCTGGGACAGGTAGGACAGGTTCCCCTTGGTGTCCTGGCCCTGGGGGGACAGGTAGGACAGGTTCCCCTTGGTGTCCTGGCTGCCCTCCTGGCCCTGGGACAGGTAGGACAGGTTCCCCTTGGTGTCCTGGCCGCCCTCCTGGCCCTGGGACAGGTAGGACAGGTTCCCCTTGGTGTCCTGGCCGCCCTCCTGGCCCTGGGACAGGTAGGACAGGTTCCCCTTGGTGTCCGGGCTGCCCTGCACCTCCCGGCAGACCTCCTGGGACAGGTAGGACAGGTTCTGCCACAGGTCGCTCATGCAGACCTTCAGCTGGTTGCGCTCGCTCAGCAGCTTCTCCTTCTCGTGCACCTGTGTGGGACACAGACGTTAAGTCTATAGTTAGCCCACTTCACACCTGTTTGGGACACAGACGTTAAGTCTAGTTATCCCACTTCACACCTGTTTGGGACACAGACGTTAAGTCTAGTTATCCCCACTTCACACCTGTTTGGGACACAGACGTTAAGTCTAGTTATCCCACTTCACACCTGTTTGGGACACAGATGTTAAGTCTAGTTATCCCCACTTCACACCTGTTTGGGACACAGACGTTAAGTCTAGTTATCCCCACTTCACACCTGTTTGGGACACAGACGTTAAGTCTAGTTATCCCCACTTCACACCTGTTTGGGACACATGGTGGAGATGTTAAGTCTAGTTATCCCACTTCACACCTGTTTGGGACACAGACGTTAAGTCTAGTTAGCCCACTTCACACCTGTTTTTGCAATTAATGAGGATTTAGTTGACACAATGAAATAAAATGGCGATAGTATCCAGTGTCACAGCCATATTTGGGAGACCAGTAGCGGTAAAATGAGACTTTCGTGGGTTGTTTTCGTCTCAGATTTAGTCCGACGGAGTGTCACAGTATAACTCTATGGGGACACCAAAGTAGGACGCGGAAGTATCTCTGGAGGGGGCGCTCACGTCACGGCTAAAATACTGAATTAATACTTAATTTGCATGTTTTAAGTTTGATTTCGCGTTCATTCATGTGTGTGTGTGCACGTGTTGTGAATGTTTGTGCGTGCGTAAATGCGTGCATGCATGTGTTGCGTGCGTTGTGTGCGTGCGTTGTGTGCGTGCGTTGTGTGCGTGCGTTGTGTGCGTGCGTTGTGTGCGTGCGTTGCGTGCGTTGCGTTGCGTTGCGTGCGTGCGTTGCGTTGCGTGCGTGCGTGCGTTGCGTTGTGTGCATGCTTGCGTTGCGTGCGTTGTGTGCGTGCGTTGTGTGTGTGCGTTGCGTTGCATGCCACATCCTACCAGTTTGCGGATCTCCACCTCCAGGTTTTGGATGCAGTCCAGCTTGCGCTTGCGGCAGCGCTGCGCGGCGATGCGGTTCTTGCTGCGCCGCCGTATGTCGTGGATGAACTCCAGCTGCTCTGAGGTCAGCTTGTGCATCTTGATGAGGATCTGGAAGTCGTTGCGCGGCAGGTTGGTGATCTGGTCCACCGGGAAGGGCAGCTTCACCTGGGGGGGGTCGAGAGCATGAAGGGTTAACGGCGTGCACAGACATTTAGAGGGGCAGGGGCTCAAGTGAAAAAAAGGGCACCTTGTGCAGCGTGTGGAACCGGCCGGTTGCCTTAAAGGTGCAGTGAAACGGAAATGGTGAACAACATGAAAATGGTGTTTCAACATGAAACACCGGTCTGAAGTTTCTGAACCAATCAGAGCGTCGCATCCCTTCAGGCGATGGGACGGTAGCTAGGGACAGTAGCTATGCTATACGCAACAGCGTGGTATGTGTTTGTTTATAAATCATATGGTCGGCCAGCACAACCAGTTTACTGTTATGTGGCTTATTTCTACCCTATAATGTTTTCAGATACATATTTTAGCGTGATGATTAAGTTGAAAGCGAGTAAAACACTGTCTGGATGTTATCTGGAATGGAAATAAAAACGGAGTATTCTGTAATCAGTAGCAGCTGTGATGGACGGAGGCGCAAATATGGGGAATTAAACGGGTGAGCTTCATTGTTATTGGCTTTTATCGATGTGTATCTCTACACGTCATCACGCAGCACGTTTTCATTTTTTTTGGCATCCATTGTTAGGTATGCCCATATAATGACCACGGATATGGTCTAAAAGTGTGAAAAACGTATTTTTCATTTCACTACACCTTTAATAGTTTGAGATTTATAGATGTTTGGGGCCTAAATAATATATTAGAAGCTTTTTATCAAGAATTGATCAATGTGGCCTGGGCCATGGCTCAGCGGTCCAGGCACCTTGGCTGGTAATCCAGTCTGTCAGTGTGCCGCGGGTTCGACTCCCGATCCCGACGGCCTTTACTGCATGTCTCCCCCCCCCCCCCCCCCCCATCTCTCTCCCCATTTCCTGTCAGCCTACTGTCTGTCCCTCCGTAAAGAATATACAATTATTCCCGCACAAAATGGGTTAAAAGAAAATCACTCCTGTGTGAAGTGAGGGGCGCTAATATATTAAAGTCTAACTCATGTTGATTAGGTGATGTAATGGTGATGTAATTAACATCAAAGAGACAATATGACATAATGAGGCACATTATGACGTAAGTTTTCCCAAGATTTCCCATTTTTTTTCTTTTTTTTGGCGTTTACAAAATAAACATTAAACCTCCTTCATTGTCAATAATTCAATTCAATTCAATTATATATATATATAATAATAATAATAATAATAATAATAACAAAAAGAAAACAAATCACTAGAAGTATGTTACATTTAACACGCTTTGAATGACTTATAGTGACATGAATGCTAATACAATTATACTGGTGTTGTTAATAGTGGTCGAGACTGATGTTACTGAAAGGACAATGTGTCCCCATGCCCACTAGGTGTCACTATAAACCAGCCTATCAGCTTGGACGCATGGCTTAGTTCACGGAGAACATGTGAAAGAAAGGCAGCCTTAAGTCAGTTATTCCAAACAGGCAGAATACAATAAGGTAGATGTGTTATTGTCTCCACCAGGCCGAAGGCATGGGGAGAGAGTATGTTTTGCACTCCGTCCGTCCGTGTGTCCGTCCGTGTGTGTGTGTGTGTGTGTCCGTCCGTCCGTCCGTGAGCAGCTAATCTCGGCCACCGTTAACCCGGTCGATGCCAAATTTTGCACACACACTCCCTGGATGCCAACGATGAACCTCTGCCCCAAACTTTCCAGAACGGCCTGTTATAGCGCCACCAGGAGGCCGCTTTGTGCAAAACAAGTTTTTGCACAGCACACCTACAGATTTTGTCCAAACATCACGCAAATTGGTACACAGTCTCTCTAGAGCCATTCAACCAAACCGGTCTTTCAGATTTCTCAGACTCCATCCTGATTGGTTAAGATTGGCTTCCAAAGTTCACAGGAGTGCTCAGTTTCAAACAAAATGCTGCAAATCATGAACACATCGCGTGATTTCCGTGAAATTGTGCACCCACATTCCCACTAGGCCCAGGACAAAATGCCACATGAACAATTTCAACTCAGCCTCAAGGTGGCGCTATAACTGGCCGAAAAGTGTTTTTACCTCTAACTGCACGGATCTGTGGATAACCTGGTGGAGACCTGTGCCCAGAAGGGCACTTTTTCTAGTTTTCACTATGCTCATCAGGGGTTGGATGAGGTAAATCATTGATGCTGAATATATACTAGTGTACATTTGTAAGTCTCTAAATGTTCTGATGAATTGAAGATGGTGGACCCTGTTGTAAACAAGTGGAATGCTTTATCAGTGTTGTCGTGCACAGTAACGGTCTTTGTATTGAGTTTGTGGCTTTCATGTGAAATGTATACCCATAAAACTGTTAATAAATGCTTCAATCAATCAAGCAATCACACGTGGCATTCATTAAGATTAAACTTGCTTGGTGATGTCTCCGTTAACTCATTCTGACCGGGCACCCATTTTGGTGTCGGCATCATGTTGTGCTTTAGCTATTGAAAAATAGCAGATCTACAAGCTCGTATCGCGCCACTCGGTGGCGCGATACGAGCTTGTAGATCTGCTATTTTTGAAAAATCGAAGAGCGACTGACATTTTTAGAATCTGATCTCAGGTCAGAATGGGTCAATCAGACCAATGTGTGTCCGGTGGAAACCTCGTATGAATCTGATCTCAGGTCAGAATGGGTTAAATCAATGGAAGTTGACATTAATCAATTAGTAGTCTCTTAGTTTTTCCCACCATGGTGCCATCCGGCTTTGTGGAAAACATAATTGTGTATTCCTATGCGGGCTGTTAGCTGCCCTGGACGAAGGCTCTAAATCAGGGGTGGGCAACTTTGACAATGGAGAGGGAGGGACACTATGTTTTGAGATTGTTAGATCGGCTATTTTTGCTATAATTTGAATTAAAATGCTGAATATGAATGGCACCTTGTTGTCTGTCTACACTACAGGAAGTGAAGTCATTCAATCTGACAAGGAGGGGAGGAGAGAGGAGAGGAGAGCCTCCTATCTCTCTCTCATCTCTCCATCTTTCTCCCCTGTAGAGAAACTAGAGCACCAACGTCTGACGTCGATATCGGTAGAGGGCGCAAATCCACCGGTTCATGTACTTTTTATTTGCGTTGTAATCCCCATAGGGGAGATTTTAGATCGCCTCATATAAGAACTCTGTGTGAAAAATAAACATGTCATCCCGGCCGTTTCACTCATATGGATATGAAGACTCAACTGACTGAGAGAAAACACTATTGTTACTCCTGCTGAATTAGTTACATTTTCGCTAGAAGCAGACTGTATCATATATGAGTGACTGACTGTCGTAAACGATACAGAGACACCTCCCTGACAATAACGCAGAGACACCTTGTTTATTTTTGGACCACAACGCTTACATGGAATGATTTTAAGACGAGCCCATGTTATTCTCCATAGAGAAATCACTTCCGTGAACCAGGAGGGGAATGGAGGGGATGAGCGAGTGACGTCAGGACTTCGGCGCTCTATGCCTTCCTATGTCTCTCTCTCATCCCTCCATCTTTCCACCTCTCTCTGCATGTGGCTCCGTTCATTTGTTTCTTCCTCCGTCTGCTCTTTGTGTGTGCGTGTGCGTGTGTGTGTGTGTGTGTGTGTGTGTGTGCGTCTGTGTCTTTCTCTCACGTTCCCCCCCATCTCCACCGATCAACCCTCCCCGTTTCTCTCTCTCTCTCTCTCTCTCTCTCTCTCTCGATATGTCTATATTTAGCGTAGCGACTCCTACCCGTCACATAATAAGGTTAGAATAACAGAGTGAGCTCTCAGACAGTCGTAAATCCCCCAAGTCTCTCTCTCTCTCTCTCTCTCTCTCTCTCTCGTTGTTCCTTCCACCCCATTTCTCTCTCCTTTTGTAATCCCTGTGACTCTCTCTTTCTCTCCTCTCTCTCGTTTCCTGTATGTACGTTAGGGCCGCTGTGAATTAGTGTGAGGTACAGTAGAGTCGCTGTGAATTAGTGTGAGGTACGGTAGAGCTGCTGTGAATTAGTCTGAGGTACTGTAGAGCCGCTGTGAATTAGTGTGAGGTACGGTAGAGCTGCTGTGAATTAGTCTGAGGTACTGTAGAGCCGCTGTGAATTAGTGTGAGGTACGGTAGAGTCGCTGTGAATTAGTGTGAGGTACGGTAGGGCTGCTGTGAATTAGTGTGAGGTACGGTAGGGCTGCTGTGAATTAGTGTGAGGTACGGTAGGGCTGCTGTGAATTAGTGTGAGGTACGGTAGGGCTGCTGTGAATTAGTGTGAGGTACGGTAGGGCTGCTGTGAATTAGTGTGAGGTACGGTAGAGTCGCTGTGAATTAGTGTGAGGTACGGTAGAGTCGCTGTGAATTAGTGTGAGGTACGGTAGAGCTGCTGTGAATTAGTGTGAGGTACGGTAGGGCTGCTGTGAATTAGTGTGAGGTACGGTAGAGTCGCTGTGAATTAGTGTGAGGTACGGTAGAGCCGCTGTGAATTAGTGTGAGGTACGGTAGAGCCGCTGTGAATTAGTGTGAGGTACGGTAGAGTCGCTGTGAATTAGTGTGAGGTACGGTAGAGTCGCTGTGAATTAGTGTGAGGTACGGTAGGGCCGCTGTGAATTAGTGTGAGGTACGTTAGGGCCGCTGTGAATTAGTGTGAGGTACGGTAGGGCCGCTGTGAATTAGTGTGAGGTACGGTAGGGCCGCTGTGAATTAGTGTGAGGTACGGTAGGGCCGCTGTGAATTAGTGTGAGGTACGTTAGGGCCGCTGTGAATTAGTGTGAGGTACGGTAGGGCCGCTGTGAATTAGTGTGAGGAACGGTAGAGTCGCTGTGAATTAGTGTGAGGTACGGTAGAGTCGCTGTGAATTAGTGTAAGGTACGGTAGAGTCGCTGTGAATTAGTGTGAGGTACAGTAGATCCGCTGTGAATTAGTGTGAGGTACGGTAGAGCCGCTGTGAATTAGTGTGAGGTACGTTAGGGCCGCTGTGAATTAGTGTGAGGTACGGTAGGGCCGCTGTGAATTAGTGTGAGGTACGGTAGAGCCGCTGTGAATTAGTGTGAGGTACGTTAGGGCAGCTGTGAATTAGTGTGAGGTACGGTAGGGCCGCTGTGAATTAGTGTGAGGTACGGTAGGGCCGCTGTGAATTAGTGTGAGGTACGGTAGGGCCGCTGTGAATTAGTGTGAGGTACGGTAGGGCCGCTGTGAATTAGTGTGAGGTACGGTAGAGTCGCTGTGAATTAGTGTGAGGTACGGTAGAGTCGCTGTGAATTAGTGTGAGGTACGGTAGAGTCGCTGTGAATTAGTGTGAGGTACGTTAGGGCCGCTGTGAATTAGTGTGAGGTACGGTAGGGCCGCTGTGAATTAGTGTGAGGTACGGTAGAGTCACTGTGAATTAGTGTGAGGTACGGTAGAGTCGCTGTGAATTAGTGTGAGGTACGGTAGAGTCGCTGTGAATTAGTGTGAGGTACGGTAGAGTCGCTGTGAATTAGTGTGAGGTACGGTAGAGTCGCTGTGAATTAGTGTGAGGTACGGTAGAGTCGCTGTGAATTAGTGTGAGGTACGGTAGAGTCGCTGTGAATTAGTGTGAGGTACGGTAGAGTCGCTGTGAATTAGTGTGAGGTACGGTAGGGCTGCTGTGAATTAGTGTGAGGTACGGTAGAGCCGCTGTGAATTAGTGTGAGGTACGGTAGAGCCGCTGTGAATTAGTGTGAGGTACGGTAGGGCCGCTGTGAATTAGTGTGAGGTACGGTAGGGCCGCTGTGAATTAGTGTGAGGTACAGTAGATCCGCTGTGAATTAGTGTGAGGTACGGTAGAGCCGCTGTGAATTAGTGTGAGGTACGGTAGAGCCGCTGTGAATTAGTGTGAGGTACGGTAGAGCTGCTGTGAATTAGTGTGAGGTACGGTAGAGCCGCTGTGAATTAGTGTGAGGTACGGTAGAGTCGCTGTGAATTAGTGTGAGGTACGGTAGGGCTGCTGTTAATTAGTGTGAGGTACGGTAGAGCCGCTGTGAATTAGTGTGAGGTACGGTAGAGCCGCTGTGAATTAGTGTGAGGTACGGTAGAGCCGCTGTGAATTAGTGTGAGGTACAGTAGAGTCGCTGTGAATTAGTGTGAGGAACGGTAGAGTCGCTGTGAATTAGTGTGAGGTACGGTAGGGCCGCTGTGAATTAGTGTGAGGTACGGTAGGGCCGCTGTGAATTAGTGTGAGGTACAGTAGAGTCGCTGTGAATTAGTGTGAGGAACGGTATAGAGTCGCTGTGAATTAGTGTGAGGAACGGTAGAGCTGCTGTGAATTAGTGTGAGGTACGGTAGAGCTGCTGTGAATTAGTGTGAGGTACGGTAGAGCTGCTGTGAATTAGTGTGAGGTACGGTAGGGCTGCTGTGAATTAGTGTGAGGTACGGTAGAGTCGCTGTGAATTAGTGTGAGGTACGTTAGGGCCGCTGTGAATTAGTGTGAGGTACGTTAGGGCCGCTGTGAATTAGTGTGAGGAACGGTAGAGCTGCTGTGAATTAGTGTGAGGTACGGTAGAGCCTCTGTGAATTAGTGTGAGGTACGGTAGAGCCGCTGTGAATTAGTGTGAGGTACGGTAGAGTCGCTGTGAATTAGTGTGAGGAACGGTAGAGCCGCTGTGAATTAGCGTGAGGTACGGTAGAGTCGCTGTGAATTAGTGTGAGGTACGGTAGAGCCGCTGTGAATTAGTGTGAGGTACGGTAGGGCCGCTGTGAATTAGTGTGAGGTACGGTAGAGCCGCTGTGAATTAGTGTGAGGTACGGTAGAGCCGCTGTGAATTAGCGTGAGGTACGGTAGAGTGTGCGCGTGTCTGTGTGCGTGTGTGTACGGTTGTACCGACTTCTAATTCGACACACGTGTTCCACACCCCCACAGGGAGTGCAGTGTCCGGTATCGAGTCGGTCGGACACACGGTTCTCCAGAACCACCACAAAAGGCTCTGCTCAGGCTCTGCCAGTATAGGCTCAATCAGCCTAAATCCCCTCACCTGTGCAATTTCCTGCCTCTGCCTCAGCCAATTGATTGCCATGGAAACCAACCCCTGACACACCTTAACCAGTCCACTTTTCACATTCAGTCAGTTTGCCCTCTTCAGACACAGGCAGACAGACAGATACAGAGATCTCCATGTGGGACACAGACAGACAGACAGATACATAGATCTCCATGTGGGACACAGACAGACAGACAGATACAGAGATCTCCATGTGGGACACAGACAGACAGACAGATACAGAGATCTCCATGTGGGACACAGACAGACAGACAGATACAGAGATCTCCATGTGGGACACAGACAGACAGACAGATACAGAGATCTCCATGTGGGACACAGACAGACAGACAGACAGTTAAAGGAGAATTCCATGCTAGAATGCTTTCTTATCTTTCTTACCTTTCTTTGTAGTCGTTACGTCCCCACCAAAGAGGTCCAGGTGTTTTTTTTGTGAAAAAACTCCTTATTGGCTATTTTCCCTACCATAAGCCCTCAATGAATTGCATTGGATTGAATGGGAATTGAATGGGGCTATGGGGTGTTATGCTAGTTCACTTATTTCGATCGAAAGAAGTAGTAAACTGTGCCGCTTGGGATATTATTTACATTATGAAGAGAGGATGTATACAAATAAATTATAATTTTGAGCGATGGAAATAAGCTAATTAGCACAACACCCCATAGCCCCATTCAATTCCCATTAAATTCAATGCAATTCATTTAGGGCTTATGGTAGGGGAAATAGCCAATCAGGAGCTTTTGCACAAAATAACACCTGGACCTCTTTGGCGGGGACGTAACGACTACAAAGAAAGGTAAGAAAGCCTTTTAGTATGGAATTCTCCTTAAAAACGGGTGCTATGACAACTTGACAACGGGTATATTTAGGTTCCAAAGTTGCATCGTTCTCAAGTAGGCCGGTGGCCAACGGGCACGTACAGGTCGGGGGGCCTAGCTGGCCTAGCGGTCCAGGCGCATGCCACATATTAAATAGGTCAAAGTGTTAAATAGGACATTCTGCACAATTAGTGATCTAATTACTTTTGGTGCTTTAAGTGCATTTCAAAGCCAATACCTTTCTACTTTTATTGAAATTCCAGACTTTTATTTATACTTTTACTTTTTAAGTTTTAGTACCTTTTCCAACACTGTCTACATGTTCATGTGAACGCATTTTCCACGTTTTCTTTTTTATATGGCCCAGCCATGGACAAATAAGTCATTTATAACACAAGTCAGATTAATCTAATTTAAGATTAGTCAGATGCATCAATTTAGTCGATTATAAAAAAAAATATATATATATATTTGAATTCCTTCTTATACTGTATATTATGTAAAAGAAAATTAGTACCTTTTCCACCACTGTCTATACATGTTCACAACGCATTTTCCACGTTTTTTTTGTATATGACCCAGCCATGGACAAATAAGTCATTTATAACACTGTACAAGTCAGATTAATCTAATTTAAGATTAGTCAGATGAATTTAGTCGATTATAAAATAAATATATATATATATTTGAATTCCTTCGTATACTGTATATTAAAAAAGATGTAGCCTCATTTAGCGAGTGATGGTCAAAGAGAAGGGGGTTTTTTTTTTGGGGGGGGGTGTCTTTTGGCGGGGCAGTGTCCCAGTTTGAGGGGGTGTTGGTGAGAGGAGCAGATGGTTGGGGGGGGGGGGGGGGGGGAGAGACACCTTCCACCTGGCTACGGGGCGTCCTGTGGCGAGACGGTCCGCTCTCTAGCCCATTCTGACCTGAGATCAGATTCATACGAGGTTTCCACTGGACACACACTGGTCTGATTAACCCATTCTGACATGAGATCAGATTCTAAAAAATGTCAGTCGTTCTTCGATTTTTCAAAAATAGCAGACCTACAAGCTCGTAGCGCGCCACTCGGTGGCGCGCTATGAGCTTGTAGATCTGCTATTTTTCAATAGCTAAAGCATAACATGATGCTGACACGAAAATGGGTTCCCGTTCAGAATGGGCTAGGTAAGACAACTGGGTCAGGGCGCGGAACTAGGACAAGACCACACACACACACACGCACACACACGCTAGCATGCACGCACGCACGCACACCAACAGTGGAGTAATATGGAACACGTGCGCACACGCACACACACACAGGCAACCCGCTCTCACACATACTGTACACCTGTAGACCACACACACACACACACACACACACACACACACACACACACACACACACACACACACACACACACACACACACACACACACACACACACACACACACACACACACACACACACACACACACGATTCATCAAAGTCTGAACTAAGTGCAGCTCAAAAACTGGACCATCTTCATGTCTGTTTAGAAATGGAGATCATTATCATTTTATGAAAGCATTATTATCAACCTCTCCAGTTCCTCCTGGCTGTTCTCGTTTATGATGAAGGTGTCATTGTGTGGTTTTTTTTTTAGCTTTAAATTTGCTGCACCAATCAGGCGAAGCGATAGTGGTGGGTGCACTGCTGCCTGGCCCCGCCGCCCGAGGTTGTGGGTTCAAATCCACCGTGGTTGTCGAGTGTCTGTGGTACTTTGCGCCACATCACGATTTTTCAAGAAATAGCAGACCTACAAGCTCATGGATATGCTATGAGCTTGTAGATGACCAAGAGACCATGAGCATGAGCTTGTAGAACATGACCAAGGTGTCAATGAACTACAAAAATGACGAAGGTGCCATCGGTGTCAATGAACTACAAAAATGACCAAGGTGCCATCGGTGTCAATGAACTACAAAAATAACCAAGGTGCCATCGGTGTCAATGAACTACAAAAATGACCAAGGTGCCATCGGTGTCAATGAACTACAAAAATGACCAAGGTGCCATCGGTGTAAATGAACTACAAAAATGACCAAGGTGCCATCGGTGTCAATGAACTACAGAAATGACCAAGGTGCCGTCGGTGTCAATGAACTACAGAAATGACCAAGGTGCCATCGGTGTCAATGAACTACAAAAATGACCAAGGTGCCATCGGTGTCAATGAACTACAGAAATGACCAAGGTGCCGTCGGTGTCAATGAACTACAGAAATGACCAAGGTGCCATCAGTGTCAATGAACTACAGAAATGACCAAGGTGCCATCAGTGTCAATGAACTACAAAAATGACCAAGGTGCCATCGGTGTCAATGAACTACAGAAATGACCGAGGATCGGTGTCAATGAACTACAAAAATGACCAAGGTGCCATCGGTGTCAATGAACTACAAAAATGACCAAGGTGACATCGGTGTCAATGAACTACAAAAATGACCAAGGTGCCATCGGTGTCAATGAACTACAGAAATGACCAAGGTGCCATCGGTGTCAATGAACTACAAAAATGGCCAAGGTGCCATCGGTGTCAATGAACTACAAAAATGACCAAGGTGCCATCAGTGTCAATGAACTACAAAAATGACCAAGGTGCCATCGGTGTCAATGAACTACAGAAATGACCGAGGATCGGTGTCAATGAACTACAAAAATGACCAAGGTGCCATCGGTGTCAATGAACTACAAAAATGACCAAGGTGCCATCGGTGTCAATGAACTACAGAAATGACCAAGGTGCCATCGGTGTCAATGAACTACAAAAATGACCAAGGTGCCGTCGGTGTTAATGAACTACAGAAATGACCAAGGTGCCATCGGTGTCAATGAACTACAGAAATGACCAAGGTGCCATCAGTGTAAATGAACTACAAAAATGACCAAGGTGCCATCGGTGTCAATGAACTACAAAAATGACCAAGGTGCCATCGGTGTCAATGAACTACAAAAATGACCAAGGTGCCATCAGTGTCAATGAACTACAAAAATGACCAAGGTGCCATCAGTGTCAATGAACTACAAAAATGACCAAGGTGCCATCAGTGTCAATGAACTACAAAAATGACCAAGGTGCCATCAGTGTCAATGAACTACAGAAATGACCAAGGTGCCATCGGTGTCAATGAACTACAAAAATGACCAAGGTGCCATCAGTGTCAATGAACTACAAAAATGACCAAGGTGCCATCGGTGTCAATGAACTACAAAAATGACCAAGGTGCCATCGGTGTCAATGAACTACAAAAATGACCAAGGTGCCATCAGTGTCAATGAACTACAAAAATGACCAAGGTGCCATCGGTGTCAATGAACTACAAAAATGACCAAGGTGCCATCAGTGTCAATGAACTACAAAAATGACCAAGGATCGGTGTCAATGAACTACAAAAATGACCAAGGTGCCATCGACAGGCTTCCATAGTGAGAACTGACTCCTCCCCCCCCCCCAATCTTCCCAAAGTTTGCCTTCAAGTTGCATGACTATATTATGTACAAAAGAAATAAAGCTATGTTATAAATAGCATGAATAAATTCACCCTCTCTCGCATGTTTCAATACTTCAATCCACATACTGACTCACTTTCAGCCCAGAAAAAAAATCCAATATAGTCAATACTGCATGTGTGTGTGTGCGTGTGCGTGTGCGTGTGCGTGTGTGTGTGTGTGTGTGTGTGTGTGTGTGTGTGTGTGTGTGTGCGTGCGTGCGTGCATGCATGCGTCAGTGAAGAACATCTCATATCTCCACCAGATATGGAATGTGGTTAAGCCATCACTATGGCAACGGCATATTGCACTCTAAACTAATTCCACAGTGTGCTTGTGCATGCATGTTTATGTGCGTGTTTGTGTGTGTGCGTGTGTGTGTGTGCGTGTGTGTGTGTGCGTGTGCGTGTGTGTGTGTGTGTGTGTGCGAGCGATATCTCTCCGAGGAGACAAAGCCGTCTAAGAATAGTCCTGAGCTGTAAATCACACCTACGAGGAAACAATATCACTGATTCATTCATTCCGCTGACGCCAGAAAGCCATGCATGAGCCACTTGTTAACGACACAAGCAACACATTACTTAGAACAGCTCATTAACAATGCAAAAGGCTCCGTGCTCCGTGACCAGATTTGACTGCCGATCGCGCAGCTTTTAACCAGAGGAAAAACTTTTTATTTATATTTATATTTATTTATTTATTTCCAAAATGAGTTAAAGGTATATTTAGTGATTTCACTTAATTCAAATATCACTTATTTTTTTGTTTTGTTGTGATAATCCTCTCTACTATAGAGTGTGCTGACCATATAAGGAGTTCCTCCCTGTAATTATAATAATTATATAATAATTATATAATAATATAATAAATTAATAATTTACATTTTGGGGATATCTTTCACAATAATGAATAAAACATGTTCTAGACATTCTAATGGTCACAAAAAAACATATATTACAATGATTTTACCTACTTTTATTAGGGTAAAGGTCAAAAGTCTTAGGTTAAAAAATGTTAAAAATTGCACAGAGTCCAGACATTTTTTATTTGTGTGAATTTCAGCCTCTGTGGGGGGTATTTATATGCAAATATCATGACCAATGGCATTGAAATGGCATTGCAATGAACATCACTGATGACGTTTAGGTGAAAAAAGAACAGATTCTCTGGGTGAATGTATGGCTAATGTATATGCATGGATGTACTTGTTGTAACGTTTCTGTCTAATGTATTGCTCTGTATTTGCTGTATGTTGGCTGGAACCCCTCGAAACCGAGATGATGCATCTCAAGGGGATATCCTTTCTCAATAAAGGTTCATATAAATATATATATATGCTGCTTGTCATACAAAAATAACCATCATTAGCATGTTTTTCTTCAAAGTTAGGGTGAATAATGGGTCTTCGTACGGAGGCGGAGCCAAGCAGGTATACCAGTTGTTGCAATCACTGAAGAAATCCTGAAGCTTAACCAATTCTGGACGGGAACCCCTTTTGGTGTTTTAAACATTATGTTATAATTTATGCTATTGAAAAATAGCAGATCTACGAAGCTCATAGCGCGCCACCGAGTGGCGCGCTACGAGCTTGTAGGTCTGCTATTTTAGAAAAAAATGTGGCGCAAATCTTTGAATATATATTCTTTCAAAGTGAATGTTTTTAACTATGGTCTAAATGGCTTAAATCCCACTGGGACCTCTACTATCTGCCATGCGGTTAGCGGGGGGATACGCATTTAGAATCCATGCCCGCCAAGCACTCACTGTGCAGCTGAATGGAGTATGTGGACATTAAGGAACAAGCAAATAATAAGCCACATTTGTTTGGGTATTTCAAGCTTTGTGAGAATTTCGTCCAATCCAATCTTAGTACTATATACGCATTTCTTTTTTAACCTGAAAATGTGGTGCAAATCTTTGAATATAAATTATTTCAGAGCAAACGTTTTTAACTCAAAACCTTTGCTTCTTCTGGGGAGTCCCTGGAACAACATATTTTCAGATGGGGAGTCGGCAACCAATGTAATAACATTTCTGGGGTTCTTGACGTGAAATAGTTTGAGAACCACTGACATAGAACCACCTACATAGAACCACTGACATAGAACCACTGACATAGAACCACTGACATAGAACCACCTACATAGAACCACTGACATAGAACCACCTACATAGAACCACTGACATAGAAACCTAGGGTTTTCTCAGAAAACTGTCATAGTTTAGAAGACATCTGTAGAAATCGTCCTCCGGTCTAAATGGGGTACTGTAAATCAGTGCTGATGTGCTCCGCCTCCAGCCCTGCTTCATCCCGTTGTCAGCAGCTAATGGGACCTTAGGCCTGAACATCGTTGGAGACCCCCTGGGGTTAATCCAGACAGGCTGGTTTCAATTCAAATGCACACTAAAGACCCCCAGAATCTGTGACTGAACTAAAGGCTGATTGATACTTCATCGCGCGGTTCATGTCCAAAATGCAGCAGCTAGAGTTTTAACTAGAACTAAGATGAGAGAACATAATTATTACTCCAGTTTTGGCATCACTGCACTGGCTTCCGGTTGTTTTTAGGATTGATTTTAAAAGCTCGAAGAGCTTGTAGATCTGCTATTTTTGGAAAAATCAAAGAACGACTGACATATAGAAACATATCTTTTTCAGAAAACTGTCATTTTCTGTCACAAACAGACACATTTTTAGAATCTGATCTCAGGTCAGAACGGGTTAAAAGGTACTTGGTTACTTTGTGGGTCAGAAGAACCCGGCGCACTGACCTCAGGCAGACCACCGGTGGAGTCTCTGGCGAGGCCGCCGCCGTCGCTGTCTCCCTCCGAGAAGGACCCCGAGTCGTCGCTGGAGTTGGCCCCGTTGGCGGCCCCGTTGTCGTAGCCGCGCTGCTCCTCGCACTTGATCTTGGCGCGGCCCTGAGAGAAGATGGGAAGACTGGAGGACGGCGAGCTATCCTCCAGGTAGGAGAACGACGAGCAGGAGCTGGACGTACGCGTCCTGCTGCTGCTCATTGGCTCCAGCAGCAGGGAGGAGGAGGAGGAGGGGGGAGGAGGAGGAAGAGGAGGAGGAAGAGGAGGGGGAGGGGAGCAGCGGGCTGACATCTTGATGAGGGGCACGGTGGAGGACGGGAGGAGAGAGGAGACGGGAGGCGACGACGACGACGACAGCGAGAGGAAGCTCTCGGCGAGGAGGAGAGGAAGAGGACCTTCCTGGACATCCAGAGGAGGAGGAGGAAGAGGAGGAGGGGGAGGGTCCCGTTCCGGCAGGAACCTCCGTTCGGCGTAGCCGCCGCCGCCGCCGCGTTGTTCGCCGGCCACCGCCGGCGAGGAGAAAATGACGCTGCTTCGGCGGTCCAGGAGCTCCGCCTCCTGCTTATTGGAGAAGCCGCCGTCGCAAGTGGAGGAGGAGGAGGAGGAGGAGGAGGCGGTGATGTGCGCGAGGGGAGGCGACGGCGCCCCCTTGTGGCGGGGGTGGTGGTGATGGTGGTGGTGGTGATGGCGGTCCCTGATGAGGCCCTGAGACGCCGCCGCCTGGTCCCTCTCGCGGACCATCCCCCGGTAGTGGCTGAGGGAGAGTCTGTCGGAGAGCAGCTGCTGGATGGTGGAGCCGCACGGCGCCACCAGCTCCAGGCCGCCCCGCTGCAGGTAGGAGCGCAGGCAGGAGGACGGCGGCGCCGGTGGCGCCAACGCCGCCCCCGGCCCCCCTTCCTCCACCTCCAGCTCCATCTCCAGGACCTCCTCCTCGTTGGCGGAGGACTCGGGACAGCCCCGCTCGTCCATCCTGTCGTCCTCCCCGTCCTCCCCTTCCTCCCCTTCCTCCTCCTCCTCCTCCTCCTGCCGCGTCGCCTCGTAGCCGAAGGGCTCCTCTTTGATCCGGGAGGGGGTGAGGGGGAGGAGGAGGGGGGGGAGCGCGGCGCGCGGACCGCGGTGGTGGTGGTGGTGGTGTCGCGGGTGCCGCGGGCTGCGCGGGCGGGCGGCGGGGGGGCTGGCCGAGAGGTCGCGGTTGTTGTGGTCGTGGCGGCGGCGGTGGTTTTCTCCGTTGTGCTTCGTCGTGTGTTCACCGTCCAGCTGATACTGATACTTCCTGTACTTGGGACACCGTAACCCCGCCTCTGCTCCCGGCTCCTCCTCCTCCTCCTCCGACTGAAACTCCTCCCCCTCGCCCTCGTCGGGCAGCACGTCCATCATGGACGAGACGCCGAGGTCGTCGTCGTCGCCATCGCCGCCGCCACCATTGTCGTCGTTCTGCTGAAGCTGCGCCTGCAGGAAGCGGAAGCAGGAGTCCTCCAGGTTGTGCACGCCCAGGAAGTCGGCGCACAGGATGACCTGGCGGATGTTCTGCCGCGACAGCACCAGCTTGGCCGTGTAGGCGAACTGCAGCAGCGGGGCGAAGCCTTCGGCCGTCACCTGCAGGGGGAGACATTACACAGACACACGCGTTAGAGGGAGAGAAAAGGGTCCGTTTGTAGGAAACAGTGTTGTTTTCGTCTACTACAACTATGACGGAAACCTTTCGTCGACTACCTTTTTTCACTGACGAAAACTAAATGTTAACTAAATGAAAACTAAGCTATGGTGACTAAAAGTATAAGACTAAATATATTGACAATTTCTTCAACAAATAAAAACTAGACTAAGATGTTAGGAACGGACTAGTGGACAAGAGATCCAGTATAAGTCATTTTACACTTGGTTTCATGCTGAAATTAGCCGATCTTCAAGCTCACAATGATATGATATGATACTTTATTGTCAGTTCACACTGAAATTTGTCTTGCGACACAGCAGCCAAGTATGCAGAAACACATATACACACATACAAAACACAAAGAACAAGACAATTTACATACATAAAGACATGAAGACAAGAGCAATATCCACCGCTTAGATTATCCTGTGGCTTCTACAACTCCTGATTAAGCCTCAAGGTCGACTGGTGGACAAAAGACCTCTTTAGTCTGACCTTACGTGTGAGTGTCAGGTGTAAAAAAGCAGCTTGGACTCCTCATGCATAGAAGGAGGCATGAGGCCAGTCCGCTGCCCCCCCCCAGGTTGGCAGAGGAAGTGTAGCGCCCAGGATTACATTAGATAATTGACACTGGGTGAAAAAACTGGGTTGCAAAATCGTGGGATAAAAAATTATAAAGAAAAAAAAAAGAATAGTCCTCAGGTCTAAATGTCTCAAGGTGGCTTATGCAATACATAAACATTTAAATACAGTTTCCACAATGAAGTATATCGGCATAGGCCAGTGCCTCAAATATTTACGGGTTGAATCCATGTTCAAATTGAATGTGTGTGTGTGTGGGACAGATGGTTGAAGTGGAGATGACACCCTCTCTCCTCCACCAACGTAGTCAGTCAGTCAGTGCTGTATCCACACACACACACACACACACACACACACACACACACACACACACACACACACACACACACACACACACACACACACACACACACACACACACACACACACACACACACACACACACACACACACACACACACACACACACACACACACACACACACACACACACACAGTATCCATGTTCTCCTGTCGTCCTCATCTCTGTCTCCATCTTCTCCCTTTGCTCAGATCCCCATAGCTCACCCCCCCCCCACACACACACACACACCCATACCATCACCTACATGTGTGTGTGTGAGTGCACGTACGTACAAGTATGCGTTTCTGTGTGTGTACGAGCACATGTGCATCTCCGCATGCGTGTCTTGTGCACATAGGTGCAAGCGGTGTGCACGTGCAGCGCAGCAGCGCGTATGAGCAGTCTATTTTCAGCTGGCATCAGCAGCTTCCTCTCCTCTCCTCTCCTCTGTCTCACTGTAGCAGCCTCTCCTCTCCTCTCCTCTCCTCTCCTCTCCTCTCCTCTCCTCTCCTCTCCTCTCCTCTCCTCTCCTCTCCTCTCCTCTCCTCTCCTCTCCTCTCCTCTCCCCTCCCCTCCTCTCCTCTGTCTCACTGTAGCAGCCTCTCCTCTCCTCTCCTCTCCCGTACCCCTCTCCTCTCCTCTCCTCTCCTCTCCTCTCCTCTCCTCTCCTCTCCTCTCCTCTCCTCTCCTCTCCTCTCCTCTCCTCTCCTCTCCTCTCCTCTCCTCTCCTCTCCTCTCCTCCCTCCCCTGGGGTGGGGTGTAGTGGGGCTGCATGGTGCTCGTGAAGGAGTGTGTGGGGTACAGTGGGGGCTGTGAAGGAGTGTGTGGGGTACAGTGGGGGTGCATGGTGCTCGTGAAGGAGTGTGTGGGGTACAGTGGGGCTGTGAAGGAGTGTGTGGGGTACAGTGGGGCTGTGAAGGAGTGTGTGGGGTACAGTGGGGCTGTGAAGGAGTGTGTGGGGTACAGTGGGGCTGTGAAGGAGTGTGTGGGGTACAGTGGGGGCTGTGAAGGAGTGTGTGGGGTACAGTGGGGGCTGGAGGTCGTGAAGGAGTGTGTGGGGTACAGTGGGGGCTGGAGGTCGTGAAGGAGTGTGTGGGGTACAGTGGGGGCTGTGAAGGAGTGTGTGGGGTACAGTGGGGGCTGGAGGTCGTGAAGGAGTGTGTGGGGTACAGTGGGGGCTGTGAAGGAGTGTGTGGGGTACAGTGGGGGCTGTGAAGGAGTGTGTGGGGTACAGTGGAGCGCTATAGCACGGCATGGAGAGTTTGACTCGTGAAGCGGTCGAGGCGCTTTGCTGGCGATTATTACTGAACGAGGCAAACGAGTCAAAGAGACATATTAATCAATGTGACAGATCTGGGCCATTATATGCTAATGTCAGCCAGCTGGGATCACCGGGCGCTCCCGCAGACGCCCGGGCGTACTGTACGTACGTACGGAGGCAACAAAACCCAGAGACCTACGACGACAGCGCTGTGAACATGTGTCCTGTGAACATTCACACACCCAGATGTGTCCTGTGAACATTCACACACCAGATGTGTCCCGTGAACATTCACACACCCAGATGTGTCCTGTGAACATTCACACACCCAGATGTGTCCGTGAACATTCACACACCCAGATGTGTCCCGTGAACATTCACACACCCAGATGTGTCCTGTGAACATTCACAACACCTGGATGTGTCCTGTGAACATTCACACACCCAGATGTGTCCTGTGAACATAGGTTGCTACCTTCAGGAAGGAGATATGGTGTACCAGCATACAATAGGTCAGACTAAAGAGGTCCTTTGTCTACCAGTCGACCTTGAGGCTAAAGGTCATTACACACTGGCGAATTGGCGACGCGATATATTCGTGCGAATAATTCGCATTTAAAAATAAACTATTGAAGTCGCTTTTATTTGTTCGCTCTGGTGTCGTATTTTTGCAGAGATTCGCAGGCGAACTGCAACATGCAATATTTCGCATTTTCAGATCGCTTATTCGCATCGCGTCGCTAATTCGCCAGTGTGTAATGACCTTTAATCAGGAGATGTAGTAGCCACAGGATAATCTAAGCGGTGGATATTGCTCATGTCTTTATGTATG